>NC_041389.1:209368627-209376258 GCF_002162155.2 Triticum dicoccoides | reverse complement strand
GGGTATGTGGTTGGAGGAATAAATTCTGAAATCGCGCGCCTAATGAAAATTTGTTGTGAAACTTGAAACTTGGGCGGGGGAAATACACAACGCAGACGAAGCGCGTAACATACTCGTGTGCGAGAAAACAGAAAATTGGCAGTTCCCGTCTCCAAAAAAATGTACACGTATAGTCGACTTTTTTCGATCAAGCAAAAACACACACATGGGTACGACATAGAAACCATGTGTTTTGTGGGCGCAGTTTCGGGGTCAAGCTTGTTGGAATCATTTTTGGGATGACAGACAAACATACATCTTCAAAATTAGAAATAATGTTAATTTCTAGAAGGAGAGGTAGAAGGCGACTGTTGTACCTGAATGGTTGTGGATCCAATAAGAAGTTTGGAGTATTTGTCAGACGGGTAGCCCACCACTTTCAATTTCGACGCAGAAATGACATTGATTCTTGTTGGACCTTCTTGATAAACTACAAGTAATCTCTCAAGTGAAGGTATGTCCTCAGTGACCATACCGTGGTACACATCTTGTGATGTCTTCTTGTAGCACCAACAACACACATAAATAGTCCGGAGAGTCATGGAGGTGATGTGGAATCTACTCAACCCATTGATCGCCTAAAGACAAAGGTACTCAAGCATAGTACAGCCACGGAACAGGCGTTCCATGTCATCGTTTGGGAGGCAGATGGCGATGAGCTCGAGGTGCTTCACTCGTGGTAGAATAAGAGCGGGCGCGTCATGAAGGGGGGATGACAATTCCTGAACTTGGCGATGCACAGCATGGGCGCGAGGCAGAGCGCGGACGTTGGCAGCAAGCACATATGCCCATCATCAAAAGTGAGCTCCTTGAGATGATCTAGGGCGGGGGATCGGAACCATTCATCAAGCTTGGCTGGGTCCTTGCCGTTGGAAGAGAACTTGCCCATGCTAAGGCCTCTGGTTGGGCCAGGGTGACTGCCGAGGATCTTGGAGAATGCATCCAAGCTTTTGTGATAGCCATGGCAGAGCTCATTGGTGTCGATGAGGTCGAGAGGGGTGGAGTTCCATAGGGGGCGCCACTGCCAGGAAATGACGGTTTTCCGTGCCCCATATTTGATTAGGAGGAGGGAGATGATGACTATCAACATATCATCAGGGAGGTTGCTGATGCAGTCTAGGCCTGCTGGAGTCGCTTGCCGTTCTTGCTCGACCCGCCTCTGCTTGTTGGCAGCCCTGTTCTCCACCTCCAGAGTCTCCTCATCAGCGGCGCTTTCTGATAGAAGTGGGAGTATAGGGAATATTTAGTTAAAATAGGGCAATAGAAAAGTGTATTGGTAACTAGAAGTTAGTAGGTAGGAATAGAGTAAGAAAATGGAATAACAATTGGTTGCTTAAATACTACACAATTTATTTGATATTGCTGGGTAAGTCAACATGCAGATACTTGAAAAGAATGCTTACTTCGAACAAAGTTTGGATAGATGATATCGCCGGGGAAGTTAGCATATATCTCATGACCAGGGTCTTTTATGTGCAGTGCAATTTTATGCCAGCTTTCAGTAAATAAAACATAGGAATTTCTGTCCAAAGGCCCTTGGCAAAATAGGAGTGACCACATTCATCAAGTCTTACAGAAGCAACGATTGTAAATCCATGGTTTGTGTTCAGTATGACATCCATGCGGTCTTGATTTATGTAAAGGGAAAGATGGTGTACTACAGATTTTGTTGCATAGCAAGGGACGCGCTGCAGAAAATGGTAGGATTGTTAAAGAATATGGTAACATGCAAATATGGGCGAAATTGAAAGAACTGGACATCACTTGAAATCAAAGGACAAAAATCTATAATTAAACAGATAGGGAACCATGATGTGATGGAAATATGAGATTAATCGAAAGAACAATACATCATTAATTTGCCTAATATAGAAAGAAGAGAAAAAAACCTTTGACGTATATGCTGCATGTGGCACCTTTTATCAAAATACAAAAATATATAGTATATGTTCAGGAAAGTAGGCCATGCCAACCAATTTAGGGTGAGAATGAACATACCGGGCGCATCCTCAAGTCATTTGGTATGGTGAGATGGAACTCCATGGATGTCTGGCCGAGGCCACAAAGTCCTGATGTGTCCGTGCATTGTACACTCTATGAATGAAAGAAAATCATCAAATCAGCTCGAATAAAAATGAATTCACGGCGATTCGGCGAGGTGATTAAAGGAGGCAGATGAACTGGGATAAGAGATGAGATAATATCTCATTAAATTAGTTACCTTGTTGTCCATGAGAAAAAACCCTCAATACTGTGGATTCCCCAATCGGGCGGAGCTGTGTCAACCGCAAGCAGCATCGAGAAAGTCGATGGTGATAGGCGGCGACAAGTGGAAGGGTGTGGTGGGGTTTGCCGGCAACCTGGCGGCGGCAATAGGCGTCGAGCTAAGTGGTTGCCGTGGCGATAGGCGGTGCCATGCATAGACGCAGAGGAGCTTGTGCAGGTGTGAATGGGGACCGGAGGGGGTGGCGGGCGGGGTGAGTTTTCTTTTGACGTGGGGATGTAGAGGGTTTTCTTTTTTCTTTTTGGAATTGGGTGGTGAGGGTTTTCTGCCCCACAAAGAGTATTGGAGGCAACGGTTTGCTAGAGCCAACCGTGTGTGATTGACGTAATAGGGAAAATGAAAGTCATTGCACATGGTTCTAATTTTGGGAACCGTGTATGATTGACGTACTACCTCCGTCCTGGTTTATTGGCCCCCTTGTAATTTGTACCAAATTTTGACCAAAGATTTAACTAACAAGTCTTTATGCATGTCACCAAAAAATATATCATTGAACACTATGTTCAAATACGCATCCAAGGATATAATTTTTGCTGACCTGCACTAACATTTTGTCAGTTAAATCTTTGGTCAAAATTTAACACAAATTAAAAAGGGGACCAATAAACCAGGACGAAGGTAGATTCCATCAACCAAACTGATTGCATCCATATCCCACATTTAGACATAAGTAAACATAGATTGAACACTCAGACATAGATAATAAGCGTACACAAGCATAGTTCAACCATAAGTATATAGTTCAATTGTCATTAAGCATACTTAAGTGTACATAGTTCAATTCCACATCTCATCTCATCTTTCGGCACGATCCTGAAGCTTCTCCAGGTACTCGGCTTACGCGGCGTGCGCCACCTTGCAAGAATACTTCTACTTGAAGGAGCCAATGGCTCGTCCTCTTGCATGCGCCAGAAGACTTTGATACGCGTCATGAAGCTTTTGGTTGCAAAATGGGCATCGATAGCCACTGTCCCAGGTCCTAATATGCCTGTTATGCATTCCCGCATAAAGCTCCATAAGGATTTGCCTCTTGTACCTCCTCTGGCCATCTTCATCCTCGCTGTTGACATCGTCAGACAGCACCTATACATATAGTAAGAAAAATGTGGCGTCAAATTAATGTTTACAAACTAATCTCTAGCGAACATTTTCTAGTTGCCAACATTTGGCATCAAATCAGTGTTTACATGCCGTGAAGTAGGATTAGGAATTTAAGGCTATTTTTTATACATATTAAGAGATTATGGTTCGATTTATAAGCACAATCGTCTATGTACAGACCAATCTTGAAGAAAATAATGGCACAAACATATATGTAGGTCATTCAAAATCAATTGTCAAGACCTGGCTAGGAATTATTAGCATGAACACTAATCCTAGTGAGATTATTAGCAGAAACCATTTGCACAGATGCAACAACGGATCACTTATCACTTGTTCCATTCAAACAATCAATACACTACACAGATCTAACCAAACTTACTCAGATTTCATGGATTGAGAGAACATAACCATAGGATTTCTATTCCAAAAAGGGGGAGGCAGGAGTAAGCAGAGAAACCCTAGGATGTATTTGACACATAAATGGGTATAGATAACTAACCAGTTGTCCATCGTCGTCGGAGTGGTCGTCGGAGTCGTCGCCCGAGTCGTCACCGGAGTTGGTGTGGACCTCCTGCTCCTGCCGTGGAAGCACGGCGCCGTCAATGACATCATGGTGTAGCGATACCTCGCCGGCGGTGACGGCAACCTCTATCTCCATCTCCATGTCGTGCTCCGGTGCTTCAGCATGCATCACTTTGACATACATCGGGAGAGGTTAATTAATTTCACCATCAAGGATGATTCCTTTTGGGTTGTATTACGGTAGGAGCATATAGTATGCGTCGAAGAGGGGGAAGGGGACCATCATATGTCGCACACTTCATGAACCTTGCTCTGTGTGGGGACTTTACAGTTTTCGAGGCATGTGCCACATCAAAGTTGTGCATTTTGGGTATTCAACATATGTTTGGCCCACATGCAAAGCAATGGTGGTTGTCCTCTCGCACCCACTCATGAGGTTATCAGCGATATCGATGCTTTCCATCTGTGGGCCCTCTTGGTCCATCACTACTTTGCCTGACAACGAGAGAGGTTAATTTGACTTAGGAGGGGATTATTTTTTTATTTGTAATACAGTATATATAGGTCATGCTCTGAGATGACATGATACAGTTGGAGCACACACATGCATGTGTACGCATGAATCCCTCCAACCGAGTCGAAGTGGCTAGTACCACGACACGTCATGAACCGATCTCGCTTTGTGTGGGGAGTGTACAATTTTCGACGCATGTGCCACATCAATGTTTTGAATGGTATTCAAACATGCATGCACGCCTCACCTCCATACATATGCATGTAGTGGTTGTCTTCGAATGGTACACACCCTCGCGTGGTTGTCGGTGACAAGCCTATATATTCGTGGGCCTGTGTGGACATCCATGATCACCTTGACCGACAATAAGATAGGTTACCATGGCGGATTATTCCTTTGGTTTGTGTTATCATAGTACAGGTCATGGTGTGATTCAAATCTAATTTAGTTTGAGCGCATACTATGCGCGCATGCATGCATGAATCCCTATCATCGGCTTGAAGTGTGGTGTGACATACATACGCATCATCAATTAACCCTCGCTCCATGTGGGGATTTCTGGTTCGAAAGCATGGTGCCACATCAAAGTTGTTCCATTGTGTATTCAAACATCAACACCTCTCCATACATATGTTTGGGACACACGCAGGCAGTGGTTGTCTTCGGGGACTAGCTACTTATGTGATTATTGGCGAGCTAGCCCATCTCTGGGGTTGCATGGATGGTCATCACTTTGACCAACAACAAGAGAGAGGTTGTATGACCAAGGTGGATTATTCTTGGCCCGTTTTACGATACATCTTGGTGAGATGCCCTCTCCGGCCCACCGACTGAAAGTGTATGTGTGTGTGCGTGCGTGTGTGTGTGTGTGTGTGTGTGTGTGTGTGATTGGGGGGCTGCTACTTTGCACTGTTGGGAAATGTTGCATGAAAAACAAAAAAAATTCTACGCACATGCAAGATCTATCCATGGAGATGCATAACAACGAGAGGGGTGAGTGTTTCTACGTACCCTCCTAGACCGTAAGAGGAAGCGTTTCACAACGCGGTTGATGTAGTCAAACTTTCTTCACGATCCAACAGATCGAGTACTGAACATACGACACCTCCTCGTTCAGCAGATGTCCAGCTCGGTGACATCCTATGCCTTCTTGATCCAACAAGACCGCGAGGTAGTGGATGAGTTCCGGCAGCACGACGGCGTGGTGATGTCGATGGTGAGGCTATCTCTACAGGGCTTCGCCTACGCACTACGAAAATATAACCGGGGGTGTAAACTGTGGAGGGGGCGCCGCACATTGCTAGGCAATTGTCTGGGGTGTGCTAGGCCAAGGGGGGCGCTCAAGTAGGGAGAATCCTACTTGGGGTCTCTCCCAAGCCACACCCTATTTCCTTATTTGGAGCATGGGACGAAGGAAGGGGGAGGTGGCGCCCCCCTTTCCTTTCTCTCCTGAGGAGAGAAAGGCAGGAGGGGCCACCCCCTTTCGTCCCCCTTAGGGCTGGCTAGCCATAGGAGGGGCGCGCTAGCCCCCTTGTGGGCTGGTCTGTCCCCTCCTTTGGCCCATAAGGCCCATATCTTCCCTGGGGGGTGCCCGGAACCCCTTCCGGTGACCCGATTCGTTTCCGGTACGTCCTGAAACACTTCTAGTGTCCAAATAACATCGTCCTATCTATCAATCTTTACCTTTCCAACATTCCAAGACTCCTCGTTATGTCAATGATCTCATCCGGGACTCCGAACAACATTCGGTCACCAAATCATATAACTCATATAACACTATATCTAAGCATGCACACCATACGGGTTCGAGAACTATGTAGACATGACCGAGACACCTTTTCGGTCAATAACCAATAGCGAAACCTGGATGCCCATGTTGGCTCCTACATATTCTATGAAGATCTTTATTGGTCGAACTGTTATGACAACATACATAATTCCCTTTGTCCATCGGTATGTTACTTGCCCGAGATTCTAGCATGAATAATCTTATGATCCCTTTGAGCCTGGGTGGCTTTCCATAGGGTGATCACACGGGTCCTCCGGGATCCCCTTGGGCAGGCACTGGGTTCTCCAGGTGCCCGGGCAAACCACTAGGTGCTCCAGGGTGCCCCTACCATTCCACCTAGATGTGTATTAAAGTAGCCACCTTAAGTTTAACCATTAATAATACTCTCACATCTGTCATGAATCACTCAAACCGAACCACGTCTACGAGCATAGCATAGCAGTATAAGCATAACGTAGTAACACCCAAGAGTTTGAATATAAACAGGACAATAGGTACTACCTCATCTACTTCCTAAAACCCACATATTAATCAGATCCTAACCATGCAATTGTTTGAGGATTGATCTAGTGCTATAAAACTGGGTAGTAAAGAGGTATGATCAAAGTGTTACTTGCCTTGCTGATGATCCGTGAAACCTAGAGACTCATAGTAGCACGCTTCGCACTCCGGGTACTCTATCACAAACAAACAAGCATACAATAAGCACTCAACTAGAAACATAGGTAAAACTCAAATAAGAGATCTAACCAGAAAGTTCAACTTAAGAACTCCGGTTTGCAAAAAGAATCAAGTCAAACGAAGCAACGAAACTCAAACTGCGAAAGAAACAAGCTCCGTTTACTAATATGGACTTAAATCAAATTTTACAGTAGCAAAATCTTGTTTAAGTTGGTTAAAGCAAAAGAGGGCTTTGATATGAAACTCTAGGCGCTTAAATCGCCTAATTCCGATAGACGAGCGAAAAGATAAACTAAAACGAAAATCAGGGCAGAAATCGCGATCGAAAATAATCGCGGAAAATCCCTGGAAAAAGAAAAACTGACGAACAGGCTAACGAACGAACGTTCGCTGTCTGCGGCTAACGAGTGAACACTGTTTGTTATAACGAACATACAGACGAACATACGCTATTTAGGTAAACCAAGAAAACCGAACCGATCTAATCTAAAAAAATAAACCTAGGTTTCTAAAAAAACCGAGCGGTTTTCGAAAAAAACCAAATCGACGGCGGCGGCGGTTGCTACCTCCGGCGAGGCTCCGACGAGGCGGGCAGCTCCGGCGGCGGG
This sequence comes from Triticum dicoccoides, assembly GCF_002162155.2. Taxonomy (NCBI): domain Eukaryota; kingdom Viridiplantae; phylum Streptophyta; class Magnoliopsida; order Poales; family Poaceae; genus Triticum; species Triticum dicoccoides. Next base: position 209,368,717 of record NC_041389.1, on the reverse strand, counting down.
GTCTTGCGGCAGCGGCGGGGATCCGAGGCGGCGGCGGGGCGGCGGTGAGGCGACGACGACGGGGCTCCGGGGCGGCGGCGGCTTGCGGGC
>NC_041389.1:209366984-209367899 GCF_002162155.2 Triticum dicoccoides | reverse complement strand
GGGGTAGGGTATTTAAAGAGGGGAGGGGGTCCGACAGCTTGGGGAAGGGGGCGAGGAGGAGGAGTCCTCCCCGAACTCGGCGGCAGCGACGTGCTCCGGCCGGACTCCGTTCGGAGTCGGTCGGGCGGGGGCGGGGCGCTGGTGAGGCCGGTCCGGCTCGGCTGGGCCGCTGGCCCAGTCGGGCGCGCAACAGTTTTTTTTTAAATACGTTTCTACGGAAAACACATCCTAGAAAAATAAATAAAAATCTAAAAATGCCAAAACAAATTTTCACCGTCTAAATAAAATATTTAGAACAAGATGAACATTTTCTTGGCCTAAAAATGCAATTTTGAAAACGTGCAATTTTTCTAATTCAAATAAAATTGCAATAAAATCCAAATAAAACTATTTATTTGATTTTAATATTTTTCCTCTAATATTTCCTGTATTTTGCAGAAGTCATATTATCTCCTCTCATATATTTTTATTTTTCGAAATATTAGAAAAGAAAAATAAGTAAAACCAAATGATCCACTTTTCAAAATTTGAGAAAACTCAAATATGAAATTAACGAAATCCCCAACTCTCTCAGTGGATCCTTGAGTTGCGTAGAATTTCTAGGATCTACCAAAATGCAATAAAATATGATTTGCAATGATGATCTAAGGTATAACATTCCAAATTGAAAATTTGGGATGGTACAATATGTTTGGGCCAAACGCAGGGAGTGGTTGTCTTCGAGGACTAGCTACTTGCGTGATTTTTGGCGAGCTAGCCCATCTTTGGGGTTGCATGGACGGTCATCACTATGACCAACAACAAGAGTGAGGTTGTACGACCAAGGTGGATTATTCTTGGCCCGTTTTACGATACATCTTGGTGAGATGCCCTCTCCGGCCTACCGACTGAAAGTGTGTGTGTGTGTGTGTGATT
>NC_041389.1:209314730-209366770 GCF_002162155.2 Triticum dicoccoides | reverse complement strand
TTGAAATGTTGCATGAAAAATAAAAAAATTCTACGCACACGGAAGATCTATCCATGGAGATGCATAGCAACGAGAGGGGGAGAGTGTGTCTACGTACCCTCCTAGACCGTAAGCGGAAGCGTTTCACAATGCAGTTGATGTAGTTGAACTTTCTTCACGGTCTAACAAATCGAGTACTGAACGCACGGCATCTCCTCGTTCAGCACACATTCAGCTCGGTGACGTCCTCTGCCTTCTTGATTCAACAAGACATCAAGGTAGTGGATGAGTTCCGGCAGCACGAAGGCGTGGTGATGGCGATAGTGAAGCTATCTCCGCAGGGCTTCGCCTACGCACTACGAAAATATGACCGGGGGTGTAAACTGTGGAGGGGGGCGCCGCACACGACTAGGCAATTGTTTGGGGTGTGCTAGGCCAAGGGGGCCGCGCAAGTAGGGAAAATCCTACTTGGGGTCTCTCCCAAGCCACACCCCCTTTCCTTATTTGGAGCATGGGACGAAGGAAGGGGGAGGTGGCGCCCCCCTTTCCTTTCTCTCCTGAGGAGGGAAAGGCAGGAGGGGCCACCCCCTTTCCTCCCCCTTAGGCTGGCCAGCCATGGGAGGGGCACGCTAGCCCCCTTGTGGGTTGGTCTATCCCCTCCTTTGGCCCATAAGGCCCATATCCTCCCCCCCCGGGGGGGGGGGGGGTGCCCGGAACCCCTTCCGGTGACCCGATTCCTTCCCGGTACGTCCTGAAACACTTCCAGTGTCCAAATAACATCATCCTATATATCAATCTTTACCTCTCTAACATTTCAAGACTCCTCGTTATGTTAATGATCTCATCCGGGACTCCGAACAACATTCGGTCACCAAATCATATAACTCATATAACACTATATCTAAGCGTGCAGACCCTACGGGTTCGAGAACTATGTAGACATGACCGAGACACCTCTTCGGTCAATAACCAATAGCGGAACCTAGATGCCCATATTGGCTCCTACATATTCTACGAAGATCTTTATTGGTCGAACCGTTATGACAACATACGTAATTCCCTTGTATGTTACTTGCTCGAGATTTGATCGTTGGTATCTTCATACCTAGTTCAATCTTGTTACCGGCAAGTCTCTTTACTCGTATTGTAATACATCACCTCGTGACTAACTCCTTGGTCATTTGCTTGCAAGCTTATGATGTGTATTACCGAGAGGGCCCAGAGATACCTCTCCGGTACTCGGAGTGACAAATCCTAATCTCGATCTATGCCAACTAAACAAACACCTTCGGAGATACCTGTAGAGCATCTTTATGATCACCCAGTTATGTTGTGACATCTGATAGCACACAAGGTATTCCTCGGGTATCCGGGAGTTGCATAATCTCATAGTCGAAGGAATATGTATTTGACATGAAGAAAGCAATACTAATAAAACTGAATGATCATTATGCTAAGCTAACGGATGGGTCTTGTCCATCACATCATTCTCCTAATGATGTGATCCCGTTATCAAATGAAAACACATGTCCATGGTTATGAAACCTTAACCATCTTTGATCAACGAGCTAGTCTAGTAGAGGCTTACTAGGGACACAATATTTGTTTATGTATTCAATTTAGGTTTCCGATCAATACAATTCTAGCATGAATAATAAACCTTTATCATGAATAAGGAAATATAAAATAACAACTTTATTATTGCCTCTAGGGCATATTTCCTTTAGTCTCCCACTTGCACTAGAGTCAATAATCTAGATTACATTGCATGAATCTAACACCCATGGAGTCTTGGTGCTGATCATGTTTTTCTCGCGAAAGAGGCTTAGGTAACAGGTCTGCTACATTCAGATCCGTATGTATTTTGCAAACTTCTATGTCTCCATCCTTGACATTTTCACAAATGGAGTTGAAGCGTCTCTTGATGTGGTTGGTTCTCTTGTGAAACCTGGATTCCTTCGCCAAGCCAATTGCTCCAGTGTTGTGACAAAAGATTTTCATTGGACCCGATGCACTAGGTATTACACCCAGATTGAATATGAACTCATTCATCGAGACTCCTTCATGTGCTACTTCTGAAGGAGCTATTTACTCCGCTTCACACGTAGATCCTGCCACGACGCTCTGCTTGGAACTGCACCAACTGACAACTCCACCATTCAATATAAATATGTATCCAGTTTGTGACTTAGAGTCATCTGGATCAGTGTCGAAGCTAGCATCGACGTAACCCTTTATGACTAGCTCCTCGTCACCTCCATAAATGAGAAACATATCCTTGGTACATTTCAGGTACTTCAGGATGTTTTTGACTGCTATCTAGTGATCCACTCCTGGATTACTTTGGTACCTCCCCGCCAAACTTATGGCAAGTCACACATCAGGTCTGGTACACAACATAGCATACATGATACAACCTATGGATGAGGCATAGGGAATGACTTTCATTCTCTCTCTATCTTCTGCAGTGGTCGGTCTTTGAGTCTGACTCAATTTCACACCTTGTAACACAGGCAATAACCCTTTCTTTGACTGATCCATTTTGAACTTCTTCAAAACTTTATCAAGGTATGTGTTTTGTGAAATTCCTAATAAGCGTCTCGATCTATCTCTATAGATCTTGATGGCCAATATATAAGCTGCTTCACCGAGGTCTTTCACTGAAAAATTCTTATTATATCTCTATAGATCTTGATGGCCAATATATAAGCTGCTTCACCGAGGTCTTTCATTGAAAAATTCTTATTCAAGTATCCTTTTATGTTATCCAGAAATTCTATATCATTTCCAAATCAACAATATTTCATCCACATATAATATCAGAAATGCTACAGAGCTCCCACTCACTTTCTTGTAAATACATGCTTCATCGTAAGTCTGTATAAAACCATATGCTTTGATCATCTCATCAAAGCATATATTCCAACTCTGAGATGCTTGCACCAGTGCATAAATGGATCGCTAGAGCTTGCACACTTTGTTACCACCTTTAGGATCGACAAAACCTTCTTGTTGCATCATATACAACTCTTGTTTAAGAAATCCATTAAGGAATGCAGTTTTGACTTCCATTTGCCAGATTTCATAAACATAAAATGCGGCAATTTCTAACATGATCCAGACAGACTTAAGCATCAGTATGGGTGAGAAAGTCTCATCATAGTCAACTCCTTGAACTTGTCGAAAACCTTTCGTGACAAGTCAAGCTTTGTAGACAGTAACATTACCATCAGCGTCAGTCTTCTTCTTAAAGATCCATTTATTCTCAATGGCTTGCCGATCATCGGGCAAGTCCACCAAAGTCCATACTTTGTTCTCATACATGGATCATATCTTAGATTTCACAGCCTCAAGCCATTTATCGGAATCTGGGCTCATCATAGCTTCTTCATAGTTCGTAGGTTCGCCTTGGTCTAGTAACATGACTTCCATAACAGGATTACCGTACCACTTTGGTGCGGACCATGCTCTGGTTGACCTATGATGTTCAGTAGCAACTTGATCTGAAGTTTCATGATCATTATCATTTGCTTCCTCTCTAGTTGGTGTAGGCATCACTGGAACGGTTTTCTGTGATGTGCTACTTTCCAATTCGAGAGAAGGTACAATTACCTCATCAAGTTCTACTTTCCTCCCACTCACTTCTTTCGAGAGAAACTCCTTCTCTAGAAAGGTTCCATTCTTGGCAACAAAGATCTTGCCTTATGATTTGTGGTAGAAGGTGTACTGACGACCCACAAGTATAGGGGATCTATCATAGTCCTTTCGATAAGTAAGAGTGTCGAACCCAATGAGGAACAGAAGGAAATGACAAGCGGTTTTCAGTAAGGTATTCTTTGCAAGCACTGAAATTATCGGTAACAGATAGTTTTGTGATAAGGTAATTCATAACGGGTAACAAGTAACAAAAGTAGCTAAGATGCAGCAAGGTGGCCCAATCCTTTTTATAGCAAAGTACAAGTCCGGACAAACTCTTATATAAAGCAAAGCACTCCCGAGGACACATGGGAATTATTGTCAAGCTAGTTTTCATCATGTTCATATGATTCACAATCGTTACTTTGATAATTTGATATGTGGGTGGACTGGTGCTTGGGTGTTGTCCTTCCTTGGACAAGCCTCCCACTTATGATTAACCGCCCTTGCAAGCATCCGCAACTACGAAAGAAGTATTAAGGCAAACCTAACCATAGCATGAAACATATGGATCCAAATCAGCCCCTTACGAAGCAACACATAAACTAGGTTTAAGCTTCTATCACTCTAGCAACCCATCATCTACTTATTACTTCCCAATTCCTTCCCCTAGGCCCAATCATGGTGAAGTGTCATGTAGTCGACGTTCACATAACACCACTAGAGGAGAGACAACATACATCTCATCAAAATATCGAATGAATACCAAATTCACATGATTACTTATAACAAGACTTCTCCCATGTCCTCAGGAACAAATGTAACTACTCACAAATCATATTCATGTTCATAATCAGAGGCGTATTGAATAGTAGCAAGGATCTGAACATATGATCTTCCACCGAATAAACCAACTAGCATCAACTACAAGGAGTAATCAACACTACTAGCAACCCACAAGTTCCAATCTGAGGTTTTGAGACAAAGATCGGATAGAAGAGATGAACTAGGGTTTGAGAGGAGATTGTGCTGGTGAAGATGTTGATGGAGATTGACCCCCTCTCGATGAGAGGATCGATGGTGATGACGATGGTAGTGATTTCCCCCTCCCGGAGGGATGTTCCCTAACAGAACAGCTCTGCCGGAGCCCTAGATTGGTCTTGCCCAGGTTCCGCCTCGAGACGGTGGTGCTTCTCCTGAAAGCTTCCTTATGATTTTTTCCAGGGCAAAAGACACCATATAGCAGAAGATGGACGTCGGGGGCCTACCACGGGGCCCACGAGGCAGGGGGCACACCCAGGGGGTAGGGCGCGCCCTCCACCCTCGTGGATGACTGGTGGACCCCTCTGGTGCTTTCTTCGCCCTATTTTTAATATATTCCAAAATTGATCTTCATGGAGTTTTAGGACTTTTGGAGTTGTGCAAAATAGGCCTCTAATATTTGCTCCTTTTCTAGTCCAGAATTCCAGCTGCTGGCATTCTCCCTCTTCATATAAACCTTATAAAATAAGAGAGAAAAGGCATAAGTATTGTGATATAGTGTGTAGTAACTACCCATAATGCAATAGATGTTGATATAAAAGCATGATGCAAAATTGACGTATCAACTCCCCCAAGCTTAGACCTCGCTTGTCCTCAAGCAAAAGCCGATATCGAAAAATATGTCCACATGTTTAGAGATAGAGGTGTCGATAGAATAAAATACGAACATGAGGGCATCATGGTCATCTTTAGAACAACAACATATATTGTCATATGATTTCTTATGCTAAAGTAACAATCCATCCACAATGTAGAGTATGAATCAGAAACTTTTTTGAAAACTAACAAACTATGTTCTCAGTCATTGAAGCAATTGCAATTTATCATAACATCGGAAAGGGTCAATATAAGAGCTTTTTGGCAAGTCCACATACTCAACCATCATTTAGGATTTTACAATTGCTAACACTCATGCGATACTTATGGGTACGAAGTTTCAATCGGACACAGAGAAAGATATGGGCTTATAGTTTCGCCTCGCAACCTTTTACCTCAAGGGTAATGTCAACAATAATACTTTATGAGAACCTACATCCGAGTGGATATATATATATATATATATATATATATATATATATATATATATATATATATATATATATATGTCAGGAGCTTTCCAACACATAGTGCTTGCCAAAGGATAAAGTGTTAAAAGGAAGGTGAAGATCAACATGACTCTTGTATGAGGGTAGAAGATGAAAATAAAAGATAGGCCCTTCCTGAGGGAAGCAGAGGTTGTCATGCGGTTTTATGGTTGGATGCACAAAATCTTAATGCAAAAGAACTTCACTTTATATTGCCACTTGTGATAGGGACCTTTATTATGCAGTCCGTCGCTTTTATTTCTTCCATATCACAAGCTCGTATAAAGCTTATTTTCTTCACACTAATACATCATACATATTGAGCAATTTTTATTGCTTGCACCGATGACAACTTACTTGAAGGATCTTACTCAATCCATATGTAGGTATGGTGGACTCTCATGGCAAAACTGGGTTTAGGGATGTTTGGAAGCACAAGTAGTATCTCTACTTCGTGCAAAGAATTTGGCTAGCATGAGGGAGAAAGGCAAGCTCAACATGTTGGATGATCCATGACAATATAACTTATTCAGATATAAGGAAACATAACCCATTACATTGTCTTCCTTGTCCAACATCAACCTTTTAGCATGTCAGATTTTAATGAGTGCTCACAATCATACAAGATTTCCAAGATGTATATTGATATGTGAAAACCTCTCTTTCTTTATTAATTCCTATTAATTGCAACGATGACCAAAACTATGTTTGTCAACTCTCAACAACTTTTATTCATCATACTCTTTATATGTGAAGTCAGTACTCTCCACAAGATCAATATGATCTTTTTATTTGCTTTTGTTCTTTCTTTAATCCCTCAAGATCATAGCAAGATAGCAAAGCCCTCACTCAAAACTACTCTTTATTATATATGACTCACAGAATCAATTACATATATAGAGATCAAAACAAAACTCAAAGCTAGATCATACTAAAACTTTATTCTACTAGATCAAGATATAACCAAAAGGATCGAACTAAGAAAAACAATAACGATAGAGGTGTGATGGTGATACGATACCGGGGCACCTCCCCAAAGCTTGGCAGTTGCCAAGGGGAGTGCCCATACCCATGTATTTACGTCTCTTTCTTTGGAGGTGGTGATGTGATATTCTTGGCGATGATGCCCTTCAGGATATGATTCTCGTCCTTGAGCATATTAACTTGCTACTTAAGATCCATTATTTCCTTACGGAGTTCACTTGTGATGATTAAAGCTCCATTCACCCATGGATGTTTCATAGCTGCGTGAGAAAAGGCAACACTCTTTTTCATATTTTCATAAGAAAGAAATCTAGCATTGGGAGGGATGACCGAATTTGACTTGCTGAGCTCTGAAGTTCCTCCATCATGAATTTGGCTTGGAGACGAGAGGTAACTTCTTGACCCTCCTCCATGGCATCCACCCTTTTCAAGTCGCCCTCCATCTCTTCCTCCGTTAATGGCCCAAAGTGATTAGCTTCGCTGTTTGCTCTTGGCCCCGGTGTCGGATGAGATAACCGACTCTCCCCAACTGACTCTTGAGAGGACATCTTGCTCTAATTCTGCGGCAGAAACAACTCAAAACAAAAATAGAGGATTTCGTCGTGGTACTGTGGTCAAAACCTTCGGGAGATTACATAATGAATTTTTACCTACAAAAAGAAGTATTGTGCAAGAAAACGGAGTTCGGAGGGCACACGAGGTAGCCATGAGGCAGGGGCGCACCCAGGGGATAGGGTGTGCCCTCCACCCTCGTGGACGCCTCGTGTCTCTTTCAGACTACTTTTAATTTTCCTAATTTTTTAAATATTCCAAAACGGAGAGAAATTGCTATTTGAACAGTTTTGGAGTTGGTTTACTTACTGTACCACATACCTATTCCTTTTTGGAGTCTGAAACATTCTGGAAAGTGTCCCTTATGTACTCCTCCGGTGTTACGGTATTAATAACATTGGTTTCAACATTTATGTGATTACCTGAGATATAATGTTTGATTCTTTGACCGTTTACCACCTTCGGATTTGTGCCTTCGGCGTTGTTGATTTTGTTGGCACCGGAACGATAGACCTCCTTGATAATATAAGGACCTTCCCATTTAGAGAGAAGTTTTCCTGCAAAAAAATCTTAAACGAGAGTTTTATAGCAAAACATAATCACCTACATTAAACTCACGCTTTTGTATCCTTTTGTCATGCCATCTTTTATCTTTTTCTTTAAACAACTTGGCATTCTCATAGGCTTGGGTTCTCCATTCATCAAGCGAGCTTATGTCAAATAACCTCTTCTCACCGGCAAGTTTGAAGTCATAATTGAGCTCTTTAATGGCCCAATATGCCTTATGTTCTAGTATGAGAGGTAAGGGACATGCTTTTCCATAAACCATTTTATACAAAGACATACCCATAGGATTTTTATAAGTAGTTCTATAAGCCCATAATGCATCATCAAGTTTCTTGGACCAATTCTTTCTAGATCTATTAACAGTCTTTTGCAAAATCAATTTAATCTCTCTATTACTCAATTCTACTTGACCACTAGACTAAGGATGATATGGAGATGCAATTCTATGATTAACATCATACTTAGCAAGCATTTTACGAAAAGCACCATGAATAAAATGTGAACCACCATCCGTCATTAAATATCTAGGGACTTCAAACCTGGGAAAAATGACTTCTTTAAGCATCTTAATAGAAGTGTTATGATCAGCACTACTAGTTGGAATAGCTTCTACCCACCTAGTAATGTAATCAATAGCAACTAAAATATGTGTACATCCATTAGAGGTAGGAAAAGGTCCCATATAATCAAAGCCCCAAACATCAAATGGTTCAATAACAAGTGAATAGTTCATAGGCATTTCTTGACATCTACTAATATTACCAATTCTTTGGCATTCATCACAAGACAAGACAAACTTACGAGCATCTTTGAAAAGAGTAGGCCAATAAAAACCGGATTGCAATACCTTATGTGCAGTTCTATCTCCAGCGTGGTGTCCTCCGTAACCCTCGGAGTGACACTTGCGTAGGATCTGTTCCTATTCATGCTCATGTACACAACGTCTAATAACACCATCTACTCCTTCTTTATAAAGGTGTGGGTCATCCCAAAAGTAATGTCTTAAATCATAGAAAAACTTTTTCTTTTGCTGGTATGTGAAACTAGGTGGTATAAACTTAGCAACAATGTAATTAGCATAATCAGCATACCATGGAGCAGTATGAGAAGCATTTATGATAGCTAATTGTTCATCAGGAAAGCTATCATCAATAGGTAGTGGGTCATCAAGAACATTTTCTAACCTAGACAAGTTGTCTGCAACAGGGTTCTCAGCTCCCTTTCTATCAATAATATGCAAATCAAATGCTTGTAACAAGAGAACCCATCTAATAAGTCTAGGTTTAGCATCTTTCTTTTCCATAAGATATTTAATAGCAGCATGATCAGTGTGAACAGTTACTTTGGAATTAACAATATAAGATCTAAACTTATCACAAGAAAATACAACTGCTAAAAATTCTTTTTCAGTAGTAGCATAATTTCTCTGGGCACTATCTAGAGTTTTACTAGCATAGTGGATAACATTTAATTTCTTATCAACTCTTTGCCCTAGGACAACACCAACAGTATAATCACTAGCATCGCACATAATTACAAAGGGTAAGTTCCAATCAGGTGGCTGAACAATAGGTGCAGAAATCAAGGCCTTCTAAGTATTTCAAATGCTTCTACACAATCATCATCAAAAACAAAAGGAACATCTTTTTGCAAGAGATTAGTGAGAGGCCTAGAAATTTTAGGTAAGTCCTTAATAAATGTCACATCCCTAGTTCTGGCCTGTCCTATTCCTGCTTCCATCTGAGCATCATGTTTAAATTTTTTTAAACCTGAACTGAGGAATTCAGAAGCCTCAAAACCCTAATTAAAAGAAGGGCAAAAACCCTAAAATCTCATCCATTGTTCCAAAATGCTCTTCTTAGATGTTTAATATTTTTGGCAAGGGTTTTGATCCAAACCAAAAATAATGAACATTTTAAAAGGATTTATTTTGGGACTTTGAATTTAAATCAATACTATTTTGAATTTGAACTTATATCCAAATATTACTGAATATATGTTCAAATAACTGAAACATTTTGATGTGCTTTGGTATAATCCCATTGTGCTAAATAAAATGTTCACGGGAATTTTGTCACTGTCTTTGAATTTGTTTTATTTCAAAACAGTGGCAAAAGATTAAATAAAAACAAAACAGAAGAAAAATATGAAACAAAACAGAACTTACCTGGCGCCACTTACCTGGCCCAGCTCCATCTGGCCGGCCCAGCCCACCTCCTCCCCCTTGTCATCTTCCTCCTCTGCCAGGAGGACGAACAGAGGCGAGGTGTGGCGCGTGCCCGAGAGGCCTCGGCCACCTCCTGCTTCCCCCTGGCCACCTCCTGCTTCCTCCTCGACGCCCCGGAGACGCCACACGCCTCCTCGACCCCCCCCTTTCACTTTCCTCTCCCTCTGGACCGCTCCCCCTCCTCTGGCTCTCTCTTTCCCTCTCTTCCCTGTGATCCCCGAGCACCGCCGTCGCCGCCGTTCGCCATAGCCGCAGCCACCAGCCCTCCCTCACCCCTCCGCCAGTTCCAGAAGCTCCGCCGCTGACCTCTACACCGTCCCCGCCAAGCCACACGAGCGGACGCGCCCTGCAGCGGCTTCCCCGACCTCTTCTTCAAGCTTCGGCCGCCGAGATCGCCGGCGACCGTGCGCCCTCTCTGACGCCTCCCCGAGCTCCCCGAGGCCACCATCGCAACCCCCGTGAGCTCCTCTCTATTTCCCCTCTGACCCCCTGCTCGTTCTCGTGCCGTAGCTGCCGTCCCCGCAAACACCGAGCTCCGGCCATCGCCATGGCCGGCGAACCTCGCGCCCCGGAGCTCTTCCGCTCGCTCCAGTAGCTCCCGCATGCTCTCCAGGTCCCCAGGGTCCCGACGCGCTCCTCTGCTCTCCGGCTAACGCGCTGCAGCCACCGCGTCGTGCTGGCCTGAACTCCGGCCGCCGCCTTTGAGCTCGCCGCCGTCGATATAGGTCGCCCCCGGCATAACTGACCGCACCACTCGACGCGCGGGATCTCCAGCGTCACGTAGCTGCCCTCCGCCGGCCATTTGGTCGCCGGAGGAGGAATTCCGACCCCCTCCGCCGTCTCAGGCTTCACCGGTGACGAGCCGTGGACCAAGTCCGGCGAGTTTGACCCCAGTTAGACGCCCCTGACTCAATGACAGGTGGGCCCAGCCCTGTTAGCTAACTAGGATTAGCACTAATCGAATTAGTTAAACTAATTACCCCCCCTGCTGACACTGACATGTGGGCCCTAGTGCCCCTAATCTTTAATTAAACTAAACTAACCCCCCTGTCTAACCTGTGTCACTGACGTGTGGACCCCACACGTCAGGTTTGACCGGACCAGCCCAGTTGACTCTGCTGACGTCACAGTGACGTGGTGCTGACGCCATAAATCATTTTCTGGAATTATTTTAATTCTAAATATTCAGGAAATTCCAGAAAATGCCTAAAACTTCTAAAATTCATAGAAATTCAACCGTAACTCCAAATTAAATAATTTATATATGAAAAATTATCAGAAAAATTCAAGGAATCCATCTGTACCATTTTCATGCATGTTTGAACAATGTTTGTCCTCTGTTTTGGACAAAACAAATAAAGGGCATTTAAATAATCATATATGGAGTTGGAAATTGAATCATGTGTTCAAACCAACTTCATTTAAATCATAGCTAGATGCACTAGCCCAAAACACATTCATATTGCCATGTCATAGCATGCATCATATTGTGCATTGCATTGATCGTGTTTCTTCTGTGTTTGCCGGTGTTGTTCCCCCTCGGTAGACGTTGTACCGACGATGTGATCATTGACACTGATGAAGACTCAATGTTATCTTCAGAAGTGCCAGGCAAGCAAAACCCCCTTGTTCATTCCGATACAATCCCACTCTCTCGCTCCTGCTCTCTTTTACTGCATTAGGACAACAGCGACATATCTGTTACTTGCTGCGGTAGCTGAACCCCTTTATCCTTTGTATGACCTGTCATTGCCACAGTAAATAGATGAAACCCACTAGCATGAGTAGGAGTTGTTTGAGCCCTGTTGTGCCTACTCATTCATGCTTGTTTGTCATGCCTGCTACTGCTTAGAGTCGAGTCAGGTCTGATTCATCCGGGATGAATCAGAGGTGTGTGAACATGTCCTACGGTGTGTGAGCTAAGCGTGTGAACACGATTTGGTAAAGGTAGCGGTGAGAGGCCATGTAGGAGTACATGGTGGGTTGTCTCATTGCAGCCGTCCTCAGGAACTGAGTTCTGTGTTTGTGATCCATGATTCAGCTACTAGCACGCATTGGGCCCGAAACCAATGGACCCTCTCGGCTTCTTGATCACCCTTGTCCTCTGTCCAGGAGTTGCAAGTAGTTTCTGGTGTTTGTAGTATGCTGGAAGCCGTGCGCAGCGCTGACCGTAGGGGTGGGCTGTGATGCGGTAGGCACGTGGCACGGTGTACCGGGCGCCCGTTTGGTGTCTCGGGAACCCTATTCACATCGTTTGGGGCTGTGAGCGAAACTCCGGCCGGATCTCCTCATGGATGGAACCCGAATAGGCGATAAACCTGGACTAGAGACTTGAGTGTTTAGGTAGGCCGTGGCCGACACCCACGTTGGGCTTCCGCTTGAAGGTTGCCGAGTACATGTCGTGTAAACGGCGGTAAGTGGTGAGAGCGTGTGTGAAGAAGTACACCCCTGCAGGGTTAACATCATCTATTCGAATAGCCGTGTCCGCGGTAAAGGACTTCTGGGTTGCTTATATCAGTTCATAGACAAGTGAAAGTGGATACCCTAAAATACGCAAGATAAGCGTGAGTGCTATGGATGGCGTCCTCGTAGGGAGACGGGAGCGGATCCATAGTGGTGTATTGATATGGTGAATATGTGGACTCGTGTGCGCCACCTCAAAAGAGTTACTTGCAGTCGTAGTTCAGGATAGCCACCGAGTCAAAGCTGGCTTGCTGCAGTTAAACCCCACCATCCCCTTTGTTGATAATGATGCATATGTAGTTAGTTCTGATGTAAGTCTTGCTGGGTACATTTGTACTCACGTTTGCCTATTTTATGTTTTTGCAGAGAGACTTCGGTCTCACTAGTAGTTTCGCGTGGACTTCGACGTTTAGCTTGTTACCTCAGCTACGATCTTGTGCCTCGGCAGGATTTGGTAGATAGTCAGGCTTCTCAGCCTTTTTCATTTATAGATGTCTGTACTCAGACATGATAGCTTCCGCTTGTGCTTTGTTTTGTATGCTCTGAATGTTGGGTCATGAGACCCATGTTTGTAATATCTCGCTCCTCGGAGCCTATTGATAAATTACTTGAGTCATAGAGTCATGTTGTGATGCCATGTTGTATTTGCACATAACGAGCATATTGTGTGTATGTTATTGAAATGCTTGGTATGTGTGGGATCTGACCATCTAGTTGTTTATCTTTAGTAGCCTCTCTTACCGGGAAATGTCTCCTAGTGTTTCCACCGAGCCATGGTAGCTTGCTACTGCTCCGGAACACTTAGGCTGGCCGGCATGTGTCCTTCTTCGTTCCTGTGTCTGTCCCTTCGGGGAAATGTCACGCGATGAATACCGGAGTCCTGTTAGCCCGCTACAGCCCGGTTCACCGGAGTCCTGCTAGCCCAGTGCTACAGCCTGGATTCACTCGCTGATGACCGACACGTTCGATGCTGGGTCATGGATGCCTGTCCCTGTAAGTCTGTGCCACCTTGGGTTTACAACTAGCCATGTCAGCCCGGGCTCCTTATCATATGGATGCTAGCGACACTATCATATACGTGTGCCAAAAGGCGCAAACGGTCCCGGGCAAAGGTAAGGCGACACCCGTGGGAATACCGTGCGTGAGGCCGCAAAGTGATATGAGGTGTTACATGCTAGATCGATGTGGCATTGAGTCGGGGTCCTGACAGCGTTGGTATCAGAGCTTGACTGCCTGTAGGATTACCAAGCCAAACTGGTCGAAGTTAAGTCTAGAAATTCTTAGTTATATAAGGGAATTGATTGTGGGATGGAATGTAAGGCTCTTTTTACTCCTTATACCTCATGCCTTCTGATCTGAGTCATCTTATCTTTCCTGCGGGGATTAAGAACTAGGCTATCTCTTCTTTCTATCAGGATCACGTGTTACTAATCCGTAGACTTATAGATTGTTGGACTTAAGCCTCGTTTCAGTTCCTACTACTTCCGTATGTTAATTATTGATCTCGAGACCTTGATATTGTGCTTCTGAGTGGTTATGCCACCATTTTTGTGAATGTCTCAAATCTTTTCTGAGCATTTACAGCCGTTATGCTGTCCGAGTCATCCCAGGTTTCTAAATAGTTTGAAGCAATTTGCAAATTCCTTCCTCCCGCTTTGATGTTCCTTTGGGCCAGATTAACCACACTAATCGGTGTGTTGAGGTAATTATTGCCTCGACATATATGTTGGAGATATTATTATGACCCTAGGTGTCTTAGGGGATCATCTAGTAATTTAGCCATGATTTGTGTTCCCAGTGTGATGATTCTGGCCATCATTCTCGAAAGCATCCTGTGATGCCATTTAGTTAGTAGGTATTCTATTCCTGGGTTCTTAAACCCGATATTCACCCTACTTACATCATGTTGATAGTGTTGCTAGTTCCTTTAGTATATTAGTAACCTTTGCGATAGTCCTCGAGGTCCGTGGTATATCGTTCTTCCAAATACCATGAACCATTATGGCAGAAGTTTGTTGGATCAAAAGATCACAACAGGCCCTCTATGAGTTCTCCATGCTATATTGTGACTCTGCCAGCTCAACCTTTCTGCAGGGGTTATCCGGAAGAATTATGTTGAACTTTGTTCGGCATACCAACCCATGTATCCACAACTCAGAAAGTTATATGTTCCTTTGAGTTGTCCCTCTTTAGTTGTCTACTGACCTTCGTCTATCAGTTGATAGTCAAGTTGATGTCGTGCATTCGTGTTCACCGATGCTCGTTATTCTTGTGGTCCGTCAAGCCGTTCTAGTTCGGAATGACTAGGAGAAACAAACTCCAGTACCTCTTCCATATCTAGGATTGGGTCAAAGCAATTGTGCTCCGCAGATCAAAATGCCAGCCCAGCTTTTGATTCTGTTCTACCCTGAAGTATTACCGTCCTTATGTCAGGATTTTCATGAGGATTGCACCGGCTCTTGTGAATTCTTGATGTAGTGATACTTCTCGCCATCATTATTCATCCCTCGGTTCCGTGTTGTCGCAACCGGAATGCCGACAAGTGAATCGTGATGTGTGAATTCAATACTCCTAGCAACCTTGTTGCTTGGTAGTTAATGGACAATAATTTCATTCTTAGCGTGTTGGTTTTGAATGATCATTCTAAGGTTGATCATGCTACCTAGTCCATTCTCCTGGTTCACTCCTCGATCGATGAGTTAGGATTATTTCAAATCCTTGCTCTATTGATCATATCGTCTTGCCCTGAAAAGCAAGATTGTTCTCGAGCTTAGTAACATACCGGTGGTTCGTGATTTTCTGAATATCTTCTCAGAAGTATTACCAGGTTGTCACCTGACCGCTATGTTGAGTTCGTGATCAAGTTGGTTTATTCCTGTAAACCACCCCTTCTCCAAGAATCCGTGTTGGATACCCTGAGCTAGTTGGATAAGCTAAACAACAACTTGGAGAGTTGGAAGATAAAAGCTTGTCCGACTTAGTTCATGTTAAGGGATATTTTTTTTTTGTGTGTGTGTGTTGAAGAAAGATGATATCTTTATCAATTGGTCCTTGTGAACAATTGTTGGATCTATTATCTTACCCAAACCTTTGATTGAGTATGGGCTACCATCCAATCAGACCAGAACCAACGATATTCGTAATGTTGTCTTACTCGTGGTTGGTCCCTCGAGCATACACCATTATATCTTTTGGATCTGACCAATGCTATCACTTGTTCACTTAACTATGGAATTCCTTTTAAAAGGAAACCCAGATGAATTGTTGTTGTGCCCATTGACAACATCCTTGTCTTCTCCATAATTTTGCTGAACATTAAGCTAGTGTTGGAAACTTTTGAAAGCATTTGTTCATGCTAGCTCATGAAGCATATGTTCGGATGTAAGAAGTGACTTCCTCTAGTTCATGTGCATTTGATGCAAGTTGCCGCCGTGGACTCGAGAAAGTCAATGTTGCTTCCTCTGGAATCATCACAAGTCAGTCATGCACACGTGCGAAGTATTCTGTGGTCTGGAGACTTGCAACCTTCATTCCATATGTGTATCCTAGCACACCAAGCCACTGACTGATTTGTTCAAGGAGAAGGAGTATCTTCATAAGAGCTAATCCGGACTTATGAAAGAACTTCGATATCCTCGCTGATGGTTCCCAACCAGAACTCGGTAGTGTTTTATTATAAGACTACTTTGTGGTCATGCTTGTCTGGGACAACGTGTTCACATGTTTGTAGCAGAACCAGCTCATGTTTTGGAGCTTGCTATCGTAGTTCATCTCCCGAGAATCCCGCAACGTCATCTCGTCGATTTGTGTTGCAAACTTTCATTCTTCTTCCTAGACTCGATGAGTCTGAAATATCCTGACACCAACCAGATCTGAATCTCAGGCAGATATGATGGTTGGAACATTTCCCCAAGAACTATAATATTGGTTCCTCGATAACTGGTAAAGTGGATGTCGTGGCCAGAACCACCCAGCCGAAAGACCTATTATTGTAGTATCTTGATTGAAGAAGTTGGCCACCTCCCCATAAGGATTTCGTAGGATTTACCTCCGTAACTGTTCCTTATGGATTCTATTGCTCCCGAAGTCCGACCTTTTACTTGATGTTCTAGTTATCAAACCATATCTATGAATGGGATACACTAGCACATCAAGGAGAACATTAGAAGCGGAGTGCTAAATGTCTCTCGGTCGATCATCCAGATTTTATTTCCTTGGCCTCGCTAAGGTGAAATCTGAGAAAGTGTTATCTTTCTTTGCATCTGCATCATCCATCATCATTCATCATGGTAGTAAGTTGTGTTACCGGACCCTTGACACGGATGTTGGTAAAACCTTAATGATTGTGGAAATGCTCAAGTTCTTGAGAGCACGCACAAGCGCTACGTGTTATCATCGGCACTAACTGGGTTTGCTCTCAGTTTCCTCGGCAATGCTATGACCTATTCAAACAGTGAATTCACTCTCTATTGTTGGGTTCTTCCCCAGTTACCAGAATCATTCCCAGTATTTGCATTTTGTTCCCAGCTTGCACCGCCAATGTGCCGTTCTACCATGGGTCCCTTCCAATTCCGGTGATAAGCAAATTCATCCATTACGTTGTCTTCAACAAGGTAATCCACATCATCCAAGTCCGAGTATGCCATTCTACCGACCCCCTCCAAATGATCGCTTGTGATTGCCTTAGGCTGATATAGAGAGTCTCAATGATCTCTATATCAAAGGTAATTCTTTTTGCCACTTAAGGGGATATTTCTACGAGTCACCGTCCCTAAGGTGCCTCGTTGTGGTATCATGGCAACTCAACTCCTCGCTACGTTGACAATCGTTTACCACCTTCTTAGGTGTGGAATCGTTGTCTACCTAGTGAACCTTCGTCATCTGTTCCACTCCATTCCTCTAGAGGTGTGCTTCGTCTCTCAGCTTGAGAGATATTTCCATGTCTCAATCCATGAGTTGATCCTAAGTTGTTCGATCTTCGAGTAGATCGATCCTTCTAGAGTTTTCCTTCCCTCTTCTTGTCATGTTAGTTGGAGTTCTCAGAACAAGACGACAAGACAAAGATGGTGATTGAATCAACGCTCTTATGAAGTGCACCCTGGATCGTGAAGATTATACTAGTTTGCGTTTCCCCTTTCATCTTACCCTACGCTTGAATCTCGAGACGAGATTCTTGTTTAGTGGGGGTGAGTTGTCACATCCCTAGTTCTGGCCTGTCCTATGCCTGCTTCCATCTGAGCATCATGTTTAAATTTTTTTAAACCTGAACTGAGGAATTCAGAAGCCTCAAAACCCTAATTAAAAGAAGGGCAAAAACCCTAAAATCTCATCCATTGTTCCAAAATGCTCTTCTTAGATGTTTAATATTTTTGGCAAGGGTTTTGATCCAAACCAAAAATAATGAACATTTTAAAAGGATTTATTTTGGGAGTTTGAATTTAAATCAATACTATTTTGAATTTGAACTTATATCCAAATATTACTGAATATATGTTCAAATAACTGAAACATTTTTATGTGCTTTGGTATAATCCCATTGTGCTAAATAAAATGTTCAGGGGAATTTTGTCACTGTCTTTGAATTTGTTTTATTTCAAAACAGTGGCAAAAGATTAAATAAAAACAAAACAGAAGAAAAATATGAAACAGAACAGAACTTACCTGGCGCCACTTACCTGGCCCAGCTCCATCTGGCCGGCCCAGCCCACCTCCTCCCCCTTGTCATCTTCCTCCTCTGCCAGGAGGACGAACAGAGGCGAGGCGTGGCGCGCGCCCGAGAGGCCTCGGCCACCTCCTGCTTCCCCCTGGCCACCTCCTGCTTCCTCCTCGACGCCCCGGAGACGCCACACGCCTCCTCGACCCCCCCTTTCACTTTCCTCTCCCTCTGGACCGCTCCCCCTCCTCTGGCTCTCTCTTTCCTCTCTTCCCTGTGATCCCCGAGCGCCGCCGTCGCCGCCGTTCGCCATAGCCGCAGCCACCAGCCCTCCCTCGCCCCTCCGCCAGTTCCAGAAGCTCCGCCGCTGACCTCTACACCGTCCCCGCCAAGCCACACGAGCGGACGCGCCCTGCAGCGGCTTCCCCGACCTCTTCTTCAAGCTTCGGCCGCCGAGATCGCCGGCGACCGTGCGCCCTCTCTGACGCCTCCCCGAGCTCCCCGAGGCCACCATCGCAACCCCCGTGAGCTCCTCTCTGTTTCCCCTCTGACCCCCTGCTCGTTCTCGTGCCGTAGCTGCCGTCCCCGCAAGCACCGAGCTCCGGCCATCGCCATGGCCGGCGAACCTCGCGCCCCGGAGCTCTTCCGCTCGCTCCAGTAGCTCCCGCATGCTCTCCAGGTCCCCAGGGTCCCGACGCGCTCCTCTGCTCTCCAGCTAACGCGCTGCAGCCACCGCGTCGTGCTGGCCCGAACTCCGGCCGCCGCCTTTGAGCTCGCCGCCGTCGATATAGGTCGCCCCCGGCATAACTGACCGCACCACTCGACGCGCGGGATCTTCAGCGTCACGTAGCTGCCCTCCGCCGGCCATTTGGTCGCCGGAGGAGGAATTCCGACCCCCTCCGCCGTCTCGGGCTTCACCGGCGACGAGCCGTGGACCAAGTCCGGCGAGTTTGACCCCAGTTAGACGCCCCTGACTCAATGACAGGTGGGCCCAGCCCTGTTAGCTAACTAGGATTAGCACTAATTGAATTAGTTAAACTAATTACCCCCCCTGCTGACACTGACATGTGGGCCCTAGTGCCCCTAATCTTTAATTAAACTAAACTAACCCCCCTGTCTAACCTGTGTCACTGACGTGTGGACCCCACACGTCAGGTTTGACCGGACCAGCCCAGTTGACTCTGCTGACGTCACAGTGACGTGGTGCTGACGCCATAAATCATTTTCTGGAATTATTTTAATTCTAAATATTCAGGAAATTCCAGAAAATGCCTAAAACTTCTAAAATTCATAGAAATTCAACCGTAACTCCAAATTAAATAATTTATATATGAAAAATTATCAGAAAAATTCAAGGAATCCATCTGTACCATTTTCATGCATGTTTGAACAATGTTTGTCCTCTGTTTTGGACAAAACAAATAAATGGCATTTAAATAATCATATATGGAGTTGGAAATTGAATCATGTGTTCAAACCAACTTCATTTAAATCATAGCTAGATGCACTAGCCCAAAACACATTCATATTGCCATGTCATAGCATGCATCATATTGTGCATTGCATTGATCGTGTTTCTTCTGTGTTTGCCGGTGTTGTTCCCCCTCGGTAGACGTTGTACCGACGATGTGATCGTTGACACTGATGAAGACTCAATGTTATCTTCAGAAGTGCCAGGCAAGCAAAACCCCCTTGTTCATTCCGATACAATCCCACTCTCTCGCTCCTGCTCTCTTTTACTGCATTAGGACAACAGCGACATATCTGTTACTTGCTGCGGTAGCTGAACCCCTTTATCCTTTGTATGACCTGTCATTGCCACAGTAAATAGATGAAACCCACTAGCATGAGTAGAAGTTGTTTGAGCCCTGTTGTGCCTACTCATTCATGCTTGTTTGTCATGCCTGCTACTGCTTAGAGTCGAGTCAGGTCTGATTCATCCGGGATGAATCAGAGGTGTGTGAACATGTCCTACAGTGTGTGAGCTAAGCGTGTGAACACGATTTGGTAAAGGTAGCGGTGAGAGGCCATGTAGGAGTACATGGTGGGTTGTCTCATTGCAGCCGTCCTCAGGAACTGAGTTCTGTGTTTGTGATCCATGATTCAGCTACTACCACGCATTGGGCCCGAAACCAATGGACCCTCTCGGCTTCTTGATCACCCTTGTCCTCTGTCCAGGAGTTGCAAGTAGTTTCTGGTGTTTGTAGTATGCTGGAAGCCGTGCGCAGCGCTGACCATAGGGGTGGGCTGTGATGCGGTAGGCACGTGGCACGGTGTACCGGGCGCCCGTTTGGTGTCTCAGGAACCCTATTCACATCGTTTGGGGCTGTGAGCGAAACTCTGGCCGGATCTCCTCATGGATGGAACCCGAATAGGCGATAAACCTGGACTAGAGACTTGAGTGTTTAGGTAGGCCGTGGCCGACACCCACGTTGGGCTTCCGCTTGAAGGTTGCCGAGTACATGTCGTGTAAACGGCGGTAAGTGGTGAGAGCGTGTGTGAAGAAGTACACCCCTGCAGGGTTAACATCATCTATTCGAATAGCCATGTCCGCGGTAAAGGACTTCTGGGTTGCTTATATCAGTTCATAGACAAGTGAAAGTGGATACCCTAAAATACGCAAGATAAGCGTGAGTGCTATGGATGGCGTCCTCGTAGGGAGACGGGAGCGGATCCATAGTGGTGTATTGATATGGTGAATATGTGGACTCGTGTGCGCCACCTCAAAAGAGTTACTTGCAGTCGTAGTTCAGGATAGCCACCGAGTCAAAGCTGGCTTGCTACAGTTAAACCCCACCATCCCCTTTGTTGATAATGATGCATATGTAGTTAGTTCTGATGTAAGTCTTGCTGGGTACATTTGTACTCACGTTTGCCTATTTTATGTTTTTGCAGAGAGACTTCGGTCTCACTAGTAGTTTCGCGTGGACTTCGACGTTTAGCTTGTTACCTCAGCTACGATCTTGTGCCTCGGCAGGATTTGGTAGATAGTCAGGCTTCTCAGCCTTTTTCATTTATAGATGTCTGTACTCAGACATGATAGCTTCCGCTTGTGCTTTGTTTTGTATGCTCTGAATGTTGGGTCATGAGACCCATGTTTGTAATATCTCGCTCCTCGGAGCCTATTGATAAATTACTTGAGTCATAGAGTCATGTTGTGATGCCATGTTGTATTTGCACATAACGAGCATATTGTGTGTATGTTATTGAAATGCTTGGTATGTGTGGGATCTGACCATCTAGTTGTTTATCTTTAGTAGCCTCTCTTACCGGGAAATGTCTCCTAGTGTTTCCACCAAGCCATGGTAGCTTGCTACTGCTCCAGAACACTTAGGCTGGCCGGCATGTGTCCTTCTTCGTTCCTGTGTCTGTCCCTTCGGGGAAATGTCACGCGATGAAT
Source organism: Triticum dicoccoides (assembly GCF_002162155.2). Taxonomy (NCBI): domain Eukaryota; kingdom Viridiplantae; phylum Streptophyta; class Magnoliopsida; order Poales; family Poaceae; genus Triticum; species Triticum dicoccoides. The sequence continues at coordinate 209,345,183 of NC_041389.1, read as the reverse complement.
ACCGGAGTCCTGTTAGCCCGCTACAGCCCGGTTCACCGGAGTCCTGCTAGCCCAGTGCTACAGCCTGGATTCACTCGCTGATGACCGACACGTTCGATGCTGGGTCATGGATGCCTGTCCCTGTAAGTCTGTGCCACCTTGGGTTTACAACTAGCCATGTCAGCCCGGGCTCCTTATCATATGGATGCTAGCGACACTATCATATACGTGTGCCAAAAGGCGCAAACGGTCCCGGGCAAAGGTAAGGCGACACCCGTGGGAATACCGTGCGTGAGGCCGCAAAGTGATATGAGGTGTTACATGCTAGATCGATGTGGCATTGAGTCGGGGTCCTGACAATAAACCTCCTATAGAAACTAGCACGACAAAGGAAACTTCTTATACCTTTGATATCTTTAGGACACGACATCTTTTCAATAGCATCTACTTTAGCTTTATCAACTTCAATACCTCTTTCAGAAATTTTATGCCCCAAGAAAATACCTTCATTAACCATAAAGTGGCACTTCTCCCAATTCAAGACAATATTAGTTTCTTCGCATCTCTGCAAAACTCGGTCAAGGTTGCTTAAGCAATCATCAAAAGAAGTTACATAAATGGAGAAATCATCCATGAAAACCTCAACATTCTTTTCACAGAAGTCAGAGAATATAGCAGTCATACATCTTTGAAAGGTTGCAGGTGCATTGCATAAACCAAAAGGCATACGTCTATAAGCAAAAGTACCGAAAGGGCAAGTAAAAGTGGTTTTTTCCTGATCCTCTTGTGACACAGGTATTTGAGACAAACCAGAATAACCATCTAGAAAGCAAAAATGTGTATGTTTGGATAATCTTTCTAGCATTATATCAATAAAAGGTAGAGGGTAATGATCTTTTCTAGTAGCTTTATTTAATTTGCGGAAATCAATTACCATTCTATAACCTGTAACAATTCTTTGCGGAATCAATTCATCCTTATCGTTAGGAACAACAGTAATACCTCCTTCTTAGGGACACAATGGAAAGAACTTACCCACTGACTATCAGCCATAGGATAAATTATACCTGCCTCCAGAAGCTTTCGATTTCATTTCTTACCACTTCTTTCATCTTAGGATTTAACCGTCATTGATGATCAACAACTGGTTTAGCATCTTTCTCCACTTTTATTTTGTGCTGACATAGAGTGGGACTAATGCCCTTAAGATCATCAAGAGTATATCCAATAGCAACACGGTGCTTCTTAAGAGTTTTCAATAATTTCTCTTCTTCATGCTCTGAAAGGTTAGCACTAATAATAACAGGATATATGTTCTTTTCATCAAGATAAGCATATTTAAGAGTATCAGGTAATTGTTTAAGCTCAAACACGGGATCACCCTTGGGTGGAGGAGGATCCCCAAGGATTTCCACAGGCAAGTTGTGTTTCAAAATAAGTCCTTGCTTAAAGAATGCTTCATCTATTTCCCTTCTTTCATTCATGAACATATCATTTTCATGGTCGAGCAAATATTGTTCTAAAGGATCATTAGGAGGCACGTCAATAGAAGCAAGACCAATAATTTCATCTTTACTAGGCAATTCTTTATCATGGGGTTTTCTATGGAATTTAGTAAAATTAAAATCATGAGACATATCCCCTAAACCAACAGTAACAATACCCTTTTCGCAGTTTATCTTAGCATTAACAGTATTCAAGAAGGGTCGACCAAATATAATGGGACAAAAGTCATATTATGGGGAACCAAGAACAAGAAAATCAGTAGGATATTTAACTTTCACACACAAGACTTCAACATCTCTAACAATCCAAATTGGTGAAATAGTGTCTCTATTTGCAAGCTTAATAGTAACATCAATATCTTCTATCTCAGCAGGTGCAATATCATGCATAATTTCTTTGTATAAGGAATGAGGTATTGCACTCACACTAGCACCCATATCACATAAGACATGATAACAATGATATCCTATTTTAATAGAAACAACAGGCATGCCAACAACAGGTCTATGTTTATTTTTAGTAACGGGTTTAGCAATTCTAGCAGCTTCATCACAGAAATAAATAACATGCCCATCAATATTATCGACCAAGAGATCTTTGACCATAGCAATACCAGCTTCAACTTTAATTTGCTTTGGGGGTATAGGTGTTCTAGCATTACTCTTACAAACCACAGTTGAAGCTTTAGCATGACCTTTATTCTAACAGGAAAAGGTGGTTTCTCAATATAAGTGGCAGGAACAATAGGATCAACATTATAAGTAATAGTTTTTTCTTCAACTTTAATAGGTTCTACTACTTTAACTTCAATGGGAGGATGATATTTAAACCACTTCTCCTTAGGGAGATCAACATGAGTAGAAAATGATTCACAGAAAGAAGCTACTATCTCAGAGTCAAGTCAATATTTAGTGCTAAATTCACGAAAAGCATCGGTATCCATAAAATATTTAACACAATTAAACTTAGGGGTTATACCTAACTCCTTACCTTCATTGAGTTCCCAATCTTCAGAGTTGCGTTTAATTATTTCCAATAAATCCCATTTGAATTCAATAGTCTTCATCATAAAGGAACCAGTACAAGAAGTATCGAGCATGGAGCGATCATTATGAGAAAGCCGAGCATAATATTTTTTAATAATAATTTATCTTGAGAGCTCATGATTGGGGCATGAATATAACATTGACTTAAGCCTCCCCCAAGCTTGAGTGATACTTTCTCCTTCACGAGGCCAAAAATTATATATATAATTCCGATCACAATGAACCAGATGCATAAGATAAAACTTTGATGAAATTCCAGTTTCAATCAGTTGTACTTCCACGATACAATATCATCACATAGCCTATACCATGTCAATGCCTTTCCCTTCAAAGATAAAGGGAATACCTTCTTCTTGACAACACCCTCGGGCATACCTGCAAGCTTAAATAATCCACAAACTTCATCCACATAGATTAGGTGCATATCAGGATGTAATGTTCCATCTCCTGTATAGGTATTAGCTAGCAGTTTCTCTATCATACCCGAAGGAATTCCAAAGTAAATATTTTCAGTAGGATCAGTAGGTTGAGGAGCAACTCTTTGCACTTCTATTCGGGGTGAAGATACCCCGAACAAGCCCCTCAAAGGATTATTTTCCATAGTAACAAGTGACAGTAAATTTCATCACACTATATAAATGTTTCCTTACCAAATTCCACTTACCAAAGGTGCTTCACTCCTCGGCAATGGCGCCAGAAAAGAGTCTTGATGACCCACAAGTATAGGGGATCTATTGTAGTCCTTTTGATAAGTAGGAGTGTCGAACCCAACGAGGAGCAGAAGGAAATGACAAGCGGTTTTCAGTAAGGTATTCTCTGCAAGGACTGAAATTATCGGTAACATATAGTTTTGTGATAAGGTAATTCATAGCGGGTAACAAGTAATAGAAGTAACTAAGGTGCAGAAAGGTGGCCCAATCCTTTTTATAGTAAAGGACAAGGCTGGATGAACTCTTATATAAAGCAAAGCGCTCCCGAGGACGCATGGGAATTATCGTCAAGCTAGTTTTCATCATGTTCATATGATTCACGTTCATTACTTTGATAATTTGATATGTGGGTGGACCGGTGCTTGGGTGCTGTCCTCCCTTGGACAAGCCTCCCACTTACGATTAACCCCCTCGCAAGCATTCGCAACTACGAAAGAAGTATTTAGGTAAACCTAAGCATAGCATGAAACATATGGATCCAAATCAGCCCCTTACGAAGCAACACATAAACTAGGGTTTAAGCTCCTGTCACTCTAGCAACCCATCATCTACTTATTACCTCCCAATGCCTTCCCCTAGGCCCAAATCATGGTGAAGTGTCATGTAGTCGATGTTCACATAACAACACTAGAGGAGAGACAACATACATCTCATCAAAATATCGAACGAATACTAAATTCACATGATTACTTATAACAAGACTTCTCCCATGTCCTCAGGAACAAACGTAAGTACTCACAAATCATATTCATGTTCATAATCAGAGGGGTATTGAATAGTATTAAGGATCTGAACATATGAAAGCACAAGTGCTGCCTGGGTGATTTTGGTAATTAATGTCAACATATCTATTGTTGGACTAATATTTCTACCTAGTATATTTCAGATAAGTTCAACATTGGAGTGGCATGGACAAGAGGATGTGGAACCCCTTCAAGATGCTAAGGACAAACATTGGCAACAAGCCCAAGACTCTACATTTTCACTTTAGTGATCCAAGATCACATTGAGTCCATAGGAAAGCCAATACTATTAAAAGGGGATGAGGTGTTGCTTAATGGCTTGCTTGCTCAAAGTGCTTAGTGATATGCTCCAAAGCCCTCAACAACTTTCTCATTTCCACATATGTCCTAAACCTAAAATTCAAACTTGGCCCCACCAATTTGATCTATCCGGCGCCACTGAGTCCATTTGACATAGCCACTGCCAAACCCTAATCAGTTCGGTCTCACCGATGGGATCTCGGTCTCACCGAGATGGGCTTGCAAACTCTCCGTTTACCTTTTACTTAAATCGATCCCACCGAATTCATGTGATCGGTCTCACCGAGTTTGCTTGACCAAGCCTCTATTTGCTTATTACCAAAATCGGTCTCAACGAATTTGTGTAATCGGTCAAACTGAGTTGAGGTTTTACCCTAACCCTTGCACATCGGTCCCACCGAGTTGACCTTGTCGGTCCCACCGAAAACTCCAACGTTCACATTTTGACCTGAATCGGTCTGACCGAGTTTCACCATTCAGTCTCACTGATTTGGAAACCTGTGTGTAATGATTAGATTTTGTGTGGAGGCTATATATACCCCTCCACCCATTCTTCATTGATGGAGATAGCCATCAGAACGTGTAAACTTCCACTACTCATTTTGTGAGAGAGAACCACCTACTCATGTGTTGAGACCAAGACATTCCATTCCAACCACAAGAATCTTGATCTCTAGCCCTCCCCAAGTTACTTTCCACTCAAATCATCTTTCCACCATAGCCAAATCTGTGAGAGAGATTTGAGTGTTGGGGAGACTATCATTTGAAGCACAATAGCAAGGAGTTCATCATCAACACACCATCTATTACCTTTTGGAGAGTGGTGTCTCCTAGATTTGTTAGGTGTCACTTGGGAGCCTCCGTCAAGATTGTGGAGTTGACCAAGGAGTTTGTAAGGGAAAGGAGATCGAATACTTCTTAAAGATCTACCCAAGTGAGGCAAGTACTTCATGGGCGATGGACATGGTGGGATAGACAAGGTTGCTTCTTCATGGTTCCTTCGTGGGTGGATCCCTCCGTGGACTCGCGCAGCCGTTACCCTTCATGGGTTGAAGTCTCCACCAACGTGGATGTACGATAGCACCACCTATCGAAACCACACCAAAAATCTCGATGTCTCCAATTGCGTTTGCACACTCCAATCCCATCCCTTTACTTTCTTGCAAGTTGCATGCTTTACTTTCCGCTGCTCATATACTCTTTGCATGCTTGCTTGATTTTTATTGTGAATGCTTGAAATTGTGCTAATTTCCAACCTCAACTTGAAAAACTTAAAAGCTGCTATCTTTGCTTGTTGAGGGTCTAATCACCCCCCTCTAGACACCTCTTCTCGATCCTTTCAATTGGTATCAGAGCTTTGGTCTCCATTGCTTTGGTTTAATCACCATTGGAGGAAGATGGATGAGTCTACGATTGGGAGTATTAGATGTAGAGTGCCTATGCTTGATGGAGAGTTCTTTAGTGAGTGGAAAAATGAGATGCTTGGAATTTTTCATGAATATCACTTGAACAAGTACATTACTACTCCTTGTGAACCACTTGCATCCTACCCCTGATGAGTCTCTTGACATGATTCGCAATCTTAGAACTATCAATCTTATCACTAGAGGTTTGCCTAGAAATTTGATTGGTCACTTGCCAACTCTTGATTGTGCTTATACTATATGGAGATTTTTTGAGGAACGATTTCTGGACTATTCCTTGAAAAACTTAGATGAGATTCTTCATAATAAGTCTATTGCTTTGAATAAGATGAATCCCAATGATCCTAAGTTTAGAGGTTGTTTATTTGAGCTTCATGAACTCATGCGTGCCAAAGGAGATGTTGGAATCATTAGCAATATCATTTCCAAAGCTATTAGAATTCATAGAGATGAACATTGTCAAAATCATATATCTAATGAATCACTCTCTCTAGGAAATGATCATTTGCAAGACGATGTTGAACATGGATACTATGATGAGGATGATGATAGCGACCTTGATCTTGAAGAGTCTATGAGACACTTTGGTCTTATGGCTAACCTTCGCGGCTACATGGCTGGAGGAAAGGAATGGGTCCTTGATAGTGGATGTACCGATCACATGACCGGAGACAAAGATATGTTTCATGAGCTTGCTGAAAACGACGGCCCTCGAAAGTATGTCACTTTCAGTGATAACTCAAAGGGTAAGGTGGTTGGCCTCGGTAAGGTGGCCATCTCACATGATAGCTCCATACAAAATGTTATGCTCATTGAATCTCTTGGCTATAATCTACTTTCTGTATCTAGGCTAGCTGACTTTGGATTCAATGTCCTATTTACTAAAGTAGGTTGTCAAGTGTTTCGAAGAGATAATCATAAAATGGTCTTTACCGGCATACATAGAGGTGATCTATACATAGTTGACTTCACTAAAAAGGCTCAACCTAGAACTTGCTTAATTACTAAATCTTCTAAAGGCTGGTTGTGGCATAGACGATTAGGTCATGTGGGCATGCGAAATCTTGACAAGCTTATTAAAGGCGATCATATCCTTGGTGTTAAAGATGTCATATTTGATAAGGATTGACTTTGCAGTGCTTGCCAAGCAGGAAAACAGGTTGGAGGAAGCCACCCCGTGAAGAACATCATGACCACGAGGAGACCGCTCGAGCTATACTTCACATGGATCTTTTCAGACCCAAGGCCTACAAGAGTCTCGGTGGTAACTCATTTCGATTAGTCATTGATGATGATTTTTCAAGATTTATGTGGGTGTTATTTCAAGATTTATGTGGGTGTTATTTCTTGATGATAAATCACAGGTCCAAAAGATCTTCAAAAACTTCGCCAGGAAGGCCCAAAATCAATTTGAAGTGAAGATCAAGAAGGATGGCAGCGACAACGGAACGGAGTTCAAGAACGCCAATGTGGACACGTTTCTTGATGAAGAAGGGATTTCACATGAGTTCTCGGCTACGTACACACATCAACAAAATGGAGTTGTTGAGAGGAAGAACCGGAGGCTCATCAAAATGGCGAGAATGATGCTTGATGAGTACAACACACCAAAACACTTTTGGGCAGAAGCAGTTGAGACAGCTTGTCATGCAACGAATCGTCTATATCTTCACAAGCTACTCGGCAGGACGACATACGAGCTTCTCACCGATAACAAACCCCAAGTTGGATACTTTTGGGTATTCAGCTCAAAGTGCTACATTCTTGATAAGCATCATCATTCAAAATTTGCTCCTAAATCTCATGAAGGTTTCATACTCAGTTATGGCTCAAACTCTCACACTTACCGTGTCTACAACAATTTCACCCGAAAGGTTGAAGGGACGGTAGATGTGAAGTTTGATGAATCTAACGCCTAGCAAGTAGAGCAATTGCCAATTGATGTAGGTGACAAAGATCCTTCAGAAGCAATCCAAGACTTGTCTATTGGCAAGATTCGCCCAACGGAGGTGAAGGAGAGTACCTTGTCCGTCCAAGTGGAAGCCTCAACTTCACTGCAAGGTGAACCACAAGTTGACTTGGAGGCATCCACGAGTGGGACACATCAAGATGATGAAAATGAGTATGTACAACAAGATGAACCTCGACGACCTCCTTCTCCACCTCCACGGGAGAACAACAACGCCAACAACAACGAAGAAAGACAAGAGGAAGAACAAGACAATGAAGAGGATGTTCCACCCCGACCCAAACAAAAGCTCTCATGAGTTTGAGCAAGAGTCTCAAGAGATCATCCCGTCGAACAAATCTTTGATGACATTCAAACCGGGAGAATTACTCACTCTAAAACTCGTTTGGCTAACTTTTGTGAACATTACTCATTAATTTCTAGCATTAAACCTATGAAGGTTGAAGAAGCATTGAAAGATCTGGATTGGATAAATGCCATGCATGAAGAGCTACACAACTTTGAGAGGAACCAAGTGTGGACGTTGGTTGAAAAGCCCGATGAGAAGCACAATGTCATTGGAACCAAATGCGTATTTCGGAACAAGCAAGATGAAGATGGACAAGTTGTACGCAACAAGGCTCGTCTCGTTGCTCAAGGCTACACTCAAGTCGAAGGTATGGACTATGGTGAGACTTATGCCCCCGTTGCTAGACTCGAGTCCATTCGCATCTTACTTGCTTATGCCAATCATCATGACATTACCTTATATGAAATGGACATCAAAAGTGCTTTTCTAAATGGTGAAATTGAGGAGGAAGTTTATGTTAAACAACCTCCCGGCTTTGTTAATCCTAAGAAACCCGACCATGTTTATAAACTTCACAAAGCTCTTTATAGTCTTAAACAAGCTCCTAGAGCTTGGTACAAATCCTTGACTAAGTCTCTTCTTGAAAAAGGGTTTGAAATTGGTAAAATTGATTCTACACTCTTTACTAAAAGGGTTAATGGAGAATTATTTGTGTGCTAAATTTATGTTGATGATATCATATTTGGTTCAACTAACCCTCATTTTAGTGAAAAGTTTGGAAAGCTAATGTCGGAGAAGTTTTGATGTAGGGAGGAACCCTAGGGGGCCGATCTTTCACGTTTGGAGTGGATCCTACGGGGGAACACGAGGAACGCGGGGAAAACACAAGGGAAAACACGGGGAGAAATGAGAGAATCACTCAACCGACAAGTAATCGATCACACAAGGGCTAGATCACCGAAAGCATAAGGTAACACATGATCCAAAATCAACAAAGGAAGGATACAAAGGGAGCCGTTCTTGAAGTGAGGAGGTCTTGATTGTCTTCTCCAGATGGAGGCCTTGAATCCAAATGGATCTTCTCCTAAGAGGCACGATCCCTCACGTGGAGTAGATCCGGTACGGATGAGCAGAGCTCTATCTCTAAATGAGCTATCACAATGCTAAGTCTTGAAGTGAGGAGGAGGAGTCCTATATATAGGCTAGGGGCGAAAGGGTACATGGACTCAGTCCAACACGCGCGCGCAAGCGCTGGGAAGGCCGGACGTCCGAGCGTCGGGCCGGATGTCCGGTGGCTCGCGAGGTGGCTCTTTCACTTTTGAGCTCTTTCACTTTTGAGCTCTTTTCTCATGCAAAACTTCACGAACCAAGATAGCAATTGTGTAGGCGATGACAACTTTGTGACACACAAGTTGATGCCAAGATATGCACCAGGGTGGTTTGGTATGTATGCTATGGAGTATGATCACTAATGTGCACAAGTCGCGTTGCTGGCAATACTCAATGGCTAGTCTTGATGGGTAAGCTACGCAAAAATAAGGCCATGTGGGGTATCAATGCAATTGCAAGGTATGACAAAGATTTCGTCGAGGTTACCATCCTTGGCGATGATGAGTAGTCGATGGAGATGAGTGGTGGTGATGGTGACGTCGAACCGTACCTATATAGCCGAAACACAATAGGACATAGGAACCACAACCCAAAATCTCAAAGACCAAAACATGTCAAAATCAACATAGGAGGTAGCGGTGAGCGGTGGTGGTGTTTGTGGAAAGCGTTGGGGGTATGCGGAAGTAAGCGTGGGCACCGGGGCAAAATTGGGGGAAACTATGTGGAAATGGCTCGGAAGGGTGGAGTTGCTGCTGCCAGGGGCCGGATGTCCGAGCCAGTTGCGAGATGTCCGGTGAGCCGGTAGTCCGGTGGACTCGGGGCAGATGTCCGGGCTCTGGATCAGGGACGAACACGATGAACTCCACGGGAAAAATCGCAACTCCGGGGCAAAATTCAGACGAATTGGCGGATGGAAATCGTGGGAGAGATGGGGAAAAGCTAGATCAACTCGATACAAAGCAGATCCGTGGATGAAATCCAACAAAACTTCATCACACCAACAAATCACAAAAAAAATTGGGGCTATTTTTGGTGGGGATTTTCGGATTTAGGACGAAAAAAACAAAATCAAGGTAGAAAACACGGGGTAGGGCTCCAAAAACGTGATCAACGTGGCTCATGATACCAAGATGATGTAAGGCGGAACCCTAGGGGGCCGATCTTTCAGGTTTGGAGTGGATCCTACGGGGGAACACGAGGAACGCGGGGAAAACACAAGGGAAAACACGGGGAGAAATGAGAGAATCACTCAACCGACAAGTAATCGATCACACAAGGGCTAGATCACCGAAAGCATAAGGTAACACATGATCCAAAATCAACAAAGGAAGCATACAAAGGGAGCCGTTCTTCTCCGTGAGGAGGTCTTGATTGTCTTCTCCGGATGGAGGCCTTGAATCCAAATGGATCTTCTCCTAAGAGGCACGATCCCTCACGTGGAGTAGATCCGGTACAAATGAGCAGAGATCTATCTCTAAATGAGCTACCACAATTATAAGTCTCGAAGTGAGGAGGAGGAGTCCTATATATAGGCTAGGGGCGAAAGGGTACATGGACTCAGTCCAACACGCGCGCGCAGGCGCTGGAAAGGCCGGACATCCGGGCGTCGGGCCGGATGTCCGGTGGCTCGCGAGGCGCCGGATGTCCGGGCTGAGAAGCCGGATGTCCGGGATGGTGCAGATGGCTGTTCTGCTCTCTGGATGGGCGACGCCGGATGTCCGCTCGGAGGGGCCGGATGTCCGCTGCTTCGGGAGGCACCGGATGTCCGGGACGATCGCCGGATGTCCGGGCTGACGCGGCAAGCTTCTGTGCTCTCAAGTCGCTGGTGCTAGATGTCCGGGACTTGGGCCGGATTTCCGGTGGGGGCCGGATGTCCGGGCTGGACGCCGGATGTCCGGTCGCTGTAGTTTCTTCTACAGAGGGCTGGCCGTGTAGATCTCCAGGGGCTGGATGTTCGGGGTCCTGGCCGGATGTCCGGTGCCTGGAGGCTATTCTTGCCTTCTTCCATTGGTTCTCTTCTTCCATGGACTTGGGGTCTTGGTCCTCTTCATGTGCATCCTCGGGAGGGTCCTCTTGGTACCTAATCATGCACAACATTTCAGATTGAGGTAGTAGCCATGTCTTGAGAGGATCATGTGGTATATCACTAAGGAAAGAAGTCACCTTGGTCTCGAGAGCTCTAGCTCGTGCTCTAGTCATGGGTCCTCTTGGTGCTTGGTGAGACGATGGAAGGTCCATGGGGATGACCGAAGGATTCTCCGCATCATCTCCCACCCCCTTGGGAAAGATCCGACCTCGGATCGAAAGCCTCATCACCATGGTATGGGGAGAGATCGGAGACGTTGAAGATGTCGCTCACGTTGTACTTGTCGCGGGGGAGATCGATCTTGTAAGCATTGTTGTTGTAGCGTGCTAGCACCTTGAAGGGTCCATCGGCTCGAGGGAGAAGCTTGGACTTGCCTTCGTTGGGGAAGCGGTCCTTGCGATGGTGTAGCCACAGAGGTCTCCGATGTTGAATATCATGGGATGCTTGTTGACGTTGAGCTTGGTCGCGAGTCGTTATACTTGGCGCTCGATGGTGTGCCTTGTATCTTCATGCATCTTCTTAATGTAGCTTGCACGGGCACTTACGTCGAGGTTGCTGCGCTCTTGTAAAGGAAGGGGTAGAATGTCCAATGGGGACAACGGGTTGAAGCTGTAGACGACCTCGAAGGGGGACATGCCAGTCGTCGAATGTCTTGCACGGTTGTAGGCGTACTCGGCGATGGGTAGACACTCCTCCCACTCCTTGATGTTCTTCTTGATCAACACACGAAGTAGAGTGGAGAGTGTATGGTTCATCACCTCCGTTTTGCCGTCGGTTTGAGGATGTATGCGGATGAGAACAAGAGCTTGATTCCGAGCTTGGCGCATAGGGTCTTCCAAAAGTAACTCAAGAACTTACCGTCACGGTCGGAGACGATTGTCTTTGGTACTCCAGGGAGACGCAAGATTTCCCTACAAAAGAGATTTGCAATGTGTGAAGCATCGTCTATCTTGTTGCAATGAATGAAATGTGCCATCTTAGAAAATCGGTCCACAACAACAAACACAGAATCCTTGCCATTTTGAGTTCTAGGCAAACCAAGTACAAAATCCATGCTAATGTCTTCCGAAGGTTGATAAGGAATAGGAAGAGGCATGTAAAGACAATGTGATTGAGCTTTAGACTTAGCTTTGCGACATGTAGAGCATCGGGTGGTGAAGCGTGAGACGTCGCGGAACATCTTGGGCCAAAAGTAGTTCTTGGAGAGCGTGGCGAATGTCTTGTCACGTCCAAAATGTCCCATGAGTCCGCCTCCATGAGCCTCTTGAAAAAAGAGCAAACAAAGAGAAGACTCAGGAATGCATAGTTTGTTAGCTTTCATAAGATAACCATCCTTGATGTAATATTGTTCCCAAGATGTATGCATTAAACATTTAGCATATGGAGTCGCAAAAGATGGATCATTAGCATACAAGTCTTTTATGTGCTCATAGCCAATAACATTCAACTCAACTTTAGTGACAAGCCTGCATATGCGTGAAAGTGCATCGGCAACTACATTTTCCTTACCCTTAATTTACTTGATCACATAGGGGAAAGATTCAATAAATTCACTCCATTTGGCATGACGCTTGTTCAACTTAGGTTGACAATTTAAGTACTTAAGCGTTTCATGATCGGTATGGATGACAAACTCATGAGGTCTAAGATAATGTTCCCAAACATGTAGCACACGCACTAAAGAATACAATTCTTTGTCATAGATGGGATAGTTAAGTTGAGCACCGGAGAGTTTTTCACTAAAATATGCAATGGCTCATTTTTCTTGCATCAAAACTCTGCCAATTCCAGTACCACTTGCATCACAATGAACCTCAAAAGTTTTGTCAAAGTTGGGCAAAGAAAGAATCAGAGCATGAGTAAGCAAAGACTTGAGCTCATCCAAAGCGGTGGATTGCAAAGATCCCCAAACGAAAGGAGCATTCTTCTTACTCAAAGCATGCAAAGGAGCGGCAATAGTGCTAAAATCTTTCACAAAGCGACGGTAAAAACCTGCTAGACCAAGAAAACTATGCACTTGTTGCAAATTGGTGGGTTGGGGCCAAGTTTTGATTGCTTCAATTTTAGATTCATCAACATGAACACCCTTGGAAGATACAACAAAACCCAAGAAAACCACTTTGTCAACACCGAATGTGCATTTTTTCATGTTGGCATAAAGACGTTCCTTGCGAAGGGTTTGCAAAACAGCCCTAACATGATTAAGATGCTCTTTCATGGTTTTGCTAAACACAAGAATATCATCGAAGTAAACCACAACAAAGACTCCAATATAAGGGCGAAGCACATAATGCATGAGACGCACGAAAGTACCGGGAGCCTCCGATAAACCCATAGGCATAACTAACCACTCATATAAGCCAAATTTGGTTTTGAAAGCAGTTTTCCACTCATCACCCTCTTGAATACGGATTTGGTAATAGCCACTTTTAAGATCAATTTTTGAGAAAAAGTTGGCTCCACTAAGTTCATCAAGCATATCATCTAAGCGAGGAATGGGATTCCTATAGCGAACAGTAATAGCATTTATAGGTCTACAATTGGAACACAAGCGGAAACTTCCATCGGGCTTAGGCACAAGTATAACCGGAACGGCACAAGGGCTTAGGCTTTCACATACATGACCGTTGTCGATTAGTTGTTGTACTTGCTGTTGGATCTTAGTTTCTTCCGGGTTGACGCGGTATGGAGCTTTGTTTGGTAGGGGCGCTCCGGGGATGAGGTCGATTCGATGCTCAATGCATCATAGAGGAGGTAGACCCGGAGGTAGCTCATCGGGGAAAACATCTTGGAATTCCTGCAAAAGAGAATGAAACACTAAAGGTAGCTCGTGAGAGGTGTTAGTTTTTGGTTCTCCATCCTTGCACACAAGGACAAAGTGCATAACAGTCGATGGGTTCTCACACACTTCTCTCATCGCACTTTTTGTGGCAAATAGGACTAAGTTTTTCTCTCTAGGCGAAGAGGCGCTAAGGTTTGGCTTGTGGCTCTCACTCACTTTTAGGTGGATCACTTTCTCACTCTTCTCTCCACGATGGGTGGCTTGCTTGTCGGCTATCACTTGACTAGGAGACATAGGTCGTAGCACATATTCCTTCCCTTTCATATTGAAGCTATAGTGATTGGTGCACCCGTTGTGGATGACACCACGGTCGAATTGCCATGGCCTACCAAGAAGGAAGTGGCAAACGGTCATGGGGACCACATCACACTCCAAAGTGTCTTCATATGCACCAATTTTGAAGGAGACTTGGACCATATGCTCAACTCGTATAGTGCCGGAGTCACTTAGCCATTGAACCTTGTAGGGGTGCGGGTGCTTCCTCTTGAACAATTGAAGCTTGTAGCATAATTCTTCACGTGCCAAGTTGTGGCAACTACCTCCATCGATGATGACCTTGACGGACCTTCCATTGATGCCGGCCTTTGTGGGGAAGATGTGGCATCGTTGCTCTTCTTCTTGTTGATGTTGAAGTGTCAAGACCTTGGAGACAACGAGAGCGGGGCTCAAATCCTCATCACAAAAGACTTGATCATCTTCATCCTCATTCACGCGCCGGTGCATGGCTATTTGCTCAAGAGCTTCCATCTCCTCATCACTCATTGAGTCATAGGTGCCATCATCGTTGAGGATCATGGTGCGCTTGTTTGTGCATTCATAGGACTTGTGGCCTCGGCCGCCGCAAGTGAAACACTTGAAGGAGCTTGTCTCGACGGTCTCATCGGTCGGAGTAGATGAAGAAGCACACGGCTTGAAGTTGCTTGTAGTAGGAGGAAGACGACTTGAACTTGCCGAAGTTTTCTTGTAACTTGACTTGTCGTCGTTCCTTGGAGAAGGTTTGGTTGATGTAGATGTTGGAGGAGTTGTTGAAGCTTGGATGTTGGAGAAGCCGTAGGTCTTGGATGAGTACTTGGCATACTTGAAGTCATCTTGCACTTGACGTTCCGCCTTTGTAGCTTGATGCACGATCTCAATGAGGTTGGAGTAGGGTTGGAAGTCAGCGATCTTCTTGATGGGATGATTGAGTCCATTCAAGAATCGTGCCATAGTTTGCTCATCATCCTCCATCACATTGGCTCGAATCATGGCAATCTCCATTTCCTTGTAGTATTCTTCAACACTCTTTGTTCCTTACTTGAGGAGTTGTAGCTTCTTGAAGAGATCACGGTTGTAGTAGGTTGGCACAAAATGTGCTCGCATGACATCCTTCATTTGAGCCCAAGTGGTGATTGGAGGTTCACCTCTTGCTTGTCGGCGCTCAAGGACTTGTTCCCACCATATGAGCACATAGTCTTGGAACTATAGTGTGCCATAGCGATCTTCTTCTCTTCCTCATAGTTGTGCAAACGAAAGATTTTGTCGACCTTCAATGCCCATGAGAGGTACTCTTCCGTATCATTGCTTCCATTGAACTTGGGCATTGTGAATTTGAGCTTGCCATAGTGTTGCTCTTCATTGTGTTGTTGGCGATCGTGATGATGATGCCCTTGACCGTGAGGGTAATCATCCTCATGTTGCTCTTGGCGTGGAGGAAGTCCATGATCAACTTGCTCTTGTTGAACTTGAGGTTGAGGTGGATCTTGACGAGCTTGTGGAGGAGCTTGTGGAGCTTGACGTTGCACTCGCGGTTGGTAGTTCCGCTCTTGGATTTCTTCTCATAGTGCTTCCTCTTGATTGCGCCGTTCGCGATTGCGGTTGGCGATAGCTCGACTTGATTCTTGAAGGGCATGTTGCACCTCAAGAGCTTGCGCTTCACGTAGTTGTTATTGAAGACGTTGAGCCTCGGCGTCTTGTTGCTCTTGGTGTAGACGCGCTCGTTCTTCTTCTTCTTGGCGCCGTAGTCGTTGTCGTTCTTGAGCTTGAGCAAAAGCGACTTGGTTTGATTGAGGACGAGGGACTTGCTCATCGACTTGCTCTTGTGAATGCTTGATGTGTAGCGGGTTGCGAGATGCATGACGGTCTTGACGCGTGGCTCGTCGAAGGGTGTTCGATGACGATGTACTTGTGCCAGAGATTGAGTCGTCGGAGTGTTGACTTGAGTGGCTCCATCTTGAGTATGACGATGTAGAAGGAGGCCGGTTCACCAACAAGGCACGGATCTCGTCCATTCTAGCATCGTTCTCTTGCTTGTGCGCGTCGAGCTTGTTATCGAAGTAGTCTCGTGTACGTTGCTCGGAGAGTCGCAAGTCGGTGGCGAGGTTGTCGATGCGGTCGTTCATTGCTTGTTGCTCCTTATGTAACGCTCGTTGTGCACCAAAGAGGTGGCTCTTGGTGACGTATGATGACATGTCGTCGTCTTGCTCGATGAAGAGTGGGTTGGTAGAAGTACTCGGCCTATCCATCATTCCAAGCAAAATGTGAGTGGTAGAAGGAGAAGAACTTATACCAATGTACCTTGACCGATGTTGATGATGAATCAAGTTCACTCAAATGTGGACAATGAAATATCACTATTGGTACCAATTCTTGTCGGTTCTCACACCTATACAAGTAAAAGCTTATGGTGGAGCTTGGTTAGGATGGTGGCACAAAAATTGATGCAATTGAAAGTGAGATTCAATAATGTTGGAAAAGATTCACAAATTTGCAAATGCAACAAGTAGACCAAGCAAGTAGTGGTACACGGAAACACACACACAAATAGATAAGTGGGATTGTGCAAACCAAAAGTGAGCCAAAATGTGGAATCCACGAAAATGCTCTTGTTGCACAATACTAGAGACACACTAGCACGATTGCACAATAGGCGGATACAGAGCTTGTGCACAACCTACTACGCAAAAATGCAACGATCTCTATCCCAAGTATGCTATATGTATGGTATTTCGGTGCTATGATCCAAGATGATCTTATATGACAATCTTAATGTAGTATGATGCTATGGTTCTTGCTTATAAGCTCTTTCCTTATCTTTCCTCTTTGCTTAAAAGCTTTGGTGGCTCTTTCACTTTTGAGCTCTTCTCTCATGCAAAACTTCACGAACCAAGATAGCAATTGTGTATGCGATGAAAACTTTGTGACACACAAGTTCATGCCAAGATATGCACCACGGTGGTATGGTATGTATGCTATGGAGTATGATCACTAATGTGCACAAGTCACGTTGCCGGCAATACTCAATGGCTAGTCTCGATGGGTAAGCTACGCAAAAATAAGGCCATGTGGGGTATCAATGCAATTTCAAGGTATGACAAAGATTTCGTCGAGGTTACCGTCCTTGGCGATGATGAGTAGTCGATGGAGATGAGCGGTGGTGATGGTGACGTCGAACCGTACCTATATAGCCGAAACACAATAGGACACGGGAACGACAACCCAAAATCTCAAAGACCAAAACGTGTCAAAATTGACATAGGAGGTGGCGGTGAGCGGTGGTGGTGTTTGTGGAAAGCGTTGGGGGTATGCGGAAGTAAGCGTGGGCACCGGGGCAAAATTGGGGAAAATTATGCGGAAATGGTTCGGAAGGGTGGAGTTGCTACTGCCAGGGGCCGGATGTCCGGGCCAGTTGCTGGATGTCCGGTGGACTCGGGGCGGATGTCCGGGCTCTGGATCAGGGACGAACACGATGAACTCCACGGGAAAAATCGCAACTCCGGTGCAAAATTCGGACGAATTGGTGGATGGAAATTGTGGGAAAGATGGCGAAAAGCTAGATCAACTCAATACAAAGCAGATCCGCGGATCAAATCCAACAAAACTTCATCACACCAACAAATCACAAAAAAAATTGGGGTTATTTTTGGTGGAGATTTTCGGATTTAGGACGAAAACAACAAAATCAAGCTAGAAAATACGAGGTAGGGCACCAAAAACGTGATCAACGTGGCTCATGATACTAAGATGATGTAGGGCAGAACCGTAGGGGGCCGCTCTTTCACGTTTGGAGTGGATCCTACGGGGGAACACAAGGAACGCGGGGAAAACACAAGGGAAAACATGGGGAGAAATAAGAGAATCACTCAACCGACAAGTAATCGATCACACAAGGGCTAGATCACCGAAAGCATAAGGTAACACATGATCCAAAATCAACAAAGGAAGGATACAAGGGGAGCCATTCTTCTCCGTGAGGAGGTCTTGATTGTCTTCTCCGGATGGAGGCCCTAAATCCAAATGGATCTTCTCCTAAGAGGCACGATCCCTCACGTGGAGTAGATCCGGTACGGATGAGCAGAGCTCCATCTCTAAATGAGCTATTACAATGCTAAGTCTCGAAGTGAGGAGGAGGAGTCCTATATATAGGCTAGGGGCGAAAGGGTACATGGACTCAGTCCAACACGCGCGCGCAGGCGCTGGGAAGGCCGGACGTTCGGGCATCGGGCCGGATGTCCGGTGGCTCGCAAGGCGCCGGATGTCCGGGCTGAGAAGCCGGATGTCCGGGATGGCGCAGATGGTTGTTCTGCTCTCTACATGGGCGACGCCGGATCTCCGCTCGGAGGGGCTGGATGTACGCTGCTTCGGGAGGCGCCGGATGTCCGGGGCGATCGCCGGATGTCCGGGCTGACGCGACAAGCTTTTGTGCTCTCTGGTCGCTGGTGCCAGATGTCCGGGACTTGAGCCGGATTTCCGGTGGGGGCCGGATGTCCGGGCTGGACGCCGGATGTCCGGTCGCTGTAGTTTCTTCTGCAGAGGGCTGGCCGTGTAGATCTCCAGGGGCCGGATGTCCGGGGTCCTTGCCGGATGTCCGGTGCCTGGAGGCTGTTCTTGCCTTCTTCCATTGGTTCTCTTCTTCCATGGACTTGGGGTCTTGGTCATCTTCATGTGCATCCTCGGGAGGGTCCTCTTGGTACCTAATCATGCACAACATTCCGGATTGAGGTAGTAGCCATGTCTCGAGAGGATCATGTGGTATATCACTAAGGAGAGAAGTCACCTCGGTCTCGAGAGCTCTAGCTCATGCTCTAGTCATGGGTCCTCTTGGTGCTTGGTGAGACGATGGAAGGTCCATGGGGATGACCGAAGGATGCTCCGCATCAAGTTTGAGATGTCTATGATGAGTGAACTCAAGTTCTTTCTTGGTTTGCAAATCAAGAAAACTAAGGAGGGAACCTTTATCTCTCAAACAAAGTATACCAAGGACTTATTCAAGAAGTTCAACATGCATGAATGCAAAGGTATGAATACCCCCATGCCTACTAGTGGACATCTTGACTTGACAAAGGATGGAGAACCGGTTGACCAAAAGGTTTACCGCTCTATGATAGGTTCATTGTTATATCTATGTGCCTCTCGTCCCGATATTATGCTAAGTGTGTGCATGTGTGCACGATATCAAGTGGCCCCAAAGAATGTCATCTTAAGGTTGTGAAAAGGATAGTGAGATACTTAATTCATACACCAAATTTTGGCATTTGGTATCCTAAGAGGTCTTCTTTTGATCTTGTTGGCTACTCTGACTCGGACTATGCCGGTGACAAGGTTGATAGAAAGTCCACTTCGGGTACTTGTCAATTTCTTGGTAGATCTCTTCCAAGAAACAAAACTCAGTATCCTTATGCACCGCCGAAGCGGAATACATTGTCGTCAGTTCATGTTGTGCTCAGTTACTTTGGATGACCCAAACTCTTAACGATTATGGGATATATGTGAAACATGTTCCATTGCTTTGTGACAATGAGAGTGCTATTAAGATTGCTCATAATCCCGTGTAACATTCTCGAACTAAGCATATTAAAGTTTGTCATCATTTCATTTGAGATCGTGTTGCTAAGGGATATATCAAACTTAAGCCTGTTTGTACCGATAAGCAATTGGCGGATATTTTCACCAAAACGCTTGATGAGGAAGTGTTTTGCCACTTGAGAGGTGAATTGAACATTATTGATGCCTCAAACATGGAGTAGAAACTCCATGTGAATGCATGCAAGCCATGAGCCTTTCTATGACTAATCCTTGATATTTAACTTATGATGATGATCATATATCTTGGATATTCTTGTACTCTTGCATGCTATCTAAACCTTGTAGGTACTTGGATAAGCCCAACTCTATGAGATTGCAACTCAATCACATTCTAAGCAATCTCTACATCTCCAAGTCTCTACAAAATGGTGGTTGAAGACAAGGAAGCACGAATCCTTTCAATATATCCTTTGACAATTTCTTTACATCAAATTTCATGGTGGTCAATTTGGATACACAAGTGCTCTTCCTTGCAAGACTAACCCATGTAGGTAGATGAACTTGAACTACAAGTGGTGCTCCCAACTCTTGATGAACTACATCAACCTTGAGCATCCTACACAAGTTCAACTACATGATCAAGATCAACAGCACCATCAAAGGTATGTCATTCCATCTTAGAGAAGCTTTACCCCAAGACATGGGTCAAAGCAACTCAACAATATGAGAATACATCAAAATGCTTAAACAAAAATGGCAACCCCAATTTGAGATTAAACGATGAGTATGACCTATGATCAAGTGTCTTCACTTGACTCCTAAGTCAATATACTCTAACATAGGTGACTTTGTCGCCGACCAATTCTAGATGAAGTTCTCTGTTGTTTCTCTGTGCTCTTGCATTTGTCTCTTGCATGCTTGTTCCCCTTTCTAGAAAAAACTTCAACTAGATTTCTTTTATTTTCTCTGTTTTGTTCTGCATTCCCTGCATCCAATTTAGTGCATCCTTTAGTTAATTCGTTGCATATCCTTGTGAGATCTTATTTGCCTAAGTGAGCTGAGGTGACAAGTGTTTTCTCTCTGGGTTGAACTCGGCCTCACTGGTTTGTTTACTTCGGCTAAACCGAACCATCTCGGTGCCATCGAAAGTAACAACTCGGTGCTACCAATCTCAATGCTGAGAAAAATACTGTGTCACTTGCATCCTGCACATTTGTTCCAGATCCACTCAATGATACTTGTCCTATACCAGCATCCTATTACATGTTGCTTTGAAATGTGACTCAAGAACCAAATCTACTTGACTCATGCTCCAGAAGTCCCTTCTTGGAAATTGATGTCAAAGGGGGAGAGAGAGCACATCAAAGCTTATCACATAAGAGAGAATGCACACCTAAAGCTTCTCATGATGCTTCTTATCCGTAAGAGGAGAGTTGTCTCATGTCTCCAAGAGGAGAAAGACATGATAGTATGTGTTGTGATTATTTTGATCTATTTTTCTGCTCTGATTTTCTTTCCCTATCACTACAAAAAATACACTTCCGTGATGATACGTGTTTGTCACAATAGGTCACGTTTCCTGTCATGCATGTACATCCATGATGATTTTATGACAGAATCAAGATAGTCATACCTGTGCTGTCGTAGAATTGTTCCACTACCAAAATTATCATCACAGAAGTGTCCACTTCCATGACGATAAATCGCGCGTCACATAAGTGCTTTCGTCAAGGGTGACCGACACGTGGCATCCACCGTAACGGAACACCATTAAGCTATCGGGTCTGTTTTTGGATCTGATAACCCGTTAATAGCCCCGACCAATGGGGATTTTCCACGTGTAAAATCATCATTGGCTGGAGGAAACACGTGTCAGCTCACCGTTGGGATAGATGTCATCCACTCATTGGACCGAAGGCGCCTATGATACGTCGACACGTGGCACGGCCCAACAGAGGCCCATTCCCGTGAAAAGGTCGACCCATTTGACTTGGTCAAAAGGTGGTGGGCCGGCCCACGGAGAGCCTGTTAACGGCCTGTTCGCATATAGCCCATTTACAGCCCGCTAATCCAGGGCCCGTTACGACCTATCCGAATTAGGCCCAGTAACGTCATCTGGGCCGTCCAATATGATTCCAGCCCGGTTTAACTTTCGGCCCATGTATGGCCCATGACGTCTTTCGGCCCATATGAGGCCCTTTGTAACTCTTGGCCCATTAACGGCCCGTGGTGAAACTGGCCCGTAATGAACAGTGTATCACTTTATACCCATCAACGGCGATTTTCCCATTGGGCCTTTTCCAGCCCATGTTATCTTTTGGCCTTCTCAGGGCCCACTTATTCTTGGGCTCATTTCCAGCATTCGGTTACTTACAGCTTGTTACTGTCATTTTCTGCTTGTGGGCCAAATTCAGCCTGTGGTTACAGTCGGCCCGTTTGTGGCCTGTTAATACGTTGGGCCATTTTCATGTCAAAAAAACCCGTTGGGCTGTTTTCATAGAGTTATCAAATATGACCTATTAACAGCCCTTATGGTCCACGAATAGTACGACCCATGATTGGCAAAATGATTATACGCCCCGTAGAACGCCCATGGATCCTATGACCCGTAGAAGGCCCATGGATCGTACGGCCCGTAGAAGGCCCATGGATCCTACAGCCCGTAGAAGGCCCATGGATCCTACGGCCCGTATAGAAGACCAATGGATCCTACGGCCCGTAGAAGGTCCATGGATCATACGGCCCGCAGGAGGCCCATGGTTACAACAGTCCGTGTGTTTCCATGATTATTGTGGCCTAGTTACCAAAAATAGGTTATTGTGGCCACTAGATAAACACGGAAAAAGAACTGCCGTGACTACAAGCAAACACCTAAACAAGACAATAAGGAAATAAATAAGCAAGCAACTAACGCTAGCCTATTACTGCTATTACACATATTACATCCACTGGGAATCAAAGTTCACCACCAGTGCAAATATAGGGAACAAACCAGCATATTACATACGCTGGCTATCAGAATTGGCCACCAGTGCAAATAAACGCGGCAGAAAAACAAGAGCATAACTGAAACAACTTCAGAAGAGCTCAAGAAACGTTATCTTGGGTATCCACATGCTGGCAATAAGCTTAGCAAGCTTATTAACTTTGTCCTGTTTGGCGCTAAAATCCTCCAACGCTTGCTGTTGCACCAGAAAGTATGCATCTAAATGCTCCAGGGACTTCCGCAGTCCTTCCGCTTCTTGTCGCAGCACCGCTGATCTATGTCTTTCAGCTTGTAGTTGAGACTCAAGAAATCGAACTCATTCAGACAGTGAGTTTGTATAGCTTGTGCAAGCGGTAGTGGCCAGTAACTCAAACACTAAACCAAGACAGGACTTTGGGGTTATCTCACTGTCTTCAAGATAGTCTTCCTTTGATGTTTCTTCAGCTTTCTTGGAGACCAACAAGGATGTCTCACTATCCTGAACCTTATCTGCATTACTTCCTTTACCATTACTTAATAAGGCACTCTTCCCCAATATTCTATCAGCATTCTAAAAGAAGAAGCAAGTAGACACATAATAGGTTTAGCATGTACTAGTATATGAAACTCATTTCGATGAACCAGTTCATTAGTAAGGTGGACAGGATTAAACTACCAAGTCTTCTATTGCCAAGTACTAGCACATAATAAAAGCATCAAACAAACATATATCTATGTCCTATGGTCACTGCATTGTCTTGCCAAATCAAAATAGAGACACGGTTCAAATCATATCAGTTCAAGACAAAGCAGCAGTGAAAGAATACAAAGCGTGGGAAACTACATGGCACAACAAGATTTCAGATGGGTACCACGGGTCTACATGTAAAACAACACTATTGGCTCTGTTGTGATGCTAGTAATGTGCATGATATGAGAAGTCAAATGTATACACAATTGAAATTGAAATCAATAGAGCTATTGATAAGAGCAGACCTGTTAAAGAAACATGCGCGAACATAGCTGCCGTGCCATTGGAGTTTCGATTGGATCCTTCAATTTTAAAAGAAGTTTGTATGAGTAAATACAATGATACAAGAGCAAAGCAGTATGCACGATAGAAATCATAGTTAAAAAGGCGCAGCTAAGCGAGCGCTTAAGCGCGCCTAGGCTCTAGGCGTTGGAAGAACGCATTGCGCATAACTAATCTGTGCATTTGTGCATAAGCATGCGCTTTGGTCAGTAAAGCGCAAGGCGGTGGCAAAATGCACAATTAACGCCTAGCGCTTTTTTGAACTATGATAGCAATGGAGTCTTAAATTAGAACAGTTGTTCTTCAGGTTTTGGCACTTGTTCTACATGAACAGAGTACAGTAAGATGCAAGAATATAATACTTAAAAATAGAAAATGAGCTCATAGACCTTACCACATTCTTGGTTCGGGACCAGTACAGAACAAGACGTTCCCAGTCATCGTCCAGTAAATGTGTCTCAGGAGAATGTAAGGGAATTTGATGTGTTTCTTTGCCGGTGAAGTACGTTTTCTTCAGGTAATTCCGATACTGCCACCAAGCAGTCTTAAAGATAATAGAGGTATTAGCACATGTTACCTCATCCTAAGTTTCCAAATCGGTCCTTCTCTATAGAGAAAAATGGGAAAATTTGTTGTATTGTAACCATCAAGGAGGTAGGATGTATGGGACAAAGCAAAGTAATTGTCATGAATAACATTACTTACACATAACTCTTGGACAAACACCTGTAATTGGCATTTTCCTTCATCTTCAGTATAATATTTCCAAGATGGGAAGATACGCACATAGGATTTAACAACATCAAATGCGATAGATGCTAAACTACGACTAGCTGGTTGTGCTTCCTCCACAGGAATAGGCGTACTAACTGGTGGAGTTGGGGTTCGTCGTGGTAGTACTTGCCCTTTGGGCACTGGTGCTGCCTTACTAACTGCTCTTGTTTGGGAGCTCTATGGTGGAGATGGTGTTGTGTCAACAGGAACTGGGTTACTATCTGCTGCAGTTGGGGTTAGATTGGGTGAAGCTGGTTCTCTGTCCATCACAGTAGGGGTACAATCTGCGAGAGTTTGGGTTATGTGTGGTAGGGCTGGTTCTCGTGCATGTACAACCGGGATGCTATCTCCAACAAGAGGTAGCACTGTTTTATTTGAAGACCATGTTTTTACTCCGCTAGATACTGGCATCACCCGCTCCAATTCAAATGGGTGATAAACAGGAAACATAGTTGAATGTATAGACATTGTATGAGAGACAGATGCAATAGATAGTGTGGAAAAAAGAGGGCATGAAATAGTTGACATGTATATTGTTTAACTAAAACGGATAACATGACATAATTTCACATATATGATGTCTATCTAAACTGGATAGCATAGCATAACATAATTCAAAGATATGATGAATAACTAAACAGGATCGCATGACATAATTCACCTACATGTTATCTAAGTAATCAGATCGCATGATTTAATTCACATATGTGATTTATATGCTAAACAGAGGGCATTCGATATGATGTCTAAACTAAGAACATGGTGTTGAATATTGTGTATATGATGTCTAAACTATGCAATGCAAGACACCATATGCATGATATGAGCAGTATAACCGTGCCAAGTTAGAGCATACACCTCGGTGGGGGAATATGACTGGTCATCTGTATCTGAATCCATCTCTGAGGAGCTATTGGGACCCAACAAGAGATCTGCTTCTACAGGTAGCACTGTCTGCTCTGAAGGCCTTTTTTCACTCCAGATTTTTCCATCTCCCACCCAAATGGCTGATTCACAGGAAGAGTAGTTTACTGTACAAACATTGTTGACAAATGGAAATTTAATGAAGAAAAGGATGTGATGTGGAGCATCCTTCGGTCATCCCCATGGACCTTCCATCGCCTCACCAAGCCCCAAGTGGACCCATGACTAGAGCACGTGCCAGAGCTCTCGAGACCGAGGTGACTTCTCTCCTTAGTGATATCTCATATGATCCTCTGGAGACATGGCTACTACCTCAATAGGGAATCTTGTGCATGATTAGGTACCAAGAGGACCCTCCCGAGGATGCACATGAAGATGGTCAAGACCCCAAGTCCATGGAAGAAGAGAACCAATGGAAGAAGGCAAGAACAGCCTCCAGGCACCGGACATCCGGCCAGGACCCCGGACATCCGGCCCCTGGAGATCCACAAGGTCAAGCATCTGCAGAAGAAGCTACAGGGACCGGACATCCGGCATCCAGCCCGGACATCCGGCCCCCACCGGAAATCCAGCCTAAATCCCGGACATCCAGCACTGGCGTCCAGGGAGCACAGAAGCTTGCCCCGACAGCCCAGACATCCGGCGTTTTCCCCAGACATCCGGCGCCTCCCGAAGCCGCGGACATCCGGCCCCTTCGAGCGAACATCCGGCGTCGCCCATCCAGTGAACAGAAGAGTCAACTCCACTAGCCCGGACATCCGGCCCCTCCAGCCCGGACATCCGGCGCCTCGGGAGCGCCCGGACATCCGGCCCGTCGCCCGGACATCCGGCGCCCTCTGCCTGCGTGCAGCTCCTTTGGGCCGTGACCCATGTACCCCTTCGCCCTTTGACTATATATACTCCCTCATCCCGTACGTTTTAGGGTTAGCATTGGTTTAGCTCATATCTGTGTGAGAGGCTTGCTCATCCACTTGGTTACTTCTCCTCGGAGCTCACGACCTCTTCAGAGAAGATCCCCCAAGCGGATTCAAGACCCCTTTCTAGGGAAGACCATCAAGACCTCCGTATGGAGAAGAACGGTTCCTTTGTATCCTTACCTTTGTTGATTGTGGATCATGTGTTACTCTTTATTTTCGGTGATCTAGCACTTGTGTGATTGATTCCTTATCGGTTTCGTGATTCCCTCTTGTTTACCCCGTGTTTCCCCTTTGTACTTCCGCGTGTTCTTCGTGATTCCCCGTAGGATCCACTCCAAACGTGAAAGATCGTCCACCTAGGGTTTCGCCCTACATAATCTTGGTATCATGAGCCACGTTGATCACGTTTTTGGAGCCCCTACCCCGTGTTTTCTAGCTTGATTTTGTTGTTTTCGTCCTAAATCCGAAAATCCCCACCAAAAATAGCCCTAATTTTTTTTGTGATTTGTTGGTGTGATGAAGTTTTGTTGGATTTGATCCACGGATCTGCTTTGCATCGAGTTGATCTAGCTTTTCCCCTTCTCTCCCGCGATTTCCATCCACCTTTTTGTTCGAATTTTGCCCCGGAGTTGCAATTTTTCCTGTGGAGTTCATCGTGTACGTCCCCGATCCAGAGCCCGGACATCCGGCGCCCCGGACCGGCAGCTGGCCCGGACATCCGGCCCCGGGGAGCAGCAACTCCATCCCCCACGCCCATTTCCGCATACTATCCCCAATTTTGCGCCGGTGCCCACGCTTACTTCCGCAAACTCCCAATGTTTCCACAAACACCACCACCGTTCACCGCTACCTCCTATGTCGATTTTGACACGTTTTGGTCTTTGAGATTTTGAGTTGTGGTTCCCGTGTCCTATTGTGTTTCGGCTATATAGGTACGGTTCGACGTCACCATCACCACTACTCATCTCCATCGACTACTCAACATCGCCAAGGACGGTAACTTCGACAACATCTTTGTCATACCTTGCAATTGCATTGATACCCCACATGGCCTTACTTTTGCGTAGCTTACCCATCGAGACTAGCCATTGAGTATTGCCGGCAACGTGACTTGTGCACATTAGTGATCATACTCCATAGCATACATACCATACCACCGTGGTGCATATCTTGGAATCAACTTGTGTGTCACAAAGTTGTCATAGCATACACAATTGCTATCTTGGTTCGTGAAATTTTGCATGAGAAAAGAGCTCAAAAGTGAAAGAGCCACCCAAGCTTTTAAGCAAAGAGGAAAGATAAGCAAAGAGCTTATAAGCAAGAACCATAGCATGATACTACATTAAGATTGTCATATAAGATCATCTTGGATCATAGCACTGAAATACCATACATATAGCATATTTGGGATAGATATCCTTGCATTTTTGCCTAGTAGGTTGTGCACAAGCTTCGTATCCGCCTATTGTGCAATCGTGCTAGCGTCTCTCTAGTATTGTGCAACAAGAGCATTTTCATGGATTCCACATTTTGGCTCACTTTTGGTTTGCACAATCCCATTTATCTATTTGTGTGTGTGTTTCCGTGTACCCCTACTTGCTTGGTCTACTTGTTGCATTTGCAAATTTCTGATCTTTTCCAACATTATTGAATATCACTTTCAATTGCATCAAATTTTATGCCACCATCCTAACCAAGCTCCACCATAAGCTTTTACTTGTGTAGGTGTGAGAAGCGACAAGAATTGGTACCAATAGTGCTATTTCATTGTCCGCATTTGAGTGAACTTGATTCATCATCAACATCGGTCAAGGTACATTGGTATAAGTACTTCTCCTTCTACCACTCACATTTTGCTTGGAATGATGGATAGGCCAAGTACTTCTACCAACCCACTCTTCATCGAGCAAGACGACGACATGTCATCATACGTCACCATGAGCCACCTCTTTGGTGCACAACGAGCGTTACATCAAGAGCAGCAAGCAATGGACGACCGCGTCGACAACCTCGCCACCGACTTGCGACTCTCCGAGCAACATACACAAGACTACATCGACAACAAGCTCGACATGCACAAACAAGAGAACGATGCTAGAATGGACGAGATCCGCGCCTTGTTGGTCAACCGGCCTCCTTCTACATCGTCATACTCCAGACGGAGCCACTCAAGTTGACACTCCGACGACTCCTTCTCCGGCTCAAGTACACCGTCATCGAACACTCTTCGACGAGCCGCGCGTCAAGACCGGCATGCATCTCGCAAGCCGCTACACGTCAAGCATTCACAAGAGAAAATCGATGAGCAAGTCCCTCATCCTCAATCAAACCAAGTCGCTTTTGCTCAAGCTCAAGAACGTCAACGACTACGGCGCCAAGAAGAAGAAGAACGAGCCCGTCTACACCAAGAGCAACAAGATGCCGAGGCTCAACGTCTTCAACAACAACTACATGAAGCGCAAGATCTTAAGGCGCAATGTGCCCTCCGAGAATCAAGCCGAGCTATCGCCAACCGCAATCGTGAACGGCGCAATCAAGAGGAAGCCCTTCGGGAAGAAATCCAAGAGAGGAACTACCAACCGCGTGTGCAACGTAAAGCTCCACAAGCTCCTTCACAAGCTCGTCAAGCTCCACCTCAACCTCAAGTTCGACAAGAGCAAGTTGATCATGGACTTCCTCCACGCCAAGAGCAACATGAGGATGACTACCCTCCACATCAAGGGCGTCATCATCACCATCGCCAACAACACAATGAAGAGCAACACTATGGCAAGCTCAAATTCACAATGCCCAAGTTCAATGGAAGCAATGATCCCGAAGAATACCTATCATGGGCATTGAAGGTCGACAAAATCTTCCGTTTGCACAACTATGAGGAAGAGAAGAAGATCGCTATGGCATCACTAGATTTTCAAGACTATGTGCTCATATGGTGGGAACAAGTCCTTGAGCGCCGCCAAGCAAGAGGTGAACCTCCCATCACCACTTGGGCTCAAATGAAGGATGTCATGCGAGCACGTTTTGTGCCCACATACTACAACCGGGATCTCTTCAAGAAGCTACAACTCCTCAAGCAAGGAACAAAGAGTGTTGAAGAATACTACAAGGAAATGGAGATTGCCACGATTCGAGCCAATGTCACGGAGGATGATGAGCGAACTATGGCACGATTC
This sequence comes from Triticum dicoccoides, assembly GCF_002162155.2. Lineage (NCBI taxonomy): Eukaryota > Viridiplantae > Streptophyta > Magnoliopsida > Poales > Poaceae > Triticum > Triticum dicoccoides. Next base: position 209,315,612 of record NC_041389.1, on the reverse strand, counting down.
TTGAATGGACTCAATCATCCCATCAAGAAGATCGCTGACTTCCAACCCTACTCCAACCTCATTGAGCTCGTACATCACACTACTAGGGAAAACCTTATACACAGAATGTTACCAGTAGCGTTGTACAAAATCATATGCTACTGCTACTTAGTAGCAACGCGCGTAAATAAACCGCGCTACTGCTATGACTTTAGCATTAGCGCGTACTAGCAAAAAGAGTTGCTGCTATGTTTGAACTGGGCGCACATGGCTAGCCCAACCTAGCAGTAGCGCGTATACTGGCCCAGCGCTACTGCTACTCTCCTTAGCCATAGCGCGCTTACGTGTAAGGCGCTACTGCTAACGGAAATAAAATAAAGTGAAAAACTAGTAGAAAAGTAAATGAAAATGAAAGAAATAGAAAAAGGAGAAAGGAAAAAAATAAAATGTAAAGAAAAATAAAAGAAAAAAGGGAAAAAAGGAGAAAGGAATAGCAGTAGCGGGTTTCAGGAAACGCGCTGTAGCTAACTTAGCTATAACGCATTTTCAGAAACGCGCTACCGTTACATTTCACTTAAACAGCGGTTTCCCCCGCCCCCCGGCCACCACACTTCTTCCCCAAATCCCTCGCCCTTGCCGCCGTCTCCCCAATTCGCCACCGCCCCACTTCGCCACTGTCTCCTGCCGGCGTGGACACCTGCAACCTCACCGTCTCCCCCCGAGGCCACCATCATCCTCACCGCCGCCGCCCGAGGCCGCCCTCAGCCTCACCGCCGCCGCCCGACGCCGCCCTCGACATCACCGTCGGCACCCTCCACCTCACCGCCACCCGAGCCCGCCCAGGACCGCCGTTGCCTGTGCCCGAGCCCGCCCTCTCCGCCCCTGCCTCCATCACCGAGCACC
>NC_041389.1:209292727-209314419 GCF_002162155.2 Triticum dicoccoides | reverse complement strand
CACCCCTCCCCCCGAATCCTCTCTCTCTGCATTTTAGAGAAAAATTAGTAGAGCAAAAGTTTGTTTATAGCAAAAAATTTAGTTTAGAGCAAAGGATGTTAAGTAGTAGATGTTAGAGCAAAAATTAGTTTAGAGCAAAAAATTTGGTTTACAACAAAAGTTAGTTAGGGCAGTAGGGTTTAATTAGGGTAGATGCTGCTTGTACAGTATATAGTGATACTAGTAGATGTTAATTAGGTTAGGGCTATAGTGGTACTAGTAGATATTAATTAGATGTTTTTCAGTTAGGGCACTAGAGTTTTGCTAGGTTAATTAGGTTAGTAGTGCTGCTAGTAGTAGTGGTACAGTAGGTTAATTAGGTGATGTTAAATGAATAACCTAAATGAATGAAATTAGTAGTTAACTGATTTTTTTTCCTTTCATCATTATAGAGCACTAAAGTTAACTGAATTATGTTCTATTAGTAATTAAATGAATTTTCTTCTACACTTTGTTTTTGAATTAGCTTGTGAAATTTGGACATGTGGTTGCTCATGTATATTTGGACATGTGTTGCGGTGTCGAAGAGGGATATTTGAACACTGTTTCCAGGGAATGATGCTGAGTGGCCTATGTTTTGCCGGAATGTTGATTCATTTCTGTTCTGGCAAATTTCAGGTTCTTGATTTGTCCACTTTTTAGCAAAGGTCATGCCGAAATTTTCCGTGAATTTCGGCATGACGTGTGCTACAAACTAGGACATATCGAGTGCCCGGTATTTGCCGCACCAGGAAGGAGTCAACATTCCTGCAAAACAATAGGCCTTTTTTATGTCATTATTCATTTTATTAGGTCTAGAATTAATTGACTAGATTTAATCATAGGAAACATGGCTAGCAACGATGAAGGACAGGGTTCTGGTGATTGCGACGACGTCTACCGGGCAGCAGACGAATTTTTTAGCCTTGCCGACGATCAACCAATGTTGTTGCTGGGCCCACCGGTGTCATCGGGGACCGAGACCGACACACATACCGGTGCTGAGACTGAGACCGGCGCTGAGAGCCAGACCGGCATCGAGACCGGCGCTGAGACTGAGACCGGTGCTGCCTCGGGGAGCGGAGCCGGTGTAGAACCGAAAGCAAAGAGGCAACGGCTTCCTAACAAACTCAGGACTACTAGACTGGTGGTCACGGAGGTGGACGACGACAATTTTGAGCCAAAGACGCCCGAGGAAGCGCGCGCGTGCTACGGCAATCAAATAGGCTGCATCGTACGGACAACCGCCACCATCAACGATGAGAAACTACAGAAGATAGAAAATATGAGGAGCTCCCTCCTAAAGAAGTTTCACCAGATATTCTTGTTCCCGGGACGGAATGAGAAGGATTATGAAGATCCAGACGAGGACTCGGCAATGAAGAAGATAAACAAACACGCCATGACCAAGTTTAGCGACGCGTTGGCCGCCTGGAAAACTCGAGTGAAAGCAAGGATCATCGACAAGAAGGAACCCTACTCCGAGATTGTAAAGGATCATTGTTCCACAGCCGGCCGATCCACCCGAACGTCTTCAAGGTTTCCGTGGCTAGTGTCAAACCGGGCCACGAGAATTTGCCTCCTCTAATACTAGTGGGGGATGGCGACGAGACCCCGCGGTGGCTTTGTGATTGTTGCAATGGGTGGGTCCTGTTGTGGCCAAAGAGTCTGCTTCGTCTGGAGGCGGCCGGGAGCACACCCACGAGCATGCAGCCTTAGCAAGGTATGAACATCAACACCCCACCTACCCAATTAGCGTCGGGTGTCGGGTTGGGTGATAGCGGACGGGGTAAGGAGGAGGCTCCATTAGTCGCTGATGACATCGCCATGGATGAAGATGAGGATGACGATGGCGCTGAACAGTATGTCTATACTGGCGCCTCCTCAGGGTTTGAGCGTCATGAGTCGGTGCCTGATTTACCGTCTCAATGTATTATGGACGACCTTCCGGTAGTAAAGAAGTCTAGGAAGAGAGCGAGGAAAGGAAAAAAAGTTGATTCTATGATCCAGCCGCCTCAGCAGCCTCGGCTTCAGGACCGTATAGATATCCCCGATGCGGATAAATGGCATATCCCTGGTCAACCAATCCTACCTGCAACAGTGCTACGGGCCAGATTCGGCGATCTAAGGAGACTTCATGATGATGTGCTGCGGGTAGAGAAAGGCCTCATCGCCTCGAAAGATCCAGGATACCAACTCTACGTGGTTAACGTTCCGCGGCAAATGTCGTACGTCGACAGCTTCCCCGCAGATAAGTTCTTCCTCCGATTCGATTACATATTCGACATGTTTCACGTGAAGAAGCTGGATTTTACTTTGTCCGCCTTTATGCCTTGCACATGAACTACATCATCGGGGTTGAGCAGATATCTCATATCTGTGTCGCTGACCCGTACTACATGCACGAGGGCTTCTTGGGAGTCTGCGCAAAGCACGGTGAATACACGAGGGATTACATCGTCAGTTTCATGCTCGCCAATAAGGACAAGGAGGCGATTCTCGTGCCTTATCATCCTGTGTAAGTCATCCGCGCTGCTATCCTTCCTTCGATTTCAATAATTCATTTGCACAGTGGAGGCTAATTAATTTGAGGTGTACTTATTTTGCGCAGCGGTGGGCGCGCCGTCCTCATCATCCTCTACCCCCGATTCTCCCACGCTCTTTACTTGGACTCGTCGAAGAACATTCACAAAAAGGATTACACCCACATCAAAGATGTTCTCGACAGTGCTATGTTTTACTACCAAGCAAGGGGTGGAGAGGTTAGGGACAAGAAGAGAAGGGGCGGCAGGGTCGCCTTCAGCCATAAGACCGACTTCTGCTGCATCCAGCAACCGAACGATTCTCTTAATGATGGACTCTATGTCCTACACCACATGCTGGAGTACAGACGGGATCACCAGAACATTTGCATGTCACCTAGATCTTGCGATGCCGATATTCTGCAATGGGAAAAGGACATAGGAGATATCGAGGATCATCGAATTCGAGCTGAGTTCTGTAACATCCAGCGCGAACTTGCCCAAATCATCATGAAGGAGGTCGTCAGAAAAACAGGGATGTTCTACGGAGAAGGATAAATGTCGCGGGAAGACGTCCGAACATGGATAGCCTCTCAGCATCTCCACATGAAGCCTTTCACTAAGCTCGAGGACTATCTCCCTGACATGGATGGATGGCACGACATGGTGGAGTGATTGTCGATATATGACAATGTGTCCGTTTAGTCCATACTTTCTGTATGACAAAACTTTGAGTTATGCATGGTGAAACTTTATTTGTGATGTAATTAAACCATCCTCCTCCTCGACTAGCGAAAATCACTCTAGTTAGGGCATTTTGGGTACGATGAACTTTGTTATTTATGCTTATGATATGTTGTTTCTATTTTTGCCAAGTCTGTCTCTTTGTGTTGCTCAACTATATATGTTGCATATCATCGACTCATGTGACGATTCAGGTGCATAGATCATAGATGGCGAAGAAGTGCTACGCCAGGAGTATACATACGACAAGTGGCCAGAGTGTCAGGCCCAGGTGTACCGGTTTCCGGTTTCCGAGCGACAGGCAGTAGTTAGTTTAGGTTCATGCTAATGCGAGAGAGGGATACGAACTCATGTACTCAAAGTGATAGCTCTTCTCGCGTATATCATTGTTTAGATGGATGTCGATGTATTTGCAAGTAATCGAGACTTGTATCGCTATTTTTGAGATGATGACGAGAGACCACTTTGTGTTGGATGATGATTATGATGATGACATGATTTGATGAGACTAATTGTATGTATATGCTATGATTACATTTGTATGTGTATGATATGCTAAAGATTATTGTATAAAGCCTATTCAAATACAAAAAAATACAAAACAAATATGCAGGGAAAAAACTAATAAAAGTAGTAGTAGCAAGGGGGGGGGGGAATTTAGCAGTAGCGCCGCCTTACCAGTAGCGCTTCCCTGTAAATAGTGCTGCAGATAATATCAGCAGCGCCCTTTTCTAAAGAGCGCTACAGCTATTCATGTATAGCAGTAGCATGGGACAACAGGCGCTACTGCTATACGTTAGCTGTAGCACCTTATTAGTAGCGCCGGTCCCCGCGCTACTGAGAGGCCCAAAACCCGCGCTGCTGCTAGGCTTTTCCCTAGTAGTGTCAAGCTACAAAGGCGGAACGTCAAGTGCAAGATGACTTCAAGTACGCCAAGTACTCATCGAAAACCTACGGCTTCTCCAACAACCAAGCTTCAACAACTCCTCCAACATCTACATCAACCAAACCTTCTCCAAGCAACGACGACAAGCCGAGTTACAAGAAAACTTCGTCAAGTTCAAGTCGTCTTCCTCCTACTACAAACAACTTCAAGCCGCGTGCTTCTTCATCTACTCCGACCGATGAGACCGTCAAGACAAGCTCCTTCAAATGTTTCACTTGCGGTGGCCGAGGCCAAAAGTCCTATGAATGCACCAACAAGCGCACCATGATCCTCAATGACGATGGCACATATGACTCCATGAGTGATGAGGAGATGGAAGCTCTTGAGCAAGTGGCCATGCACCGGCGCGTGAACGAGGATGAAGATGATCAAGTCTTTTGTGATGAAGATACAAGCCCCGCTCTTGTTGTCTCCAAGGTCTTGACTCTTCAACATCAACAAGAAGAAGACCAACGATGCCATATCTTCCACACTAAGGCCGGCATCAATGGACGATCCGTCAAGGTCATCATCGATGGATGCTCCAAGCTCCAATATGTAAAGAGGAAACACCCGCACCCCTACAAGGTTCAATGGCTAAGTGACTCCGGCACTATCCGCGTTGAGCATATGGTCCAAGTCTCCTTCAAAGTTGGTGCATATGAAGACACTTTGGAGTGTGATGTAGTCCCCATGACCGTTTGCCACCTCCTTCTTGGTAGGCCATGGCAACTCGACCGTGGTGTCATCCACAGCGGACGCACCAACCACTATAGCTTCAAGATCAAAGGGAAGGAATATGTGCTATGACCTATGTCTCCTAGTCAAGTGATAGCCGACAAGCAAGCCACCCATCGTGGAGAGAAGAGTGACAAAGTGATCCACCAAGAAGTGAGTGAGAGACACAAACCAAACTTGAGCGCCTCTTCGCCTAGAGAGAAAAACCTCATACTATTTGCCACAAAAAGTGAGATGAGAGAAGTGTGTGAGAACCCATCGAGTGTGATGCACTTTGTCCTTGTGTGCAAGGATGGAGAACCAAAAACTAACACCTCTCATGAGCTACCTTTAGTGTTTAAATCTCTTTTGCAGGAATTCCAAGATGTTTTCCCCAATGAGCTACCTCCGGGTCTACCTCCTTTACGAGGCATTGAGCATCGAATCGACCTCATCCCCGGAGCGCCACTTCCAAACAAAGCTCCATACCGTGTCAATCCCGAAGAAACCAATGAGATTCAACGGCAAGTACAACAACTAATCGACAATGGTCGTGTACGTGAAAGCTTAATCCCTTGTGTCGTTTCGGTTATACTTGTGCCTAAGCCCGATGGAAGTTTCCGCTTGTGTTCCAATTGTAGACCTATAAATGCTATTACCGTTCGCTATAGACATCCCATTCCTCGCTTAGATGATATGCTTGATGAACTTAGTGGAGCCAACTTTTTCTCAAAAATTGATCTTAAAAGTGGCTATTATAAAATCCGCATACAAGAGGGTGATGAATGGAAAACTACTTTCAAAACCAAATTTGGCTTATATGAGTGGTTAGTTATGCCTATGGGTTTATCGGAGGCTCCAGGTACTTTCGTGCGTCTCATGCATTATGTGCTTCGCCCTTATATTGGAGACTTTGTTGTGGTTTACTTCGATGATATTCTTGTGTTTAGCAAAACCATGAAAGAGCATCTTAATCATGTTAGGGCTGTTTTACAAACCCTTCGCAAGGAAAGCCTTTATGCAAACATGAAAAAGTGCACATTTGGTGTTGACAAAGTGGTTTTCTTGGGTTTTGTTGTATCTTCCAAGGGTGTCCATGTTGATGAATCTAAAATTGAAGCAATTAAAACTTGGCCCCAACCCACCAATTTGCAACAAGTGTGTAGTTTTCTTGGTCTAGCAGGTTTTTATCGTCGCTTTGTGAAAGATTTTAGCACTATCGCAGCTCCTTTGCATGCCTTGAGTAAGAAGAATGCTCCTTTTGTTTGCGGATCTTTGCAATCCACTGCTTTTGATGAGCTCAAGTCTTTGCTTACTCATGCTCCGATTCTTGCTTTGCCCAATTTTGACAAAACTTTTGAGGTTCATTGTGATGCAAGTGGTACCGGAATTGTCGGAGTTTTGATGCAAGAAAAACGAGCCATTGCATATTTTAGTGAAAAAATCTCCGGTACTCAACTTAACTATCCCATATATGACAAAGAATTGTATGCTTTAGTGCGTGTGCTACATGTTTGGGAACATTATCTTAGACCTCATGAGTTTGTCATCCATAACGATCATGAAACGCTTAAGTACTTAAAAGGTCAAACTAAGTTAAACAAGCGTCATGCCAAATGGAGTGAATTTATTGAATCTTTTCCCTATGTGATCAAGTACATTAAGGGTAAGGAAAATGTAGTTGCTGATGCACTTTCATGCATATGCACGCTTGTCACTAAACTTGAGTTGAATGTTATCGGCTTTGAGCACATAAAAGACGTGTATGCTAATGATCCTTCTTTTGAAACTCCTTATGCTAAATGTTTGACGCATACATCTTGGGAACAATATTACATCAAGGATAGTTATCTTATGAGAGCTAACAAACTTTGCATTCCCGAGTCTTCTCTTCATTTGCTCCTTTTGCAAGAGGCTCATGGAGGCAGACTCATGGGACATTTCGGATGCGACAAGACATTTTCCATGCTCTCCAAGAACTACTTTTGGCCCAAGATGTTCCGTGACGTCTCACGCTTCACCACCTGATGCTCTACATGTCGCAAAACTAAGTCTAAAGCTCAATCCCATGGTCTTTACATGCCTCTTCCTATTCCTTATCAACCTTGGGAAGACATTAGCATGGATTTTGTACTTGGTTTGCCTAGAACTCAAAATGGCAAGGATTTCGTGTTTGTTGTTGTGGACCGGTTTTCTAAGATGGCACATTTCATTCCTTGCAACAAGATAGATGATGCTTCACACATTGCAAATCTCTTTTGTAGGGAAATCTTGCGTCTCCATGGAGTACCAAAGACAATCGTCTCCGACCATGACGGTAAGTTCTTGAGTTACTTTTGGAAGACCCTATGCGCCAAGCTCGGAATCAAGCTCTTGTTCTCATCCGCATACCATCCTCAAACCGACGGCAAAACGGAGGTGATGAACCATACACTCTCCACTCTACTTCTCGTGTTGATAAAGAAGTACATCAAGGAGTGGGAGGAGTGTCTACCCATCGCCGAGTATGCCTACAATCGTGCAAGACATTCGACGACCGACAAGTCCCCCTTCGAGGTTGTCTACGGCTTCAACCCGTTGTCCCCATTGGACATTCTACCTCTTCCTCTTCAAGAGCGCACCAACCTCGACGCAAGTGCCCGTGCTAGCTACATCAAGAAGATGCATGAAGATACAGGACACACCATCAAGCGCCAAGTACAACGAGTCGTGACCAAGCTCAACGTCAACAAGCATCCCATGATATTCAACATTGGTGATGAGGATTTCGATTCGAGGTCGGATCTTTCCCAAAGGGGGGGGGGGAGATGATGCGGAGCATCCTTTGGTCATCCCCATGGACCTTCCATCACCTCACCAAGCTCCAAGAGGACCCAAGACTAGAGCACGTGCTAGAGCTCTCGAGACCGAGGTGACTTCTCTCCTTAATGATATCTCATATGATCCTCTCGAGACATGGCTACTACCTCAATCCAGAATGTTGTGCATGATTAGGTACCAAGAGGACCCTCCCGAGGAAGCACATGAAGATGGTCAAGACCCCAAGTCCATGGAAGAAGAGAACCAATGGAAGAAGGCAAGAACAGCCTCCAGGCACCGGACATCCGGCCAGGACCCCGGACATCCGGCCCCTGGAGATCCACAAGGTCAGCCATCTGCAGAAGAAGCTACAGGGACCGGACATCCGGCGTCCAGCCCGGACATCCGGCCCCCACCGGAAATCCAGCCTAAATCCTGGACATCCGGCACTGGCGTCCAGGGAGCACAGAAGCTTGCCCTGACAGCCCAAACATTCGGCGTTCGCTCCGGACACCCGGCGCCTCCCAAAGCCGTGGACATCCGACCCTTCAAGCGGACATTCGGCGTCGCCCATCCAGTGAACAGAAGAGTCAACTCCACTGGCCCGGACATCCGGCCCCTCCAGCCCGGACATCCGGCGCCCTCTGCCTGCGCGCAGCTCCTTTGGGCCGTGACCCATGTACCCCTTCGCCCTTTGACTATATATACTCCCTCATCCCATACATTTTAGGGTTAGCATTGGTTTAGCTCATATCTGTGTGAGAGCCTTGCTCATCCACTTGGTTACTTCTCCTCGGAGCTCACGACCTCTTCGGAGAAGATCCCCCAAGCGGATTCAAGACCCCTTTCTAGGGAAGACCATCAAGACCTCCGTACGGAGAAGAACGGTTCCTTTTTGTCCTTACCTTTGTTGATTGTGGATCATGTGTTACTCTTTGTTTTCGGTGATCTAGCACTTGTGTGATTGATTCCTTGTCGGTTTCATGATTCCCTCTTGTTTTCCCCGTGTTTCCCCTTTGTGCTTCTGCGTGTTCTTCGTGATTCCCCATAGGATCCACTCCAAACGTGAAAGATCATCCACCTAGGGTTTCGCCCTACATCAGGATGGGCAAGATATCATTCAAATATATGATGCCTGGTTAAATAGGATGGCATTGCACATTTCACATATATTATGACTGGCTAAAAGACATGAGACTGCATAATTCCCATATATGATATAGAAACTAAGCAGGTGGTATTACAGAACATGTCTAAACTAAGCAGATGACACATATGATGTCAAAAGTAGGCACTGCAAGGCAACATATGCATGATATGACTAACATCATCATGCCAAGGTAGAGCAAACACCTTGGGGGTAAATAGGAGTGGTCAGCTGCGTCTGGATCTGCCTCAGAATAGATATCTTCCTCTGGATTACAATCTGGAGAGGGGGGAGGGTTTGCCGTTGAACCCACCATGGAGCGATGTCTGCATGACATTGTATTGTCGCGCAAAACTCTTCTCTTTTTCTTTACATGTTCAGCATGACTCTGTACAATATCTGACATGCATACGAAAAAAATATGGTGAGATTATGTAAGGAGAGCATGCAAAAATTTAGAGCGATGGTAACAACCAGTGGATGGATCCAAAAATAATGATAGCGGGCTGATGATTGCTTTAATTTAATAAAAAGACAGATGATGATTGCTTTACTATTTGTTTCCCACCCAGGATGAACAACATAGGCATACCCTAGGTGAACCAGATATTAGACAGAGATACTATTCATTGTTGCCTCGATATGTGCCCCGCAACTATATTAGAACTCAAGTTTGAACATTAATTTGGACTTGACTTGGAGTCCAAGAGGTGAACATGATGATAAAGTAACAGATAATTTTAAGGAATGCATAACATAAGCAGAAACAAAAGAGTGCGACCTCTCTTGTGGACCCGTGTACTCCTCAGGTTCATCTGCTGAGTCGATGATGGTGATGCGGTTACGGTGGGTGCCGGCGGCAGGGAAGGAGATCTTAGGCAACGAAAGACGGTCATGAGTCGTGATGTTTGGTTTGGTGGATGCTTCTGTCGATGGAGCAGCTCAGATGAGGTGGACGACGTCACGGCAGGAGCAGGACAAACCACAAAAAGTTCCCTTTGACACCTACCTGTAACTGAAGTAATTTGTAAGGGCTCATTTGGCTTGCATGATTCTAAAAACACAGAGATAGTAAAAACACCGGAATAGGATAGGAATACACATGGTAAAGAGAGCATTTGTAAACACAGGATTACTGTCAACTTGGGTGTTTGGTTCACAGGAATTGGAAGAGTAGAGGAATGCAAAGAAACATGGCCAAAATAAAGTGAAACCATATGAAAGCATGTACAGTTAGAATGTTATTCTACCACTAATGCACTTGGTCTTGTTTTCATGCATAGGATTTTGAAAAGTAGGACTAGGTGGATGTTTTGCTCCATTCCTTTCGACAAAATGCATGAATAATTGAATAGTAGAGGGCCATAGGATAATTCCCTATTGCTATGTTTTCCCGTTGAACCAAAATAGCCCTAATGGTTCGACATGAATGTATAGTAATAAGTGATGCACCAAGTGTACAACCTCTTTGCCGTAGTTGTGTCGACCTCAGCATCATTGGGTTGGTCACTGAAGCAGTTGAGGCAGAGGTGGATGTCAAAGGTGTGGAGGAAGATCTGAGGAATCTGTAGACATCGTCCAGGGCACTGCTCTGTTGTGATGGATCGTTCTGTCGTTGGAGCAGCTCCGGTAAGCCGTAAGACGTCAAGGCTGAAGCAGCATAAGATAGACATCGTTAATCTCAAGTGGGATTCTAATAGTATCTCCAATAGATGATGTAAAATAGATGTAAAATTTACATCACCAAAAACCACTTGACTACAACAGATGAGGTAAAAACTGTTGACTCTGAACTTAACTGTCGAAACTGAAATTTACTGTGGAATCTGAATGTTACTGTCGAAACTGAACGCAATGGTACAGAGAGGCACTTGACATGTAGTTTAGGGAGGGCCTGCAGTTCATCTTCAACCTGCACCCCCCTGAGCCGCCAGCCACCACCGGCCGAACCACCGGCCCCAGTGCCGCCTCGCCACCCCGAAACAACTCCCCGCCGCTGGTCCGCCGCTGCCCCGGCCAGCCCTCTAGGCCCCTTGGCCCCCACCCTGAACCCTAAGATAGATAGTGAGATATCTCTCCGGCGAGCCCCCCTCCCCGCTGCGGGTGGTTCTTCCTTAACTCCGACGAGCCCCCCACCCCCTGAAAATCGACTGACCCAAAAGTTGATTCCGTCGACTGAAGTGTAGCTAAATCGGAGCAGAGTAGTAGCACGAGCGAGGGGGGAGCAATAGTAGCAGCGCGAGCGAGCGAGCGAGAGCCGGAGCAGCAGCAGCAGTGCGAGCGAGAGCCGGAGCAGCAACAACATATCCGGCTGGTATGGACGTCTTCGCCGAAGGGGCCTCGCACTGGGGGAGAGCCGCCATGGAGATGTCGCCCGCGGCGCCGGCTTCAAGGTAGCCGATCCGTGGTGTTGTGGGATGGAGCACCGTCGGTGCCGAGAGGTTGACTTAAGGAGAAGGTGCAATGCGATGAGTGTACAACCTCTTTGGTGGCGCCAAGTAGGCCTCGGCTTCGTCCGAGGAGTCGGTGAGGATGCTGCGGTTCTGGTGGTGCAGGTTAAGGCGGCGCTGTGGGGATGGGGCAGCCGTGGTTGACGAGGCGATCGTCGGAGCAGCTCCTTGGAGGTGGAGGACGGTGCTTCTGAACCGGTGGGACGACGAGATGGACGACGGATCCTCATCTGGGGAGGTCGACGAGGGACATCGAGCTCTTGCGGTTGATGACATTGTCGGGGAAGAGGCTCCGGCGGGCAGCGGTGAGGTGGCAGATGGAGGAGGGTGGGGTTTTGCGGCTGGAGCAGAGAGGTTATGGCGTCCTGGGATTTCGAATGGCGAAAAGGAGGCGATGGGAGGGGGTGAACCATGACTTAGGGATGCGCTTGTCCAAAGGTGTGTTACAAAAGTACCCCCACCAATTTGAACTAGCGGCCCTTTCGGCTCAGAAATAGAAGGGGGATTTCGCGTGTCGGGATTTGGCAGCTGGAGGGAGTTTTCACGCGCGTTATAATTTCAGGATAGCAAGGCGCAGGTTGTGAAGGCGGCAGTTTTGGGAGCACGATATCTGAATTTTCGGGATATAACAAGGCGCGGGTTGAATTTTAGGGACAAGCCTAACGTGTAATATTGTACTTGTACGTACCAAATCAATTCGCACTTTGCTCAACCAAAAAAACCCGAAGAAAATAAAACTATTCACACCACACAAACAGAGAGTCTTGCCCTGTTTTACTATACAAATGCTATTCAAAGCTACTCCCTCCTTCCATCTATATAGGGCCTAATGCATTTTTCGATGCTAACTTTGACCAAATATTAGAGCAATAATATATGACATGCAACTTACACAAAGCACACCATTAAATTCGTGTGTGAAAGGAACTTTCAATGATATAATTTTCACATTGTGCATGTCATGTACTATTAATCTTGTCAATAGTCAAAGGCGGTCTGAAAAAACGCATTACGCCCTATATAGATGGAAGGAGGGAGTATGAATCCATGTTATGTCCAACTAAATCTTTTCGCTGGCTGTATAATGCATGTAACCTACTCATACCAACATTTTAGTGCATTCCAAATGTCTATACTACCTCTGCAATTCAAACTGAATTTGAAATCGTTTCTCTATTTCAATAAGAATCTACAATCATGATTGTAGCCAACTTCAACCATCATTCGTCTATTACCTTAATAACACACCACATGATTACTATAGGGATAGATATGAACTCTGTGTACTATATGAACTTGAATTCTATTTTTCGAATACACTTGATGTTGATTCCAAATAATAGTCCATTTGATGTACTAACTATATATTCATAATCTAAACCATGTTCCATACGTACACCGTGTTTATCACACAAAGTATAGTGCCACGCCCCCTACATTATGACAAGTACTTAGCCCTGAGCTACAAAAGCCACACATAAGCCCAAATTATAATTAATGTTCTACATTATGATATCTTCTTCAAGTATCTGTATCCACTTTTTTATAATGAATTATGATCTTTGTTCGTCTTTTACACCTTCATGATCCTCTTCTATTTGTAGCTAGCTAGCGCTAACTTTCTATCGTGCATGCACATGCCCACCCCCCTCTCACCCTCCCTTAGCGTCCCCTCCATAGCGCACATTCGTTATTTCTCTTTAGGTCGTTCACCTGCGGTGTGTGTAGGCCCCCCGGCTCCTTCTTTCCGGCACACACTGGTCGATATACCTCTCTAGCCAAGTGTGCCTACCACAAACACATATATACTTCCCTCTTCTCTTCTCACCGTCCATGCCCCCCTATGTGCAATACGGTTCCACGCAGGTGCACACTCCCGCCCCTCTTTTCATTGATCTCATACTCGCACACTCCTCCCCCCTCGACATGGTAGGCCTCTCGCACCACCTCCTAGCCGTACCCCTCTCCCCCTATCTATCTCTTTGGACCTTATTTGCTTCTAACACATGCATGCATGTATACGTACCGATCTCCCTACATATAGCCAGGTCGACTATAATTCGTTTTCCCCATGCACCGATACACTTACCTCGCTAGTTATGTCTCTCCCTTTCTCGGACACACGACGGTTGATCTTCCTATGTAGTTACGTATGCTTACCACAACCATATCATCTCCCCTCATCATTCTTTCATACCTCCCGACCCGTCTCTCACACGCACATGCATAGACAGACAGACATCCCCCACCCTCTCTTATTGATATTGCACTCGTACCCTCTGTTTGTCTAGCAGGCCCCGCCCACCATTTGTGAGACGCCACTCCACCACCAACCCTCTGACACTCTACCTTTGTCTTTCTCCCAACCTTATTCCTCTGCTACACATATCCATGGATGCCGATCAATCACCCTCAATACATAGCTAGGTCTCTCTCCTTCCCCACACATATACTAGTCGATCGGTCTCTGCCCCCTCCCCCCCCCCACACTGATAGTCGAACGTTGTAGGTAGGTATCCATGTCATAAAGAAAAACTGCACCCTGCCCTCTCAAATTCCAGTAGGCCAACCGCCCTTTATCTTTGATTTGGGCAAACACAAATCGATGGCACTCTTTATCGATCGCGCAACCACACACTTCATCCCTATTATCAATTCTATCGATATCTCACATCCATGACTCCGTTTCACACACATTGCATATGTTAAGTTTTTTTGTTTGAGATATCATCAACACATTGCCTCTGTTTCACACAAACCATCTCTCACACCCACCCACGTACGTACCTGCACCTAAAGAAGAGGTGCACGTAGGACGCACGTACTCACGTCTCGTTCCCGGCCACACCCGCGCGGGTACACGGTGGAGTTCGTTTCTGTATGAAAAGGCAGCCCATGTGATAATTTGACGCGTGTAGCGGTTGTTTACTCGAAGGAGGGTCGGGTACCACGCTTAGATGGAACAAAGTTCGACTTGACGCGTTAGTATTAAATAAAGTTATATATTCCTCAATGGCATGTACAGAATATAAAACGATTGCCGTGGGGAAAATGGAAAAATGGGTTTGTCTCTCGTCACACCATCTCACACAAGGTGGCGGTGGCCTCTCTCTCTCAGCGTTGGTCGGTGATCCGGCCGCATCCCGTCCATCGGTGAAAAAGGAGGATGTGCATTGTCTCTCCATTTGACGGCGTTGAGGCAGCATGTCCCGATGTGTGGTACCCACCGTTCTCTCTGACCAAGCTCCGGCGCGGTAGGGCCTTCACCACTTGCTCGCTGCCGTAGTATGGGCAGATCCCGGCTGCCGGCGCCCTCCTAGTAACATCCCGACGACCCTCAGGTATAGCTTCCTCCAGCCTTGCTCCACTGCCCATCTTCCCACATTGCTGCATGTGGATCTTCTTTTAGTTGTTTTCTTAAAACGTATCTCGGCCAGCATACTTTCCATCTTGCAATCTCGTCCTCAAACCATTTTTGATAAACCACCATGTGCTATCTTTCCCTTATTACATGGAATATGCTTCTTTTTTGTCGGCGTATGTGTCTTCAACTCGTGTTATTGCGCAGTAATTGTTTCCTTTCTACCCCCTTTTACAAACAGGGCTATCCATTTTCACCTCATTGCTATTGCGACCTTTTGGTGAACTGCACAAATCACTTTTTTCTTAAGAGTGTTTTGTGCAGTTCCGCCAACATGTCACACAGGCAACGTTTTTACATTTCTGTGGGACTGCAGAAAGGGAGATTGGTTTTGCTATCCTCCTCATCCAACTATATGCCTAATCTTGTCCAACAAGTAGTTAGTCCTAAAGAGAGATCGTAGAGGTGATCGGCCTCTATTTGTGTGTGTTATGTTTCATCATCTAGTCCCACTATTATTGTAATCACACTAACTGGATATCTTTGCAAACAGGGATGGTCCGCTCGATTTTAGTGGAGCTGCACAAAATGATCGGATTGTGGTGTCCTCCATACACCTCTTTTTTGGCTACAGAGCTGGGTGAAACTAGCTGCCAAGCAATGAACACTGTGCCAAGGAAATGGAGCCATGCCTACGAACAACATCGATCAATTATATCTTTTTCTTTATTTGTACACCTTCTCACAACTTTGTCTTCAGTTGTGATGTGAATATTGGCGCTGATCTGCGAACCATTGAGATGCATTAGCAGCCATGGTAGTTTCATTTTGTGTTTGATGGAATGTTGTAACGAGATAATCTTGAGGCAAGACACATGAATCCTAAGTTTAAAACTTTTTTTCCTGGGGGAACCAAAGTTGAGACCTTCATAGCATCACAGTACAATTTCATTAAAATTATGCGTACATATAAACAAATCCTGAAGGATTGATAGCAATGCCAGAAACAATTCAACTTCTTTCACCGACATGTGGGACATCCTTCATCCGGCTCCATCTACCATGCACTAATATTGAGTGCACAATTGCAGGGAAAGATTCACCCCGGTCGTTGCGCCACAGTAGTAATGACTAGTGAGCAGTCAAATCACAGAGCCCCACCTTCGCCACAGTAAGTTGCTCGAACGAAGCAACCATTGTTTCTCTATTCCTTGAATCCGCTGGTACTCCATATTCCCAGAGTAATAAGTTGCTCGACGAATCAACAATCACTTCACATTTCCCACGGTAAGTACTAGTACCTCTTTTTTTTACTCTAGAAACAACCACACGCGAATATTGGACGGTAGCAGTACAACAACTGAATCAAAAATCCAAACCAACCAATGAACTACTACTGGTGAGTGTTTGCTAGTATATACATGGACAGACGGAGTACATGATACATACTAGCAAACGCTCACCAGTAGTAGTAGTTCATTGGTCGGTTTCGATTTTTGATTCAGTTGTTGTGCTGCTACCATCCAATATTCGCGTGTGGTTTTTTCTAGAAAAAAAACCCCTACTTATGTTACTCCCACTACGCCTACCCTAAGGTTAGTAAGTGACCTTGCGCTTGGCTCTTCGCCTCTTCCGGAAGTCAATGGTTCTACAGTAGTACTTTTGGCAATCTGACACCAAATGAACTGCTGCACATCCACTGCTTGTAAGCAAAAGTTTCTCCTCGTGCTGCGAGCCACCGCGCACGCGTTGGCGAGGGAGAAGGCATAGTAAGCAAGCTTATCATCGTTCTGTGAGTTGACGGGACACATCAAAGTTAGTTAGTACATACTCTCTCCAAAAAAGGGCTGACCATGTCATGGCTACCATTCTGTGCTCCATCGTTGAGTACGTGAACTCTTCACGTGCCATCGAGGAGAAAAAATATTGTGTAGTAGGTGCCATCAAAGTGCATGACTCACTTACGCACTGCTTATCTGATTCTCTCCATTTTCTTGCATGACACATTTACCTTGATGCTAGATGTCTCGCATGTTGGCAAAAGGATGAACAAAGCTTACGTAAAAAAAGAGTTGAAGAACATAGATTCCCGATGACCGAGAAGGAGCAAGGAACCTCGCGGTGGAGCGTCTGCAAGGAACCTTGCGCGTTTTCGCCTGTTTTTTGCCTCCTGCCCACCTATAAACAAATAAAAGAACATGAACTCTTCACTAACCACTAGAGATGATACATCAGGATGCTAAGTTGAAGATGTTTTATAGTTTATATTGATAACCACGCAACAGGCCATGCATGTACAAGACGCATGCAGCCACGCATGTACAAACGCCAACACACTAACTCCATCCGATCCAACTCATGCACATACGCGCACAACATGGAGCACACAACGCACGTACACAACACGTGCATGCACACACACTCGGTCGCAAAATGCACGTGAATAACACATGCATGCGCACACACTCCGCTGCATGGAGGCATGCGCCATCTGCGGCGACGTCCGGTTTGTCGTGCTACGGCAAAGCTTGCACACAACGACGCCTACACATCTCTTGCAACACCTCTTTGCCGTCATTGCTCATAGTCAGAGACAAAGACGACCGCATCCTCGGCCTTAGAGCTAGCACCGATGGAAAAACATGCACGCTACACGCACACGAGCACATATGGAGTGCCCACGACGTGGTGAGTCCCCAGTTACCTCTACTCCTTCTGCGCACGTTGTCTATCAAGGTGGCTGCATGCCTAATGATGATGTGGGTGAGACCTTCTAGGACTCAGATGATGACGAGGAAAATTATGAGACTACCCACAGTGGGAGTAACATAGGTAGTAACATCACACATGTCTATATAAAGTAGATGATGTGGCAAGCAATAAATGAAGAAAGAGAGGAAAGTAGTAACATCACACATATCAAGGCAAGATGTGTCTATAGCCTAATAACTGAAGTCTTGCATGTTACCACAGATATGTTACTATATAGGTAGTAACATAGACTAGTAACATGAGCATGTTACTAGTCTATGATACTACCCATTGTGGCTAGTCTGGGGGTGTGTTTCCAACAGTGTTCCTTGGCTCGCACCTCTTGCATCACGGTGGTCGAGCTTGTAGTCATTCATCTGGTACACGTGGCATCTTAGATCTGGACACAAGGTGACATACACCGTCAAGGTCCACAGTCAAGGGGTGCTAAGTGCTAAGTGCTTAGATGTGCTTAGATGAGGTGTTAAGTGCATTAAATGGCTTAGCAACTCAAGTCTCCAATGCATAGGTGCTTAGTTTGTTGTTGCTAAGCTTGCTTCGTTTAATTAGCTATAGACTCAAAACTTTCTTTCCACCGTTTCTTCCTGCGGTCACCAAACTAGTTTCTCTCTTCTTAATTAACTTGCCACATCATATTTTATGCCTACGTGGCAGGCTTAGCAGCTATACATGGTGGAGCACTGGGAGAGGCCAAGGATGGTCATAGTGGGGAGTAACTTATATTGTAACATATTACTATGTTACTCTAAACATCTCTATAAATCGGAAAGGAGGGAGTAGTAACATAGACTAGTGTCAGATGCATGAAACTACTAGTGAGTATGGGAGCACATGATATTTCCCCGTCCGGACCGATCCCAAGTTGGCTTCTCACCTTCTTCGCCCAACAAAAACCCCTCCCCCCTCCCGCACGCGCTTCCCACCCGGCACCAGCCGAGCCCGCCGCTCCACATTGATGGTAAGTCAGGGTGACGCGACCTCTCACTGCTTCTGCTGTTGAAGCGGTGCGCCGACCGAGGGCACCACCCGCTGCACGCCCAGCATTTCATACTACAAAGTGGAGAGTAACTTTAGAGTAAGTACTACAATTAGATGACATAAGCAGACTATAAGGATTTAAATATAGTATTATTGCTTAGTTGAAGGAGAGAGAAGAGGAGAGAGAAGAGAAGCGGGTTGTAAACCTGTAGCCGGTTGTAGCAGGAGCCCCAACATACTTTGTGAGACAAAATGTGGGGCCATTATTAATGATATAGTATTATACTAAAGGGACTAACAGACGCCTTAATTACTTAGTTTTTCTTGAGACAAACCTTGGTGGGGCTATTATTGACTTGGACGCGGGGTTTGGGGGCCAAAGGCCTACTATTATACTTGGTCTTACTCGCACGACCGACCTGACATGCTCTACCCTAGCCGCCGCTGTATCATATGGTTTCGCACCGTTCCAGATCTTAGCGCCGCCACACAATTCTTCTCCAGCCCTCCTCCGGCATGCACCGTGAGAAGGGACAGCAGTCCTCCGAACCCCGCCTTTCGTGATCCTATACGGGAGAGGGGCGATCAGGTTTTTGGGGAGCACACTCCTGTGACTGCTGCCAGCGACGACTTCCTCAACGACAGCCTTCTTCCCCGACCTTGGTAACCTCTTCATCAACGACATGAGTGACAACATCAACCACAGTGGTTCTGCTTCCGCTGTACAGTATTTGATCCTGTCCATCTGGTTTAGTCCGCATCATTACTTTGATGTTTGCAATTGTCGTCATGATCTATTTACTGCTGATTTGGATTAAATCTCATAGTAAATTGCTCATATATTCAACAATCCAATCCAAAAACCTGATTATAGGCAATTTACTACGAGTGGTTTTGCTGCGCTTTTGAAGCCGCCTACTTTTAAGGGGTGCAATATAAAAGGTGGCGCATAAGAGCAGTATATTGGTTTTAGATCATGTATTGCTATGACGCCACTAAGGGTAAGCCTGAGGGCTATCTTAATCCTACACAGCAGGAAGCTTTTGAGAACATGGATACCCTCTTCAAAGCCGCCCTGCTGAGTGTTCTTGACGATTCCATTGTGGATTCATATATGTCGTTTGACAGTGGCAAAGATATGTGGGCTGCGCTCGAGGCCACGTTTGGGGCCTCGGGCGCTGGCAACGAGTTGTACGTCATGGAGCAAATCTATGACTACAAGATGACTGATGAGCGCTCTCTTGTTCAGCAGACTCATGAGATACAGTCACTATCTAAGGAACTTGAGTACTTGAATTGTGCGTTGCCGGACAAATTTGTTGCTGGGACCATCATTGCCAAGCTTCCACCTTTGTGGAACGATTTTGCTACTTCTCTGAAAAACAAGAGACATGAGTTTTCTATTTTGGATCTCATTAGCACTCTTGATTATGAAGAGAAGGCAAGAGCAAAAGACACATGTGCTCGGGTCGCTGAGGGAGCTTCTAGTGCCCACATGGTACACGAGAAGAACTTCCAGCCCAACCAGCCCCAAAACAACAAGAACAAATCTCAGGGGAAAGGCAAGTTTGATGCAAAGAACAAGCCGTCACATTCTACCAACTTCAAGAAGAATTCTCTTAACGGGAAGGGATACAAACCGCAATTTTGGTAGCACCGCACAAAATTTATATGGCTACATCTACCTGCTGTCAGCTAACCTCATGGTGCTTCAGGTATTCCTACATTCGTAACTAGGTACAATGACCACCGCAAGATGAAATAAGCTTATTCGTACGTTGACTTGCTGATTACAGCGCGGAACGATCATGTCATGTGTGGAGGAGCAAACAAGTAGTGCAGCCAAAGGTGGAAATCAACCAAGGACTTATGAAATTATATATAATCTTCCTCAGGCAGGTCAGGATCCCCTTCGTCCAGATGATTGTGTTTTGTCATGCCGAGCTATTGATATGTGCTACTGTTTTGCAACGCCGTTTAAGTATAGCTATTGTTTTCCTATCTTTTTAGATTCAGGACAATGAAGATGATTTCAGGGGAACTGCACAATATGGACTCATGTTGATTCATCTCTATTATCTCATGTGTTTGTTGCAAATGTGTCAGCATCAATTGCAAGATCAGGTAGCTAGCTAGCTGTGGAGTTGCCAACATGCTCAAAGTGCTCGCAACATTGAGAATAAACAAGCTTGCCCAGGAAATTAATGCATGCACCGGGAGGCCCTTTACTCAGAGAAGCATCGACCGATTTTCTTTATTTCCACACGTTCTCACAGCTTTGTAATCGTTATAGTATGGTGAATCATTGAGATGCATAAACATGCTGAACTTTTGTTCTTCTGAATGTTAGTATGGATACCGTATCTTCTGAAGCTTAGTTTATTGTGAGTTTCTCCATCCAGTACCGCATCCTCTAATTTGGTGGATGCCAAGTTGAAAAAGGTTACCGATGAGTAGCCATAAGCTGGAGGCGTCTCTTTTTTTCTTTTGAATGGGCAATAAGCTGGAGAGTGTCTCGGGCTGCCTCTAGTACAAGGCCCTCTAGTACGAAAACGGGCAGCCGACTGGGCCGATACAAAAGCCTATCCATCTTAAAGCCCATTTGTTTTTGTTTTTTGCGAGGAGAAGCCCATATTTCTTGAAGAGGGGGCTATCCCAGAAAAACCCTCCTTCCTCCTCGCTTCCACTTATACTCCCTCCGTCCGGGTTTATTAGGCCCATGAGCCAATTGCTAAGACCAAGAAGATGCACACAGAGAAAATAAATCTCCTTAATTTACTCCATGACCACCCTATTAAATAGGCCTAGTAACAAACCAGGCGCATGCAGTGGCCAGAAGGCACATGCATCCTGCATGCATGGCCAGTCAGCCAAGTCCATGCGCCAGCTTCAATGCAGCAACACAAAAGAAGAGAAATATTCTTCGAAAAAAGCGAGTAGTTAGTGCAGCGGGCCTTATAAACACGAACAGCTCACTCTCCCGCTTCCGTCTCCCCCCAATTCCCCCCGCTCCCCAATCTTGCTCACTCGTCTAGAAAACCCCCACTCACCTTCTTCCTCACTCGTACAGAAAACGCCTGTTCCTCTTCTTCCACTCCTACAGAAATCCCTAGCCCTCCTTCTTCCCCACTCGCACTGCCACTAGGTTCGTCTTTGGCTACTCTGCTCAAACCCGTGAGCTCGGCGCGATGCCCACAAGGAAAATGGAGTCGTCTAGCCCCAGCGCCAAGAAGATAAGGCTCCCACCAGCGGCGATGCC
>NC_041389.1:209197979-209292459 GCF_002162155.2 Triticum dicoccoides | reverse complement strand
CCCGGACATCATCCTTGAGGAGATCATCTCGCTTCTCCCCACCAAGGATTGCTGCCGCGCACAAGTCCTCTCAACTCGGTGGTGCCCTCTATGGTGCACTGCGCCCCTCAATCTCGACTGTCATCAGAAATCTGTCCTTCCTGAATTTGATCTCCTCAGAGCCATCGACTCCTCTCACCATCAGGGCCCCGTTCAATGCCTCTGCATCCCGACATGCTACCTGTTGTCCATACCCGGCACGATGGACACTTGGCTGACATCCCCTGAATTTGGAAAACTCCAGCAGTTTAAGTTGTACCATTAACACAAAAAATTCATACCACAAACACACCAAGACTTTGTGCCCACACCACCATTGTCCATCTCATGGTTTTCCTCCTCTCTCCACACCACCACCTTCGCCCAGTACCATCTACCACACGATCTGGTACAAATGCTTCGACTCCCTCTGCTAAAGAAAACTTTTGGTTGTGGTGGTTTATCTGTCGGAGGCCTCACTGCACAGCATCATCCACTCCAGTTGCCCTGCCGTGGAGCGCTTGCTGATTGTTTTGGGAATAGAAATCCGTATCAGTTATCTCCACATAAAGTCGCCCCACCTTAAAAGCACTGGAATTTGTTTTGAAGGACAGCAGCTCATCATCGAAGATGCCCCTTCACTTCAAAGGTTGCTCCTTGATAACTGTTATAAACCTTCACAAATAACTGTCGTCTCTGCGCCCAAACTGGAGACCTTGGGTGTAATTCCTGACCCATTTAATGATCACAAGGAGTTGGTGTTTGGCTACTCACTTTTTTAGGTACCGTATATTATCATCTACACATTTGTAATCATAAGCTGTAATATTATGTTATATGCTCAATGAAGAGTTCGTCCATTGATAGCCTACCAATGCTGCTGGATTCTGTCAAGATCTTACATATCAGAATGTTTAGTTTTGATCTGAACATAATTATTGGCTTGCTGCGATGCTTTCGATCTCTGGAGAATTTATATAGAGGTGATGATTTCATGCACATTGAAAGCCCGTATATATTGTACTAGCATTAACTGTTCAGCTATCGTTCTTTCGACATACTCTTTTTTCAGACCTTAACTGTTTTGAATCTTCATGTCTACTTAGGCACAACCACATGGAGCAAAACATATAACCAATAGGTGGTGTAATAAGCACCAAGATTTTCTCAGTTCTCATGACATTCGTTTGAGGACAATAATGATGGAAGGATATGCATCCAACCAGGCAAACAGAAGCTTTGTCACATTCTTCCTGTTGAATGCGAGGTTACTACTGTCCATCAGGCTTAATTTTTACCGCAAGAGATTTCTCACGGACGAACACGTTGAACAGCAAAAAAAGAAGTTTTAGGTGGACAAATGGGCTTCTAAACATGCTCGGCTTCTATTTACAACAAGTTGTAGTCATCCTGAAATAAATGCTTTTGCACAGGATGTTGATTTTATGGATCAGACCGATCCATTTGTTGGTGACTGCAAAAAAGAGTGGTTGGATTAGATATTACTGCCACGTTCAATCTGGGTTTTGTCTAAAAATTTGATGAACAATTAATCATTGGGATTTTTGTACCATTTGTAAGGTTGAGTTGCTTGTTGTTGCCCTCGTACTCCCCTCCAGCTGCCACTACACTACCGCTTCTTCCACGGCTGCTGTTCGTTCCCATCCGAGGCCTCGCCGTCGTTCTCGGCCTTGGTTCACTCGCTGTGCCCGCCGCCGTCGGTGTTCTCAACATGGTCAACAACCAAGAGGAATCAGGAGATGACTATACGTGGAGAGGCTGGCAGTAGGGACCCACTAGGGTCATTGCATTTCGCAAGAAGGTGCCTCATTATTACAAGCCAAAAAAAATACTTCCTCCTAAATGTTTGACAACTAGGTCCCACGCCATTGTGAATGTAGTCAATAAACGAGAAAATTACACAATGAGCGGATAACACCAGGGACCCAGCAGCTCGCCGAGTTGTTTTTTAGTTTCAGAGATGGAGCTCAACTGCGTGTTGTGCGGGGGCTGTGGCCCGTCTAGCCCACGCTTACACTTTTATTTAAGCACATGACGAGCCGAGTTGATATATTTTTTCTTTCTGAAAATGGCTAGCCCAATTCTTCTTTTGGAGAATACCAAAACCGAGGCCTAGTTGCTTTTCTCAACCCTACTGGGCTGCAAATCTTTCAAGATGAGGAGGGATGTAAGTAGTAAGAAATGGGCTTCCCCAGAAAATGGGCTATAAGTTTTAAGAAATGGGCTGTAAATTTTTAAACCAAAGCCAACCGGCAATTGCATTAAAATATAATTTTTTCAGGATTTCTCTACTCTCTACTCTTATAAAAACCAAAGTCAACTTGCAATTACATTAAAATATCATCTTTTCTCCCACAAGATAAACTACTCGTACAAATGCATCTTCATGTTCCGGGCAACGAACGGGCATCTTGCTAGTTAAGATTCTAAATTTCATTCATTTTTTTGTGGAGAATTGTTTTTTGAATTTTATTTTTATATAATTTTTAAAAAATTATTTTTAACGTGACTCGAAATTTCATGATTAAAAGAGTTTGGACCCCACCGAAATATGCAAAATTTCGTTGAATTTTTTAGCAGTGCCCAGAATATATGGTCTGTAAAGCTAATTAAAAGAATATGGACTTCAAATATCCTTAAGAATTAGCAAACGTGCTATAAATTATTGAAAATAATGGCTAATGGCCTGTATGCTGCTTTGCACAGATTTGGAGGCTGACTTCTGGGCCTACTAGGTTGACAATGACGTTGTCCTAAATTTTTTTGACGCGTACGCAAGGCTTTGTCAACTTAGTCAACATAGAGCAGTGACTATTGGATGTCCATCAAATGGCCGCTGTGCTTCTTCAATCTCTGATCTTCCTACTCCATCCACCCACACTAGTGCCGGCGGGACTGCCTGCTCCCTCCTCCCGTGGCTAGCTGTGCTGCCGCCAGGCCATCCCTCTAACCACCAACACATCCTGTTATTTTTCGGTGACGTCAGCCTCACCCCGTAGCCGACCAGTCAGCGCTCGTACTCCCCTCAGCGTGGGCATCCGCTACGGTGGCTTCGCCGGCTCTGGGTGGTTCCCTTCCTGGGCCTCACCCTCGTCCACCGTGTTTGTGCTCTCGGTGCGGCGAGGTCAGCATGGTCAACAAACAACAGCCATCGGAAGAGGCTGGCAGTAGGGTCCCACACAAGGAAATGCCTCCTTATTACGCGCAAAATAATGATTCCTCCACCTGACAGCTGGGACCCACCGGAAGGGCCTCTGTATTTTGCAAAAAAATGTTCCCCCCGCTGTCAGCTCGGACCCACTGGAAGTGCCTCCTTATTACGCACAAAAAAATGAATACTCCCCCTGCTAGCTGGGACCCACCTTGGTAGGAGGCTAACTTGTGGGCCTACTAAGTTGACGGGGACGGAGGGCTTTGTCAACTTAGTCAATATGAATGATTCTAGCTCCAGTGACCGTACGATGTCCATCCAACGACCGTAGTGCTTCTTTAACCTCTGGTCTTCTTGCTCCAGCCGCCCAAAGCAGCACCGGTCGTGCTGCATGCTCCTGCCTCCCGTGGTCGGCTGTGCTGCCACGGAGGGCTCTCCGCCCCTACTATTCCCACCGCTGGCCAGGCCCTGTGGCGACGGCAGCCTCACACCGCGGTTGAACCAGTGAACCCTCGTACTCCTCTCCGCGTGGGCTTCCACTACCACGTCTCCCTGGCTCCGCGTCGTCCCCTTCCTAGGCCTCGCCCTCGTCCATCGCCCTGGTGCTCTCGGCGCGGTGTGGTCAACGTGGTCAAGGAATGACTTCCATTAAAAGAGTACTGTACGTGGAGAGGCTGACAACTGGGTCCACAACGACCGCAAGGAAGTGCCTCCTTATTGCGCGCAAAATAATTATTCCTCCACCTGACAACAGGGACCCACCGGACGAGCCACTATATTTCACGAAAAAAACGTTTCCCCCTGATTGCTGGGACCCGCCAGCTACATCTTCGCATGCAAGGAAGTGCGTCCATATTACGGGCAAAAAAATGATTCGCCCCCTGACTGCTGGGACCCACCAGCTACATCTTCGCACGCAAGGAAGTGCCTGACAGTTGGGACCCACCTGGTCGAAGCATATGTAGCGTTGTCATTTTGGTCGAACGTGTACGTACATACTGGTCGATGTAGACGCGCATGTGTTGTAGTAGAGGCGCGAACGTAGCATGTACATGTACGTATAGCGGCCAGGGTGCAAGAAAGTAAATATGGCCACGTACGTACATACAGGTGGGGTCTCGAAAGCCTACTCGCGCATACGTACGGCCAGGGCTCGTGTACTTGGCTGGGTCGGAACGGAGAAACTACGTCATCGTCGTGTTCATGGGGAGGCAACTGGATGGGTCGGAACATAATGCGTCGTCGTGTTCATCGGGAGGGATTGGACGGAACAACCGATGGAAACGAGGCCTGGCATACCCCAGAACGGAGGAAACGACCTTGTGTTCGACCGGCCACGGCCGAAACAGGATCCTGTTCATCGGGAGGGGTCTGGCGTATAGCAAAACGGAGGAAACGGACTTCTGTTGGACCTCCTACGGTCGTAACGGGGTCCTGTTGATCGGGAGGGGTGTGGCGTACCGCAAAACGGAGGAAACGGATTTGTGTTGGAGTGTTACTATCGAAACGGGGGTCCTTTTCATCGGGAGGGGTGTGGCGTACCGCAAAACGGGACTCCACGGGATACTCTTCATCTCCATCGTCGACCTCCTCCAGCCTCCAGTGGCTACTGTTCATCCACCGTCGACCTCCTCCAGCCTCCACCCGCAACTGTTCATCCACGGGATCCTGTTCATCCAGCCTCCACCGCGCGCTATTCCACCGCTACTGTTCAACCAGCCTTCTCCACGGGCTACTGTTCAACCACCCTTCCACGGGCTACTGTTCATCCAGCCCTCCACCGGCTACTGTTCAATGAGCCCTCCACGGAGTCGTCCTGTTCATCCAGCCCTCCATGGGGTCCTGTTCATCCACCCCCAACCGGCTCGATCGGGGTCCTGTTCATCCAGAGGCAACACCACGGGGTCCTGTTCATCCATGCCCATCGGGAACTGTTCATCCAAACCCCCCAACAACGCTCATTGTTCATCAAGGGAAGGAGGCAGCAGGGCGTTCGATCGGCTTCAGTTAGCAGCGGTAGCGAAGGAATCACTCGGGTTCAGTAACGTAGCTAGTGCAATCGCTCGGGTTCAGTTAGAGCCGAACGCCTCTCTCGGGTTCAGTTAGAGCCCAACGCCTCGCACACACGCACGTACATGTACGAGAGAAACGCGCATCGCTCGTCCCCCAACCACCCACTGTAACCGGGAATTCCCGGAAATTTTCCTCGCCCTCGCTTCTACCACGGTTTTTTCCGTCATGGACGGCCCAAAGAATGTCATGCAGATGCGTCTCCGGCCCGCCCAGGATGAAAAGCCCATTTTCTGTCATGATTTTTGTCATAGAAGTAGGAGCCCACCACATCTATGATGATACCGGGTTTTGTCACAATTATCATCATAGAAGTGTCATAAATATGACATAATGTTTTTCGTTCGGCCCAAAATGTCATGGATGTGTCTTTTTTTTGTAGTGTATCTTCTCCCATTATCCAATGTCAGATTCAGGGGGAGAGAGCTCAGTCCTAAGGGAAGAAAATCCTTTGATTCATTGCATATCTTTATTCTTGGGGACATGTCTATCACCAAATAGAGTACCTAGTACTCACCTCTACATGTCATCCCAATCTTGGTATTCTTGTGATCTCATGTTCTTGATGTGTCTAATAGATGTTCTTGTGTTATCTAACCTTGTTTACTCAGGTTCATCTCTTCCAAAGCCAGTTCAAGAACACAAGGTAAGTATATGCATCACACTCATGTTCATGAAGATCTCTTGTTGTGGTATATATTGTTTGCAAGAGAGACTCATGAACATGAACGTATATTTCCAGTATCTACACCATTTGCTCTGATGCATATAGCCAAGAAACATGTAATTCATTGCTTGCTCTGTCATGTTTATGCATCCTCATACTCTAATGATCTATCATCACATGATTGCATACATGTAGGGGGAGCTAATGCATGTTGCATGTCCTTCCAAAGCTTTACTTGCTACTTTTCTTCATATCCTTATCTAAAGCTTTGATGCATGTTGTCATCAATTACCAAAAAGGGGGAGATTGAAAGCATAAGTGCCCCCTGGGTGATTTTGGTAATTAATGTCAACGTATCTCTTGTTGGACTAATATTTCTACCTCGTATATTTTAGATAAGTTCAACATCGGAGTGGCATGGACAAGAGGATGTGGAACCCCTTCAGGATGCTAAGCACAAACATTGGCAACAAGCACTAGACTCTACATTTTCATTTTAGTGATCCAAGATCACATTGGGTCCATAGGAAAGCCAATACTATTAAAAGAGGACGAGGTGTTGCTTAATGGCTTGCTTGCTCAAAGTGCTTAGTGGTATGCTCCAAAGCCCTCAACCACTTTCTCATCTCCACATATGTCCTAAACCTAAAAGTCAAACTCGGCCCCACCAATTTGATCTATCCAGCACCACCGAGTTCATTTGACAAAGCCACAGCCAAATTCTAATCAGTTCGGTCTCACCAATGGGATCTCGGTCTCACCGAGATGGGCTGCAAACTCTCTATTTACCTATTACTGAAATTGGTCCCACCGAATCATGTGATCGGTCTCACCGAGTTTGCTTGACCAATCCTCGGTTTGCTTATTACCAAAATCGGTCTCACCAAGTTTGTGTAATCGGTCAAACCGAGTTGAGGTTTTACCCTAACCCTTGCACATCGGTCCCACCGATTTGACCTTGTTGGTCCCACCAAAAACTCTAACGTCCACATTTTGACCTGAATTGGTCTGACCGAGTTTCACCATTCGGTCTCACTGAGTTTGGAAATCTGTGTGTAATGGTTATATTTTGTGTGGAGGCTATATATACCCCTCCACCCATTCTTCATTCGTGGAGAGAGCCATCAGAACGTGCCTACACTTCCACTACTCATTTTCTGAGAGAGAACCACCTACTCATGTGTTGAGAGAAAGATATTCCATTCCAACCACAAGAATCTTGATCTCTACCCTTCCCCAAGTTGTTTTCCACTCAAATCATCTTTCCACCATAGCCAAATCTGTGAGAGGGAGTTGAGTGTTGGGGAGACTATCATTTGAAGCACAAGAGCAAGGATTTCATCATCAACACACCATCTATTACCTTTTGGAGAGTGGTGTCTCCTAGATTGGTTAGGTGTCACTTGGGAGCCTCCGTCAAGATTGTGCAGTTGAACCAAGGAGTTTGTAAGAGCAAGGAGATCGCCTACTTCATGAAGATCTACCCAAGTGAGGCAAGTCCTTCGTGGGCGATGGCCATGGTGGGATAGACAAGGTTGCTTCTTCATGGACCCTTCATGGGTGGAGCCCACCGTGGACTCGCGCAGCCGTTACCCTTCGCGGGTTGAAGTCTCCACCAATGTGGATGTACGATAGCACCACCTATCGGAACCGCGCCAAAAATCTCTGTGTCTCCAATTGGGTTTGCACACTCTAATACCATCCCTTTACTTTCTTGAAAGTTGCATGCTTTACTTTTCTGCTCATATACTCTTTGAATGCTTGCTTGATTTGTATAGTGAATGCTTCAAATTGTGCTAACTTCCAACCTCAACTTGAAAAACTTAAAAACTGCTATCTTTGCTTGTTGAGGGTCTAATCACCCCCTCCAGACAACTCTTCTTGATCCTTTCAACATACGATCTTCCATCGAATAAACCAACTAGCATCAACTACAAGGAGTAATCAACACTACTAGCAACCCACAGGTACCAATCTGAGGTTTTGAGACAAAGATCAGATACAAGAGATGAACTAGGGTTTGACGGGAGATGGTGCTTGATAAGCCACAAGTATAGGGGATCGCAACAGTTTTCGAGGGTAGAGTATTGAACCCAAGTTTATTGATTCGACACAAGGGGAGCCAAAGAATATTCTCAAGTATTAGCAGTTGAGTTGTAAATTCAACCACACCTGGATAACTTAGTATCTGCAGCAAAGTATTTAGTAGAAAAGTAGTATGATAGTAATGGTAACAGTGGCAAAAGTAACGATAGCAGTTTTGTAGTGATTGTAATAGTAGCAGCGGTAAAGTAAATAAGCAAAGCACAATATGTGAAAAGCTCGTAGGCATTGGATCAGTGATGGATAATTATGTCGGATGTGATTCTTCATGTAATAGTTATAACATAGGGTGACACAGAACTAGCTCCAATTCATCAATGTAATGTAGGCATCTATTCTGAATATAGTCATACGTGCTTATGAAAAAGAACTTGCATGGCATCTTTTGTCCTACCCTCCCGTAGCAGCGGGGTCCTAGTGGAAACTAAGGGATATTAAGGCCTCCTTTTAATAGAGTACCGGACCAAAGCATTAACACATAGTGAATACATGAACTCCTCAAACTACGGTCATCACCGAGAAGTATCCCGATTATTGTCACTTTTGGGTTGTCGGATCATAACACATAATAGGTGACTACAGACTTGCAAGATATGATCAAGAACTCACATATATTCATGAAAACATAATAGGTTCAGATCTGAAATCATGGCAATCAGGCCCTAGTGACAAGCATTAAGCATAGCAAAGTCATAGCAACATCAATCTCAGAACATAGTGGATACTAGGGATCAAACCCTAACAAAACTAACTCGATTACATGGTAAATCTCATCCAACCCATTACCGTCCAGCAAGCCTACGATGGAATTACTCATGCACGACGGTGAGCATCATGAAATTGGTGATGGAGGATGGTTGATGATGACGACAGCAACGAATCCCCCTCTCCGAAGCCCCGAACGGACACCAGATCAGCCCTCCCGAGAGAGATTAGGGCTTGGCGGCGGCTCCGTATCGTAAAACGTGATGAAACTTTCTCTCTGATTTTTTTCTCCATGGAAGCAAATATATAGAGTTGGAGTTGAGGTCGGTGGCCCTCCAGGGGGCCCACGAGGTAGGGGGCGCGCCCCCCACCCTCGTGGACAGGGTGTGGGCCCCATGGCCTTGATTCTTTCGCCGGTATTTTTTATATTTTACAAAAGTAATCTCCATGGATTTGCAGGTCATTCTGAGAACTTTTGTTTTCTGCACAAAAATAACACCATGGCAGTTCTGCTGAAAACAACGTCAGTCCGGGTTAGTTTCATTCAAATCATGCAAGTTAGAGTCCAAAACAAGGGCAAAAGTGTTTCGAAAAGTAGATACATTGGAGACGTATCAACTCCCCCAAGCTTAAACCTTTGCTTGTCCTCAAGCAATTTAGTTGACAAACTGAAAGTGATAAAGAAAAACTTTTACAAACTCCGTTTGCTCTTGTTGTTGTAAATATGTAAAGCCAACATTCAAGTTTTCAGCAAAGATTATGAACTAACCATATTCACAATAACACTTAGGTCTCATGTTTACTCATATCAATGACATGATCAACTAGCGAGCAATAATAATAAATTTCGGATGACAACGGTTTCTCAAAACAATCATAATATGATATAACAAGATGGTATCTTGCTAGCCCTTTCTGAGACCACAGAACATAAATGCAGAGCACCTTTAAAGATCAAGGACTGACTAAACATTGTAATTCATGGTAAAGAGATCCAGTCAAGTCGTACCCAATATAAACTAATAGTAATGCATGCAAATAATAGAGGTGCTCTCCAGCGGGTGCTTTTTAATAAGAGGGTGATGACTCAACATAAAGGTAAATAGATAGGCCCTTCACAGAGGCAAGCAGGGATTTGTAGAGGTGCCAGAGCTCGATTTTAAAATAGAGAGGAATAACATTTTGAGTGGTATACTTTCACTGTCAACGCAACAACTATGAGATCTCGATATCTTCCATGCTACATACATTATAGGCGGTTCCCAAACAGAATGGTAAAGTTTATACTCGCCCATCACCAACAAGCATCAATCCATGGCTTGCTCGAAACAACGAGTGCCTCCAACTAGCAACAGCCCTGGGGGATTTTCTTTAATTATTTTGATTTGATTTTGATCTTTTGATCATGGGACTGGGCATCCCGGTTACCAGCCATTTTCTCGTGAATGAGGAGCGGAGTCCACTCCCCTTGAGAATAACCCACCTAGCATGGAAGATATAGACAACCCTAGTTAAACAATGAGCTGCTCGAGCATACAAAACAGAATTTCATTTGAAGGTTTGGATTTTGGCACATACAAATTTACTTGGAACGGCAGGTAAATACCGCATATAGGAAGGTATGGTGGACTCATATGGAATAACTTTGTGGTTTATTCAGTTTGGATGCACAAGTAGTATTCCCGTTTAGTACAGGTGAAGGCTAGCAAAAGGCTGGGAAGCGACCAACTGAGAGAGCGACAATTGTCATGAACATGCATTAAAATCAATCAACACTGAGTGCAAGCATGAGTAGGATATAATCCACCATGAACATAAATATCGTGAAGGCTATGTTGACTTTGTTTCAACTACATGCGTGAACATGTGCCAAGTCAAGTCACTCGAATCATTCAAAGGAGGATACCACCCTATCATACCACATCACAACCATTTTAATAGCATGTTGGCACGCAAGGTAAATCATTATAAACTCCTAGCTAATTAAGCATGGCATAAGCAACTATGATCTCTAATTGTCATTGCAAACATGTTTATTCATAATAGACTGAATCAGGAACGATGAACTCATCATATTTACAAAAACAAAAGAGGTCGAGTTCATACCGGCTTCTCTCATCTCAATCAGTCCATCATATCTCGTCATTATTGCCTTTCACTTGCATGACCGAACGGTGTGTATAATAATAATAGTGCACGTGCATTGGACTAAGATGGCTGCAAGCATTCAATTCAAGGGAGAAGACAAAGTAATATGGGCTCTAAGTTAAATCAACAATCATGCATATAAGAGCCACTAAGCATTTCCATTATGGTCTTCTCCTCTCGACCCCCAAAGGAAAGAAAAGAAATAAAACTATTTACACGGGAAAGCTCCCAACAAGCAAAAGAAGAACGAGAAATCTTTTTGGGTTTTCCTTTTAATTACTATTACAAGCATGGAAATTAAACTAACTAATTTTTTTGGTTTTTCTAAGATTTATCAAACACACAAGAAGAAAGCTAGAAAAAGAAATTAAACTAGCATGGATAATACAATGAAAAAGTATGAGCACCGACAACTAGAATAAGTGTGTGCACATGAATGTAATGTCGGTGAGAAATACATACTTCCCCAAGCTTAGGCTTTTGGCCTAATTTGGTCTATTGCCAAGGATAGCCTGGCTGATATCCGAAGTTATAACTGGGGCCATACTGAGATGCAGCAGCAATTGCCCCCTGAGCTGCGGCATGGTGGCGAGCTGCCTCCGCTCTCCTTTTGTATTCGTTTGCCTCCTCCCTGGTGACAACATATCTTCGTTTTGCCTGGTAATCAAAAAGGGAAGGAGCAGGGAGAGTAACATGGACAGAGCGACGTCTGTCAAAGATTAGTCGATACTGGAGGAATTGTTCATTCCTCACAAGAAAATGATGACTGACCGTAGCGTCATAATCTAAAAAAGTGGGAGGCAACTCCCTCTCACCCTCACGTGGAGGTATACCAAGATAATTAGCAACATGGGTCGCATAAATCCCTCCAAACAAGTCTCCCGATAAACCATTATTATGCAACCTATGTGCAACAATTGCCCCCAAGTTGTAATCTTTATTACCTAATACAGCACACTTGAGGACACAAAGATCAGGGACACACATGTGACATGCTTCATCTTTACCATTAATGCATCTACCAATGAGGAGAGCAAAATAATGTATAGCAGGAAAATGAATGCTCCCTATGGTAGCTTGTTCTATATCTCTAGATTCTCCCACAGTGATACTAGCAAGAAAGTCTTTATATTCATATTTGCGGGGTTCATTAACACTACCCCACTGTGGGAGTTTGGAAGCAGTAGTAAAATCTTCTAGGTCCATGGTATATGATTGATCATAAATATCAAACATGACACTTTGAGAATTACGAGAAGATGAAAATTTAAACCTTCTCACGAATGGAGCAGTCAAATAGTAGTACTAAGGACACTTATCTTGCATGAAGTCCTGAAGATCGGCATTACGCACATATGTGTCAAATTCATCCTTGATGCCTGCCTTGACCATAAATTCTTCCGACGACCATTCACAAGGCCACACGCCAGCTTCCCTTGGTGATTCATCATCTTGCTCACGCATTGCGTGCCTGGGTCCTTTCTTTGTTGAAGAACCACCTTGGTACATTTTCCTACACATATTTCTTCCTCTGAAAAATTTCTGAAATTTTTAGTAACTCAAAATAAAAGTGAATCAAACTAAACAAGATTGATAGCAACTACTCCCACAAGTGCCTAGAGCCTATATCATGCATTAGAATTACTTGGGACCTCATAAGTTTGTCATGCAAGCTCAAGAATATGGTCACCTAGGCAGCAAAAAATTGCAATGAATAAAGCACCAGAACAAAAACTAATTGGACCATTGGAGGAGTCACATACCAAGGAACAATCTCCCAAAGCAGTTTTGTGAATGGAGCTTTGAGCAAGGAGATCAAAAATCGCAGCAATATGAGCTAGAACTCATGCTTGAGCTGGATGGTGATTTTTTGGGAGGAAGATGGAGTGTGTGGGTGCAGCTAAGTGGAGGGGGGCCACCGTGGGCCCACGAGGCAGGGGGGCGCGCCCAGTAAGGGTGGGCGCGCCCTAGACCCTCGTGGCCAGGTGCTTCCCCCTGCTATGTTCTTAGTGCCTAAAATCTTCAAATATGCCATAAAAAATCATACTAAATTTGCAGGGCATTTGGAGAACTTTTATTTTCGGGATATTTTTTATTGCATGGATAATTCAGAAAACAAACAGATAATACTATTTTTGCTTTATTTATTCTAAATAACATAAAGTAAAAAGAGGGTACAGAAGGTTGTGCCTTCTAGTTTCATCCATCTCATGATCATCAAAAGGAATCCACTAACAAGGTTGATCAAGTCTTGTTAACAAACTCATTCCGAATAACATGGAACCGGAGAAATTTCGAATAACACAAGGTTACCTCAACAGGGATATGAACATCCCGAATAATAAGAATATCATATTTTTTCTTGACAGTAGGAAGAGGAAATTCAAAACCTCCAATAATGATAGTTGGAATTTTTCCAATAGAATTGATGCTATGAACTTGAGGTTGTTTCCTCGGAAAGTGTATCGTATGCTCATTATCATTAACATGTAAAGTGACATTGCCTTTGTTGCAATCAATAACAGTCCCAGTAGTATTCCAAAAGGGTCTACCAAGGATAATCGACATACTATCGTCCTCGGGAATATCAAGAATAACAAAGTCCGTTAAGATAGTGACATTTGCAACCACAACAGGCACATCCTCACAAATACCGACAGGTATAGCAGTTGATCTATCAGCCATTTGCAAAGATATTTCAGTAGGTGTCAACTTATTCAATTCAAGTACGATATAAAGAGAGAGGCATAACACTAACACCGGCTCCAAGATCACATAAAGCAGTTTTAACATAGTTTCTTTTAATGGAGCATGGTATAGTTGGTACCCCTGGATCTCCAAGTTTCTTTGGTATTCCACCTTTAAGAGTGTAATTAGCAAGCATGGTGGAGATTTCAGCTTCTGGTATCTTTCTTTTATTTGTAATGATATCCTTCATATATTTAGCATAAGGATTTACTTTAAGCATATCAGTTAAGCGCATACGTAAGAAGATAGCTCTAATCATTTCAGCAAAGCGCTCAAAATCCTCATAATCCTTTTTCTTGGATGGCTTAGGAGGAAAAGGCATGGGTTTTTGAACCCATGGTTCTCTTTCTTTACCGTGCTTCCTAGCAACAAAGTCTCTCTTATCATAACGTTGATTCTTTGATTGTGGGTTATCAAGATCAACAGCAGGTTCAATCTCTACATCATTATTATTGCTACGTTGAGCATCAACATGAACATTATCATTAACATTATCACTAGGTTCATGTTCATAACCTGATTGTGTTTCAGCATTAGAAATAGAAATGTCATTGGGATTCTCAGGTGTGTCTACAACAGGTTCATTAGAAGCATGCAAAGTCCTGTCATTTTTCTTTTTCTTCTTTTTAGAAGGACTAGGTGCATCTACATTATTTCTCTGAGAATCCTGCTTGATTCTCTTAGGGTGGCCTTCAGGATACAAAGGTTCCTGAGTCATTCTACCAGTTCTACTAGCCACTCTAACAGCAAAATCATGTTTATTATTTAATTCGTCGAGCAAATCACTTTGAGCTTTAAGTACCTGTTCTGCTTGAGTGGTAACCATAGAAGCATATTTGCTAATGAGTTTAAGTTCACCTTTAACTCTAGCCATATAATCACTCAAGCATCCAATCATGTAAGCATTACTCTTTAATTCTCTACCAACATAAGCATTAAAACTTTCTTATCTAGCCATAAAGTCATCAAGTTCATATAAACATTGGCTAGGAAATTTAGTAGACGGGATTTCAACTTTATCATATCTATAGAGAGAATTTACCTTTACTACCTGTGTCGGGTTATCAACACAATGTGTTTCTTCAATAGGTGGTATATTAAGACCATGTATTTCTTCAATAGGAGGTAAATTCTTAACATCTTCAACTTTAATACCTTTTTCTTTCATTGATTTCTTTGCCTCTTGCATATCTTCAGGACTGAGAAATAAAACACCTCTCTTCTTCGGAATTGGTTTAGGAATAGGCTCAGGAGTTGGCTCAATTGGCTTAGGAATTGGCTCAGGAAGAGTCCAATTATTTTCATTAGTCAACATATTATTCAATAACACTTCAGCTTGGTCGACTGTTCTTCCACTGAAAACACAACCAGCACAACTATCCAAGTGGTCCTTGGAAGTATCAGTTAGTCCATTATAAAAGATATCACGTATTTCATTTTTCTTAAGAGGATGATCAGGCAAAGCATTAAGTAATCGGAGAAGCCTCCCCCAAGTTTGTGGGAAACTCTCTTCTTCAATTTGCACAAAATTATACATTTCCCTCAAGGCAGCTTGTTTCTTATGAGCAGGGGAATATTTAGCAGAGAAGTAATAAATCATATCCTAGGGACTACGCACACAACCAGGATCAAGAGAATTAAACCAAGTTTTAGCATCACCCTTTAATGAGAATGGAAATATCTTAAGGATATAATAATTGCGGGATTTCTCATCATTAGTGAACAGGGTGGCTATTTCATTCAATTTGGTAAGATGTGCCACAATAGTTTCAGATTCATAGCCATAAAAAGGATCAGATTCAACCAAAGTAATTATCTCAGGATCAACAGAGTATTCATAATCCTTCTCAGTAACAAAGATAGGTGAAGTAGCAAAAGCAGGGTCATATTTCATTCTAGCATTTAGAGATTGCTGCTTCCATTTAGCTAATAACTTCTTAAGATCATATCTATCATTGCAAGCAAGAATAGCTCTAGCAGCTTCTTCATCCATAACATAACCCTCTGGAACAACAGGCAATTCGTATTTAGGGGGAGAACCTTCATCATCACTATCTTCAATAATATCATCTTCAATAATTTCATTCTCTCTAACCCTAGCAAGTTGTTCATCTAGAAATTCACCTAATGGCAAAGTAGTATCAAGCATAGAAGTAGTTTCATCATAAGTATCATGCATAGCAGAAGTGGCATCGTCAATAACATGCGACATATCAGAATTCAAAGCAGTAGAAGGTTTAGGTGTGGCAAGCTTACTCAAAACAGAAGGAGAATCTAGTGCAGAGCTAGATGGCAGTTCCTTACATCCCCTTGTAGTTGAGGGAAAAATCTTAGTTCTTTCGTCTTTCAAGTTCCTCATAGTGATCAGCAGATATAAATCCCAAGTGACTAAAAGAATAGAGCTATGCTCCCCGGCAACGGCGCCAGAAAATAGTCTTGATAACCCACAAGTATAGGGGATCGCAACAGTTTTCGAGGGTAGAGTATTCAACCCAAATTTATTGATTCGACACAAGGGGAGCCAAAGAATATTCTCAAGTATTAGCAGTTGAGTTGTCAATTCAAGCACACCTGGATAACTTAGTATCTGCAGCAAAGTATTTAGTAGCAAAGTAGTATGATAGTAATGGCAACAGTGGCAAAAGTAACGATAGCAGTTTTGTAGTGATTGTAACAGTAGCAGTGGTAAAGTAAATAAGCAAAGCACAATATGTGAAAAGCTCGTAGGCATTGGATCAGTGATGGATAATTATGTCGGATGCAATTCCTCATGTAATAGTTATAACATAGGGTGACACAGAACTAGCTCCAATTCATCAATGTAATGTAGGCATGTATTCCGAATATAGTCATGCGTGCTTATGGAAAAGAACTTGCATGGCATCTTTTGTCCTACCCTCCCGTGGCAGCGGGGTCCTAGTGGAAACTAAGGGATATTAAGGCCTCCTTTTAATAGAGTACCGGACCAAAGCATTAACACATAGTGAATACATGAACTCCTCAAACTACGGTCATCACCGAGAAGTATCCCGATTATTGTCACTTTGGGGATGTCGGATCATAAGACATAATAGGTGACTATAGACTTGCAAGATAGGATCAGGAACTCACATATATTCATGAAAACATAATAGGTTCAGATCTGAAATCATGGCAATTGGGCCCTAGTGACAAGCATTAAGCATAGCAAAGTCATAGCAACATCAATCTCAGAACATAGCGGATACTAGGGATCAAACCCTAACAAAACTAACTTGATTACATGGTAAATCTCATCCAACCCATTACCGTCCAGCAAGCCTATGATGGAATTACTCATGCACGGCGGTGAGCATCATGAAATTGGTGATGGAGGATGGTTGATGATGACGACGGCGACGAATCCCCCTCTCCGGAGCCCCGAACGGACTCCAGATCAGCCCTCCCGAGAGAGATTAGGGCTTGGCGGCGGCTCCGTATCGTAAAATGCGATGAAACTTTCTCTCTGATTTTTTTCTCCGCGAAAGAAAATATATAGAGTTGGAGTTGAGGTCGGTGGCCATCCAGGGGGCCCACGAGGCAGGGGAACGCCCAGGGGAGGGGGCGCGTCCCCACCCTTGTGGACACGGTGTGGGCCCCCTGGCCTTGATTCTTTCGCTAGTATTTTTTATATTTTCCAAAAGTAATCTCCCTAGATTTTCAGGTCATTCTGAGAACTTTTGTTTTCTGCACAAAAATAACACCATGGCAGTTCTGCTGAAAATAGCGTCAGTCCGGGTTAGTTTCATTCAAATCATGCAAGTTAGAGTCCAAAACAAGGGCACACGTGTTTGGAAAAGTAGATATGTTGGAGATGTATCAGTGCTAGTGAAGATGTTGATGGAGATTGACCACCTCTCGATGAGAGGAATGATGGTGATGACGATGGCGGTGATTTCCCCCTCCCGGAGGGATGTTTCCCCGGCAAAACAGCTCCACCGGAGCCCTAGAGTCCTACCCAGGTTCCGCCTCGAGACGGTGGCGCTTCGTCCCGAAAGCTTCGTTATGATTTTTTCCAGGTCAAAACACACCATATAGCAGAAGATGGACGTAGGGGCCTACCAGGGGGCCCACGAGGCATGGGGGCGCACCCAGGGGGTAGGGCGCGCCCTCCACCCTCATGGATGACTGGTGCCCCCCCTCTGGTGCTTTCTTCGCCCAATATTTTTAATATATTCTAGAACTGATCTTCGTGGAGTTTCAGGACTTTTGGAGTTGTGCATAATAGTTCTCTAATATTTGCTCCTTTTTCAGTCCAGAATTCGAGCTACCGGCATTCTCCCTCTTCATGTAAACCTTATAAAATAAGAGAGAAAGGCATAAGTATTTTGATATAATGTGTACTAATATCTCATAATGCAATAAATATTGATATAAAAGCATGATGCAAAATGGACATATCATGTACCCAATTGTTTCCTTAGGGTATCCAATGAAGACACACTTCTCCGATTTGGGTTCGATCTTATCAGGCTGAAGCCTTTTGACATAAGTGTCACAATCCCAAACTTTAAGAAACAACATCTTAGGTTTGTTGCCAAACCACAGTTCATACGGTGTCGTCTCAACGGATTTAGATGGTGCCCTATTTAACGTGAATGCGGCTGATGTTTGCTAGAACTATGTCGATATTTCCCCAAAGAGGAAGGGATGATGCAGTATAGCGACGATAGGTATTTCCCTCAGTGATGAGACCAAGGCTATCGAACCAGTAGGAGAACCTCCTCACACCATGTAAATAGCACCTGCACACAAATAATAAATACTCGCAACCCGACGTGTTAAAGGGGTTGTCAATCCCTTTCGGGTACGTCACCTCAAGTAGGCA
Organism: Triticum dicoccoides; assembly: GCF_002162155.2. Classification (NCBI taxonomy): domain Eukaryota; kingdom Viridiplantae; phylum Streptophyta; class Magnoliopsida; order Poales; family Poaceae; genus Triticum; species Triticum dicoccoides. Next base: position 209,273,982 of record NC_041389.1, on the reverse strand, counting down.
AATAACATGAAGTAAAAAGTGGTAGATAGGATAAATAGATCGCGGAACAAATAAATTTCAGCAAGGTATTTCTGTATTTTTGGTTTAATAGATCTGAAAATAAATGCAAGAGAAAATAGACCGCAAAGGCAAATATGAGGAAAAGAGATCCGGGGGCCGTAGGTTTCACTAGTGGCTTCCCTCGAGAAAAATAGCAAACGATGGGAAAACCATTACTGTTCGGTAATTGATAGAACTTCAAATAATCATGATGATATCCAGGCAATGATCATTATATGGGCATCACGTCTAAGATTAGTAGACCGACTCCTGCCTGCATCTACTACTATTACTCCACACATCGACTGCTATCCGGCATGCATCTAGTGTATTAAGCTCACGAGAAAATAGAGTAATGCAATAAGAATGATGACATGATGTAGACGAGATCCGTTTATCTATTGCGGTAGATATAGATCTCATCTTGTTATCCTTAGTAGCAACGATACATACGTGTCGGTTCCCCTTCTATCACTGGGATCAAGCACCGTAAGATCGAACCCACTACAAAGCACCTCTTCCCATTGCAAGATAAATAGATCAAGTTGGCCGAACAAAACCCAAATGTCGGAGAAGAAATACGAGGATATAAGCAATCATGCATATAAGAGATCAAAGAAGACTCAAATAACTTTCATGGATAAAAACATAGATCTGATCATAAACTCAAAGTTCATCGGATCCCAATAAACACGCCGCCAAAAGACTTATATCATATGGATCTCTAAGAGACCATTGTATCGATAATCAAGAGAGAGAGAGGAAGCCATCTAGATACTAACTACAGACCTGTAGGTCTACAAAGAACTACTCACACATCATAGGAGAGACACCAATGGAAGTGGTGAACCCCTCCATGCGGTGTCTAGATTGGATCTGGTAGTTCTGGACTCCGCGGCTACTGGATCAATATTTCATCGCCTCCCCTAGGCTTTCTGGAATATTGTGGTATTTATAGAGCAAAGAGGCAGTTCTAGGGGCACCCAAGGTGGGCACAACCCCCAGGGCATGCCTGGGCCTCCTGGCGTGCCCTGGTGGGTGCTGCTCCCCTCGAGCAGCCCCTCAGGTGCTTTCTTGGCCCATTGGCTTTCTTTTGGCCCAAAAAATTTCCTCCAGGAGTTGCGTTGCGTTTGGACTCCGTTTGGTATTGATTTCCTGTGATGTAAAAACATGCAGAAAACAACAATTGGCACTAGGCACTATGTTAATAGGTTAGTACCCAAAAAATGATATAAAATGATTGTAAAACATCCAAGAATGATAATATAACAGCATGGAACAATCAAATATTATAGATACGTTGGAGACGTATCAGCATCCCCAAGCTTAATTCCTGCTCGTGCTCGAGTAGGTAAATGATAGAAACAGAATTTTTGATGTGGAATGTTATCTAACATCTTCATCACATTCTTTTCTTTATAACATGGACACATGGACTTTTATATGATTGAAAGCAATAGTCTAGTTTTGACATGAAGACGTTAATACTCAAGCATACCAGCAAGCAGCCATGTCTTTCAAAATATCAACACTAAAGCAAGTTATCCCTAGCCCATCATGCTCAGTCATTGATCCATTCGTGAAACACACTCGATATTAGCTACATCGAATGCTCAAATACGATCATAGTGCCCCTTAGTTGGTGCTTTATAAGAGAAGATGGAGACTCAAATTAAAAAATAAAATTGCATAAGTAAAATAAAGGCCCTTCACGGAGGGATGTAATGATTTGTAGAGGTGCCAGAGCTCAAATCTTAAATTGAGAGATAAAATTATTTTTGAGAGGCATACTTTTCCTACCAACGAAAACGATTTGGAGCATCCCAACACTTTCCATGCTAGATACATCATAGGCGGTTCCCAAACAGAAAATAAAGTTTATTCATTTTTCCACCATAACTTTCACTTTCCATGGCTAACCATATCCATGGGTGCCCTCCATACCAACACTTTCCAAGGAATTTATTATTTGACAACATAAAGTAAATTCATTTATTCATTTCGGGACTGGGCATCCCTAGTACCTTTGTCGTACTCTCGTGCAATGACAAGTGAAAAAACACTCATCGTGAGAATAACACATCTAGCATGGAAAATATTGGCTACCCTTTACCGCCTCGCGAGTAGTAGAGCACACAAAAGAGAAATTTATTTCAAACACTAGAGATGGCACATGCAAATTTGCTTAGAACGGTATGGAAATACCGCATATAGGTAGGTATAGTGGACTCATAAGGCAAAACTGGTTTAAAGGGTTTTGGATGCACAAGTAGTGATCATACTTAGTGCAAAATGAAGGCTAGCAAAAAGATTGAGAAGCGACCAACCAAAAAGAGAAAAATCTCGTACCCAAGCATTAAGCATAAGTAACACTGAATAATGCACCATAAGTAGGATATAAATTTCATTGCATTACTATTGACTTTCGTGCTTGCATAGGGAATCACAAACCTTAACATCAATATTCTTACTAAAGCACAGTTACTAATCAACATGACTCACATATCATATCGTCATATCTCAAAACCATTACTAAGAATCAAGTTTATTTTTTCCAATGATCTTCATGAAAGTTTTTATTATCTCCTCCTTGGATATCTATCACTTTGGAACTATTTTCATATGTTGCTTTTGATAAGCTCAAACAAATATAAGTGAAGAACATGAGCATACTTTTTTCTTTCTCTCAAAATAATCTAAGTGGAGCAAGAGAGAATTTCTTAAAAATTTACTAACTCCCAAATAAATCTAAGTGAAGCATGAGAGCATTTCTTCAAAATTAACAAAGCACACCATGCTCAAAAAGATATAAGTGAAGTACTAGAGCAAGTCCATGGATCTAAAAATTTAAGTGAAGCATAGGAGAAACCATAGCATAATTTTTGGATCTCTAAAAAGTGTGTGTCCAACAAGGATTCAACACTTAAAACACAAAGCAAAACAAGAAAAGACTCATATCATACAATACGCTCCAAGCAAAACTCATTTCATGTGACGAATAAAAATATAGTTTCAAGTAAAATATCGATGGTTGTTAGAAGAATGCGGGGATGACACTCGAGGGCATCCCCGAGCTTAGTTGCTTGCTACTTCTTTGAATATTATCTTGGGGTGCCCCGGGCATCCTCAAGCTTAGCCTTTTGCTTATCCTTATTCCTTCATCCATCGTAATATAAGCCAAAACTTGAAAACTTCAATCACACAAAACTCAAACAAAACCTTGGTGAGATCTGTTAGTACAAGAAACCAAACCACTACTATAAGTACTGTAGCAAACCTATTCTTATTTTTTTTGCATTATATCTACTGTATTCCAAATTTTCTATGGCAAAAACTCATCGAAGAAAATCATAGAATCATCAAAACAAGCACACAACGCAAAGAAAACAGAATCTGTCAAAAAGGGAACAGTCTGTAGCAATTTGAAAATTTAGAATACTTCTGTAACTCCAAAAATTATGAAATAAATTGGTGTACATGAGGAATTTGTCTACTAACCTCTGCAAAAAGAATCAACTTAAAATCACTTTTCTGTAAAAAAATGATGACGAATCTCGTGAGCGCAAAAGTTTTTGTTTTTCAGCAAGATCAAATAAACTTTCAGCCAAGTCTTCCCAAAGGCATTGCTTGGCACAAACACTAATTAAAACACAAAACCACAATAATAACAGTAGAATAATTGTGCTAACACACAAGAACATAAAGTAAAAATCAAAAATAAATTTTATTCATTGGGTTGCCTCCCAACAAGCGCTATCGTTTTACGCCCCTAGCTAGGCATAATATTTCAATGATGCTCACATAAAAGATAGTAATGGAAATACGAAGAGAGCATCATGTAGCATGTGGCAAACAAATTTAAGTCTAAAATACTTCCTATGCATAGGAATTTTATAGGAAAACAAATTTGCAAGACATGCAAGATCTAGCATATGCAAGGAAGAAGGAAGAAACAATAGCAATCTCAAGCAAATATGCAAGCAAATAGAAGACACATTGCACACAAGCAAAGAAGAGGCCTGACGAGAAAATAGCGAACGAAAAAGAGGGCGAATAAAACGACAAATTTTTGTGTAGTGGGGGAGAGGAAAACGAGAGGAAAATGGCAAATAATGTAAATTGGGAGGAGATGATATTTGTGATTAGGAACCTGGTTGATGTTGAAGATCCTCCCCGACAACGTCGCCAGAAATTCCTCTTGATGTCTGCTAGAACTACGTCGGTATTTCCCCAAAGAGGAAGGGATGATGCTGTATACCGACGGTAGGTATTTCTCTCAGTGATGAGACCAAGGTTGTCGAACTAGTAGGAGAACCTCCTCACACCACGTAAACAACACCTGCTCACAAATAACAAATACTGGCAACCCGACGTGTTAAAGGGGTTGTCAATCCCTTTCGGGTACGGCGCCTCAAGTAGGCAAATAACATGAGGTAAAAAGTGCTTTCTGCAATATTTCGTCGCCTCCCCTAGGGTTTCTGGAATATTTCGGTATTTATAGAGCAAAGGGGCGGTTTAGGGGGCACCCAAGGTGGGCACAACCCCAGGGCACGCCTGGGCCTCCTGGCGCTCCCTGGTGGGTGCTGCTCCCCTTGAGCAGCCCCTCAGGTGCTTCCTTGGCCCATTGTCTTTCTTCTAGCCCAAGAAAATTCCTCTAGGAATTGCATTGCGTTTGGACTCCATTTGGTATTGATTTCCTGCAATGTAAAAAACATGCAAAAAATAGCAACTGGCATTGGGCACTATGTTAGTAGGTTAGTACCAAAAAAATGATATAGAATGACTATAAAATGATTGTAAAACATCCAAGAATGATAATATTACAGCATGGAACAATCAAAAATTATAGATACGTTGGAGACATATTAGCGGCTGTCTCTAATGCATAACCTCAAAACGATAGTGGTAAATCAGTAAGAGACATCATAGAACGCACCATATCTAATAAAGTACGGTTACGACATTCGGACACACCATTACACTGTGGTGTTCCAGGTGGCGTGAGTTGTGAAACTACTCCACATTATTCTAAATGAAGGCCAAACTCGTAACTCAAATATTCGCCTCCGCGATCAGATCATAGAAACTTTATTTTCTTGTTACGATGATTCTCCACTTCACTCTGAAATTCTTTGAACTTTTCAAATGCTTCAGACTTGTGTTTCATTAAGTAGACATACCCATATCTACTCAAATCATTTGTGAAAGTAAAAAAAATAATGATACCCGTCGTGTGCTTCCCGGAGAACAGAGTTTTAGTCATCTTGCCCATGAGGTATGGTTCGCAAGTATCAAATGATTCATAATCAAGTGATTCCAAAAGTCCATCTGCATGGAGTTTCTTCATGCGGTTTACATCTTTTTTGCGTCAATATTATGAATATGTGTATCACTACTATCAAGATTCAACAAGAATAACCACTCTTCAATGGTGCATGACCATAAAAGATATTACTCATATAAATAGAACAACAATTATTCTCTGATTTAAATGAATAACCGTCTCACAATAAACAAGATCCAGATATAATGTTCATGCTCAACGCAGGCACCAAATAACAATTATTCAGGTCTAAAACTAATCCCGAAGGTAGATGTAGAGGTAGCGTGCCGAGAGCGATCACATCGACCTTGGAACCATTTCTGACGCGCATCGTCACCTCGTCCTTAGCCAATGTTTGTTTATTTTGCAGATCCTGTTTCGAGTTACAAATATGTGCAACCCAACCAGTATCAAATATCCAGGCGCTGCTACGAGCATTAGTAAGGTACACATCAATAACATGCATATCAAATATACACTGGTACAACAAGGTGCTATATGAACGGTTTTTAACCCCTTTCCGCGATGATGTTCTGAACCATCGCCTAGTGAGTGACTGCGATAGGGGGGGTCTTTCCCACACGACCTAGAAACCATTGGGGATAGGCCCTCCTGGCTCACAAGCTCGCCAAAATGAGGTCGTGTGCAACGGGCGAGCGATCAAATACATCCCACACAGTCGGTCCCGAACAAACATTTCTGTTTGTTAAGTACATTCCACACAGTCAATCCAAGGAATACATTTCCGTTCTTATGTACATCCCACACAGTCAATCCAGGAAAAACGTTTCCGTTCGTATGTACATCCCACATAGTCAATCTAGGGAAAACGTTTCCGTTCGTATATACATCCCACACCGTTTTATGTATAGGCTCGTGTGTGATGGGTGTAACTATCACACACGCTCTGCCTCGGTTAACAGTTTGCTTTTATTCAACTACATCACACATGATTTGATGAAGAAAACTGTATGGCATTGGGCTATCCATCACAAGCGCTTTTACTGCTAGAACCATTTGCAAAGTTCCATGACCCATTTAGCAAGTTTATTAGTTTACAATTAATAATTCCAGTTATTATGCAAATTCACATTTCATACCGAACAGCTGTTTGCCAATTTCATATCGGGCACATAAATATATTTTAACATCACAGTATGATAGCTACCTGAAAACAGCACAGTACAACATATAGCTAGTTCAGCTTCATAAGAACAATATTAGAACAATATATTCATTTCCCTAATCGAGATCATCCAGGCTCGTCGTATCCACCTCTGCTTTCAGTTCAGTAAGAACCTGATTTGCACTACCTAACTGGGAAAGTGCCTCCTCCTTCGCCAACACCATCTTAGCAAAGTCTGATTTTAAAAAAATCCGAGCTCGTTCTCCACCTTCCTCTTTTTTTTGAACCACTGAAACAGTAGGAGAGGCTCCTACTGCAATTAAATAAAAGAATCAACAACTGTACATGGTTTGTATGTTACAAGGCCATCCCACTTTGTGGGTGGAGGAGGGGGGGAGGTTAAAGGGCTAAATTACAAAGTAGCTAAGTACGAAAGCAAGAAGGGTTTATTCTTATCTCCCACCCTATAAGTGAGGAGGGACAGGTCCTCTTTAGGTCTAGAGAGCCAAGAACTTGTGGATGGAGTAATTCCTCGAGAGGGCTTGTTGTTCCTTTCCTTCCAAATACTCCAAGCAGATTGAAGTAGGATTTCCTTCCACCTTCCTCTTTTTATCTCGCATCTTCAAATATTCTTCTGTGTTGACAACACTTTCTCTAAGCCTACCTCTGTTCTCTTCCTCATACATGCTCCAGAGCTTTGCTAGGCACATCTTCAAGGACTGTGGCCACTCTTGATCAACCCACTCCAGGTAAGAACACTTCCGTTCATCCTGTAATATTCAAAACTAGATCAGTAACAATTGTATGGGAAATGGGTTTATAGCAACATAGAAAATCACCAATACTTAATTTGAAAAACCAAAGAAACGGGTTAATTATGACATATCTTCTCAAAAAGATCAATGTGCAAATGAATTAATTGCTATTGATACAACAACCAAATTGCGAAACATCAGAAGCTATAATTAACTACAACAATTTTTTACACTACAAGTTCTTACTCATGTACTATAAATAACAAATTAAACATTTTATGAGGAAGCTAAATATAACTGCAACAGCATAGCGAAAGTGTTTGGATGACAGCAAGTTGATACTAACAGGTGCGTACATGCACAAATTTAGTAACATCGAACTAATAGCACTAAGGTCGTCCACTATATATGCCAAAACTTGTGTAAAGACAACTGTTGCTAGATTTCGCACTGGTGCCCTGCACTGGCAAGCCGATGCAGCGGGAAAAATCAGGGACTCAGACTCCGGAGCACCTAGTTGCTCTGATGCCCAGTTCCTTCATGCCATAAAGATTTAGTATTTCACTGCTTGGCTACTTAGATGTGTGGACCAAAGTTGGCTGCACAAACTGCTGAAGCGGTGCCAAATAAGTTTCTAATGGCACCGTTGATGAGATGGCAACATTTTTAGATACTAGGTACAAACTGTGACATTGTCTTAGGATGCGTTTGGTTGAAGGTGTGGTATGAGTGGGTTGGGACCGTGAGAGTGTCTGAATCACATCTAACAAATGATTTGTAACAACGAAAGTGGGGTTCACCTTCTCTGCACATGCCAGAAACTTCCTCCCACTGTCCACAGATTCAAACGCAACTAGCTTCACGCATGGAGATTGATGGTGACAACGAGCAGTCATATCTTCAGCCACCCCACTCCATTCATTGCAACTAATGGTCCTGGGGAGCTACAAGAGGAAGAAAAGACTCAAATCGACCGTCTGGTTAAAATCTTTCATTCCAAGTCATAGCCCGAGAGAGAGAGAGAGAAGAGAGGCATACCTGTGTGGTGAAGGAGTCATCGTCGGAGGAGGAACTGCTGGAGAGGTCATTGAATAAGACCATGGTGCCCCGGCGGTAGGATGCAAGATGGAGAGAGCGAGGAAGCAAGCAAGGAAGTGACTATAGCTTAGGAAGGAAGGAAGGAGGAAACAGGGCAAATGTGACTATTGATCGGGGGAAAAGGGGGTGGGGAAGGGGGGCGAGGGTAGATATCTCTGCGGTAGGGCAAAAAATTTGAAATGTGGAGGGAAACTTTGCGCGTGGTGCCTCCGGATATAATTCACTTTGAACGATTATGTGCATCAAAAATGATTCTTCTGCTTTAGGCGCATGGGATGAGTTTGATAATTCAAATTTTGGTGGAAATTTCCCTTGGTATTGTCCTCATCCATGTCATTGCATAATTTAACATTGCTTGCTAACTTGGGCACACAAAAGAGCAAACAACACACATACCACACTTACTAAATCGAGCAATTTTAGTAATTAAACAGAGCCAGTTGACCTAAACATTGCTCTAACAAAAGACCAGCATTGAAAACAAAGCCGAAGTACACATAATTTTAACAAAGCCGCCGCCGCGCCTGCCTATGCATCACCGGTGTGAGATGAGACGTCGATGACTTGTCCTGGCAACATGCCGCTGTTGGTGGACTCCGCATCCTCCCTGCTGAAGTCAACCGCGTCCTCGTCCTCATCCTGATCCTCGGTGCTGCCCTCAAGGTTGTAATACTCGTAGTAGTGGCTGCGCCAGAACTCACATTGGCACTCCACCGCCGATTCCTCGACGAATAGACTCTTCTCTACCTCGACCTTGGCCACGCACAACTCCTCCTCCCGGCGCTCCTCAATCTCTACCGCCTCCTGCATCTCCAGCTCCCGCTCGGCGATCTAATGAGGAAGCATGTGCTCCATGGCCACCGCCGCCTTTTCGGACATGGGTTGCATGCTGGATTCCGAGGTGGCCTAGAATATCTTGGCGCGTGCATCCTCGATCTTGGCATGGATGGCCTCGACCTAGGCCTGGGCGACATCGGTGGCACGGAGCACATCTCGAGCGCTCTTGGCATTTGCAGCCATCGTCGCAATAGCTGCAGCAACCGTCTCGGCTGCTGCAACTGCCCTGTCGCTGCCACAGACGCCCTCCCGGAGGATGTGGCCACGCTCAATGCGGATGCGGCAGCACTCTCGATGTAGGCGCCTGCGCTCTCGGCGCAGGCGGTGGCGCTTGGGAGGACGCAACCACCGTACGGGGCTTCACGAAGCATTTCCACGACGTCATCTTTGCAAGAAGGGGTTGCGTGAATGGGGATCAGGATTCGTGGATTCGGGGTTGCTGGCACTGGAGTAGACGAGCCGTTGAAGCTTAAGGAGGAAGACTTAAATAGATCCATGAATTTTCATCGCAAACGGTTCCTACAAAAAACGGTGTGTGATGTTGTTGATATTTTTTATTAGCTGTGAAAGACAAATTTGGAGTAAAGTGGCAACCGATGGTATTTTAAATGTATGAAAAATTTGTAGTACTAATACAACTGTCATATGAAATTTTGGAAAATTTTAGTGGTCCTTTGACCTTTTAAGGCATTTAAGTGATTTTATAGACATTTAATGACCATAATTCAAATTTGAACTACATCTACGTGCAACAGCTAACCATAACAGTTTAAAAGACATATTTTGTGTACTTGTGTGCGAGTTAATTCCATGTGTAGTAAATTAGAAGGAATTTTTAGACATATTGGTCTCACGGCTATACCACAATTAAGCATGGAGTGCCATGGCATTTAAATTCCAAAAAATAAAAAAGATTAGAAACACATGAAACCTTGCTAGATGTAATGTCATGCCACCAACATGATGTGGTAAATTTTTTGGCATGTTTGAGGAAAGTTTGGACACACACCCCTCACAAACCAAAGCAACTCACTAGAAGGCTCGTGGTTCTAAGAGGGAACAATGCATGTGTGATGAGGAACGAGCTTCAAAAAATGTCTACAGTTAACATGCACTAATACAACTGTCGTGTCAAAATTTGGAAAATTTCAGGGGTCATTTGACCTTCTTAAGACATTTAATTGATTTTCTATCCATTTAATGACTGTAATCCAAATTTGAACTACATCTACATGCAACAGCTAACCATAACGGTTTGAAAAATCATATTTGTGTACTTGTGTGCGAGTTAATTCCATGTGCAATAAATTGGAAGGAATTTTCAAACATACTATTGGTGTCATGGTCTGGACATACCTGCATGGAGCGCCATGCCATTCAAACTCCAAAAAATGAAAAAATGATCAGAAACACGTGAAACCTTGCTTGACGTAATGTCATGCCACAAAGATGATGTGGTAAAAAATTGGCATGTTTGACAAAAGTATGGACACACACCCTCACAAACCGGAGCAACTCACTAGAAGGCTCATGGTTCCGAGAGGGAACAATGCATGTTTGATGACGAACGGGAGATAACTTCCTCTTACGGCCTTCAATTTTTTCTACATTTAATGTGCACTAATACATCTGTCATGTGAAAATTTGGAAAATTCTAGGGGTCATTTGACCTTTTAAAGACATTGAAGTGATTTTGTAACCAATTTAATGACCGTATTTCAAATTTGAACTACATCTACATGCAACAGCTAACCATAATGGTTTGAAAAATCATATTTTTGTACTTGTGTGCGATTTAATTCCATGTGCAGTAAATTAGAAGGAATTCTCAAACATATTGGTGTCACGACATGGACACATGCATTTAAATTCCAAAAAAAATAAAAAATGATCAGAAAAACATGAAACCTTGCTTGACGTAATGTCATGCCACCAAGATGGTGTGGTAAAAAAATTGGCCTATTTGACGAAAGTTTGGACACACACCCCTCACAAACCGTAGCAACTCACTAGACGGCTCGTGGTTCTGAGAGGGAACAATGTATGTTTGATGACGAACATGAGATATCTTCAACGTGAAGTGGACGCGCACCAGTTAAGTCGAGTTCCTGCATGAGGCTATGTGTTTAGTCTGCATGTAGCACGCTAAGATGCGGCAGCGTGGCTGGTAGTCCGGGGTAATCGTTGGTTCTAGTCTACAAGTCGGCATGAAAATAAAAGATTATGACGAAGTGGTTGAGAGAAAGGAGAAGTTGCAGTCCGGTAAGTTGCGTCACCGCAGCCAGCCTGGCAAGATGAATGGGTGGTCGTCTGCGTGTCTCGTCATGCAAAGACTCGGATTTTTTGGATTAGGGGTGAATGTTAGCTTAATCCAAACAAGTTTAAAGTTTAGATTGCAAAGTTCTAGTCATATGTTTGCATGTGGTGATGTTAAGCAAAGCATCCGACTAGGGATAGTAACTAGCCGTGTATCTAAGTAGCAGTACCAAGTATTGACGAGAAGGCAGCGAGGATGCTGTCGCAAGCCAGGCGACGGGTGATCGTTGTTCGACGAAACTACCTGGAGGAGGGCGATAGGGCTATCGTCTACAAGGCGTTGGTGATCATTGATGGTTATGGAGGTGCCAAAGTTGCGGCACCGCGAAAATCATAGAGATCATAGTTCGGGGGAGCGAGGAAGAGGCGAGAAGGTTGTGAGCTGTCATCAAGGTGCGCACAGAGTTCTTATAAGGTGCGTCCAAGAGCTCAGGTGTGTGGATATTCTGCTACAGTTGAGATGCGTCACTGGCAGAGGAGAATTGCGAGCGAGAGCGGGCGGAAAAAGGAATTCGTGCCTTGCATTTCCGTTCATGATCAAGGAGTTCCGGCGAGTTCATATATGGTGAAGTTGAGTTGCACGTATATGGCGAGTTGTGTTGCCGCTGGACGGGAGGTGTCGTTTGGTAAGTTGTGTCACCAACGACAAAGAAAAAAGAAATAAAGGAAAAAGAGGGCACGATAAGGGCCCTTGGCTATCAGTTTTTTGTGATCGCGTGTGTTCGTGCTTTGATGTGATCGATCCTCTAGCGAATTTCCAACAATTAGTATCAGAGCAAGGTTCGAGTGAAGCTGCACTTGCCCCGGGGTGGCGACCTACTAGCGCCTCGCGGCGGGCCATGAAGACGCTGGATTGTGAAGCGATGAGGAGAAGTGGGCGATATAGTCGTTGGGTGGTGCAACGACGTGGAGGATCAGGTGGTAGTCGTTCAGCGAGAAGGCGGCGAGGATGCTGTCGCAAGCCAGACGACGGGTGATCGTTGTTCGACGAAACTACCTGGAGGAGGGCGACAGGGCTGTCGTCTACAAGGCGTTGGTGATCGTTGATGGTTGTGGAGGTGCCAAAGTTGCGACACCGTGAAAATCATAGAGATCATCGTTCGGGGGAGCGAGGAAGAGGCGAGAAGGTTGTGAGCTGTAGTCAAGGTGTGCACAGAGTTCTTGTAAGGTGCGTCCAAGAGCTCAGGTGTGTGGGTCTTCTGCTACAGTTGAGATGCGTCACTGGCGGAGGAGAATTGCAAGAGGGAGCGGGCGGAAAAAGGAATTCGTGCCTTGCGTTTCCGTTCATGATCAAGGAGTTCCGGCGAGTTCATATACGGTGAAGTTGAGTTGCACGTATATGGCGAGTTGTGTTGCCGCTAGACAAGAGGTGTCGTTTGGTAAGATGTGGCATCATCGACACTGAGAAGATGTGAAGATGTGACGGGTGATGAGATGTGTCTCCCCGTGCACAAGCAACCGTCGAGAAGATGGAGATCAACGTGAAGTGGACGCGCACCAGTTAAGTCGAGTTCCTGCATGAGGCTATGTGTTTAGTCTGCATGTAGCACGCTAAGATGCGGCAGCGTGGCTGGTAGTCCGGGGTAATCGTTGGTTCTAGTCTACAAGTCGGCATGAAAATAAAAGATTATGACGAAGTGGTTGAGATAAAGGAGAAGTTGCAGTCTGGTAAGTTGCGTCACCGCAGCCAGCCTGGCAAGATGAACAGGTGGTCGTCTGCGTCTCTCGTCATGCAAAGAGTTGGATGTTTGGATTAGGGGTGAATGTTAGCTTAATCCAAACAAGTTTGAAGTTTAGATTGCAAAGTTCTAGTCATATGTTTGCATGTGGTGATGTTAAGCAAAGCGTCCGGCTAGGGATAGTAACTAGCTGTGTATCTAAGTAGCAGTACCAGGTATTTTACATATAGAAGTTGGGAGTTGGAGTCATGTTAGGCTTGTGATCAAGCTTGCCGGTGATTAGATTAAGATTAGGAAAGAGTCCTTACATGTACGGCAAGAAAGAAAGTTGCCCGTACGAGCATAGTTTGTGTCTGAGTTGGATAGTTGATGGTTAGCCGTATATGAATAGGTCGAGTAGTTCGAGTTGGTTTGTCTAGGCCAGGTTGACGCATATATATATATGCTTGCATATGCTGAGGCTTCTCCTCATGCCTTCAATTTTTTCTACATTTAACATGCACTAATACAACTGTCATGGGAAAATTTGGAAAATTCTACGGGTCATTGACCTTTTAAAGACATTGAAGTGATTTTCTAGCCATTTAATGGTCGTAATTTAAATTTGAACTACGTCTACATGCAATAGCTAACCATAACGGTTTGAAAAATCATATTTGTGTACTTGTGTGCGAGTAAATTAGAAGGAATTTTCAAACTTGTTGGTGTCACGGCATGGACACATGCATGGAGTGCCATGTCATTTAAATTCCAAAAAATTAAAAATGATCCAAAAAACATGAAACTTGCTTGATGTAATGTCATGCCACCAAGATGATGTAGTAAAAAAATTGGCTTGTTTGACGAAAGTTTGCACACATGCCCCTCACAAACTGTAGCAACTCACTAGAAGGCTCGTGATTCCGAGAGGGAGCAATGTATGTTTGATGACGAACATGAGATAGCTTCCTCTTATGGCCTTCAATTTTTTTCTGCATTTAACGTGCACCAATACGACTGTCATGTGTAAATTTGGAAAATTTTAGGGGTCATTTGACCTTTTAAAGACATTTAAGTGATTTTCTAACTATTTAATGACCGTAATTCAAATTTGAACTACATCTACATACAACGGCTAACCATAACGGTTTGAAAAATCTTATTTTTGTGTACTTGTGTGTGAGTTAATCCATGTGCAGTAAATTGGAAGGAATTTTCTAACATATTGGTGTCACCATGCATGGAGCACCATGCCCTTCAAATTCCAAAAAATAAAAAAATGATCAAAAACACATGAAATCTTGCTTGACGTAATGTCATGCCACCAAGATGATGTGGTAAAACAATTGGCCTTTTTGACGAAAGTATTGACACACACTCCTCACAAACCAGAGCAACTCACTAGAAGGCTCGTGGTTTTGAGAGGGAACAATGCATGTTTGATGACGAACGGGTGATAGCTTCCTCTTATGGGCTTCAAAAAATTTCTAACATGCACTAATATAACTGTCATGTCAAAATTTGGAAAATTTCAGGGGTCATTTGACCTTTTTAAGACATTTAAGTGATTTTTCTAGCTATTTAATGACCATAATCCAAATTTGAACTACATCTACATGCAACGGCTAACCATAACGGTTTCAAAAAATATATTTGTGTACTTGTATGCGAGTTAATTCCATGTGCAGTAAATTGGAACGAATTTTCAAACATATTGGTGTCACGGATTGGACACATGCATGGAGTGTCATTGATAGAGGCGGGGGTGTCCCGATCTTTCGATGAGATGGTAACTATCGATTTGGTGGAGACGACTTTGACGATCCGACTACAAACGTGCACGATGTTGCGCCTTAGCAATCGCTAAACCAATCTCCAGAGGTTATTGACCACGCCGGTGCACGATCAACCTGACCACGAAGGTCTATTCCTGCAAGCAATCGAAGAACAAGCAAGAATATGATAAAAGCAATCTGAATATTGCAAATATGTATGAAGTATTGATAAAGGTGGGGATCCGAAAGCGGTCTTGGTCTGGTCGTTGGACACAAACGAAGTACACGAAGTTGCGTTGGCTAACTTTTAACTAAACAAATCCCAAGGAAAAGCTACTAGATGGATCTACTTATATAGGAGCAAGGGGTGGCGACCAAGGAGGTGGGAGGACGTACCAAGGCAGCCTAAAACTAAATCTAGGTCGTACAAGGCCAATGGGCCCAAGTGGAGGTGATGTAACACCTTTGGACTTGTAGTTTGACTCGGATTCTGCTGCAGCATCAGATTGTTTCGTCCACAACTCAACGCTCCGGACGAATTTGAAGGTGATTCCAATTGGGTTAGAAAGTGCACGAAATCTAGTTTCCAACAAAAAAAGAATCACCCAATTCGGAGTCCGTATGAAAAACTTGTATGCGTTTTGAGTCAGGTATGTCTGTGCAGTCCGAATCTGAATCCAGAACGTGAGAGACTTGGACTCTATCTTCTCTTGGGCCAAAAGTGACGTGAGAGAACTTTTTGGACAGCAAATAAACATCTCTTTCTTCCTTATCTTCATATGTGGATTGTACAAATGTCCCATACACCTGCAATTAGACAAAACACAAAAGTGTGTGAAGTATTTTTGTTCTGGATAACATAAATAGATTATTGAATAGTTTGCACTAGAAATCACCTGACAAATATGCATATATGCAATATTTTTGGTCATATCCAAGGTAGTCATGTCCTCATCATCCTCCCCTTCTTGAAAATAAAGCCGTCCTCGGCGTTGCTTAATCTGAAATGTGGCTAACAAAAGAGACAAGGTGTACATGTTGTATATGTATATGTCATCCATTTTTATTTCCCTTGATTTTTGCATATATGACACATGAATAGATGAGTAACTTGCATAGTTCATAAAATCTAAAGCCAAAAAATTAGCACAAGTAGAAGGCATGAAAATATTGCAACTCAGTTTGCACATATAAGTGAAGCTCTTATTCATTTCAAAAGATTGACAATGTTCATCATTAAACCATCCCAACATTGGTGAATAAACCTTACTTGCATCAAATTTACATGCTACAACATGCTTAAATAAGCAAACATGCAATAAGTCATTCAACACAGAATCATCACCAAGATTAGAGGTCATATCAAAATGATTAAACATTGGTTCTTTTGCATCAATAGTTAATTCAATGGGTGCACTCAAAATTGTTGGTATTTCAGTTGTTTGATCACATGGCAAAGTCAAATTATCAACGTAGTCCTCTAAAATAGGTGGTGTGATCAAAGTAGTGGGTAGCTCATCAGATGGTGCATTCAAATTGACAAGGAATTCATCATTCTCATGTAGAGATGGAAGATCAGTACCTTTGTCATTACCTCTTATGATCAACTCAGATGATGTAGCCACTCTCGGAGGCGATGTGTCACATGGTGGAGGTGATGTAGTCCTGACAACAAAGGATGTGGTTGTCATAGTATGCCTAGTAGTTGAAGGAACAATCATATCAACTCTTGGAATGTGCACCGCGCGCTTGTTCTCCTCGTGGCCAACACGTCGTTTTATTTCCTGTTCAGCTTTGCAAGCAAGATGAAACAAATGGTCCATAGGATAACACTCTTCATGAATTAGTATCTCTTGAATATCACGGTTTAATCCTCCCCAAAATCTATCCATAAAATCATCTTCACTTTCTTCTAAAGAGGAATGCAACAAGGTAGTTTGTAAATCATCATAATATTTTGTTATAGTTTCACTACCTTGTTTTAAGTGTTGCAACTTCTTAATCATGTCACGAGTATAATAAGCAGGGACGAAAGTATGTCGCATGGCAAGTTTCAAATCATCCCAAGTAGTAGGTATATAATCAGGGTGTAACCGACAATATTCACTCCACCAAACCAAAGCATAACCAGTGAAAGAACCAACCGCAACCTTAACCTTTTTATGTTCATTGAAATTATGGGAAGCAAATATATTTTTTATGTCGAACTCCCATTCAATATATAAAGCAGGTTTAAAACGGCCATTAAATGTTGGTATAGATACATTAACCTGATCATGTGCATTTGGATGTTTGTGCACCTCTCGTGACGGTTGTGGTATTTGCAAAGGTGGTGGCACGTCTCCCGCGATCGACAAAGCCCATGAATTGACTCTGGATCCTGTCATGATTAGTAGAACAAGAAACAAAACCCAAAAATAATGCTCCTATAACTACTAGGATGTGGTGGTAAAACGCTCACAGTAAAGCAAATATCAATGTCTTACAAGTTCTTACCATGCAGCAGGCGGTGATCGGCAACCAGCGGTGTCAAGTAACTCCGAATATTGAGTAAAGCGATTGCCAGGGGAGCGTACGTATACACGGTGTAGAAATATGTGGAGCTGGGTTGGCTATATATGGTAGCAAAAGATTAGCAATAATCAATTCAAAGATGCAATGTTGAATAAACGCTCAACGACAGTACTGTGCTGGTCCTAGGCTAGACCGGACTAGAGACGCGAGCCTAGAACACTAATGAGGTCACGTCGTAGCACAACCAGCATCAATGAAGGATACAAAGTAGCTCTGGACAGCAAGATATAAGTGAAGATCACAACGGCAGTAAAGATAATGATGTGAAACAATAGCCAAGCTGTTTTACTGAATAGTGCACAAAACAGATTCCAATCCGAATTCAGGTACGAGATTGATTCTAGATAGATCCAATTTTTTTCTTCTCTCTTTTTTTTCTCACGCTTTTTTTTTCTTTTTCTTCTCCCTCTTTTTCTTTTTTTTCTTTCCTTTTTTTCTCTTTTTTTTTCTCTATCTTTTTTTTCTCCCTCTTTCCAAGACAAACTAGATAAGATGCAGATTGGATCAGGCGAAGATGTGAATGACCTCAACTATGATTATGACAATGAACAGTGCATAGCACGTGGTGGAAATTAATAGATGGGATGGTGGACAGCGGAACGGATAATGATGCAGCGGCGGCGTGACTAATGTGAACAGAACTCGAAACTCTAAAGGAACTAGACACTAAGACCAGCAACTGACACGACGATGCAACCGATAATTCAACTATGCAAGCAATGAATAGAAAATTGCAAAGGCTCAGACTGGCTTGGATAAAGGATGAACAGATCTAACTCTTTTTTGTGGCTTTTTCTTGGACAATAGGTAAGAAAATAAATCTAATCTAGGAAAACTGGAAATTCTCACCGAGCAACCTGAAAACTGATACCACTTGATAGAGGCGGGGTGTCCCGATCTTTCGATGAGATGATAACTATCGATTTGGTGGAGACGACTTTGACGATCCGACTACAAACGTGCACGACGTTGCGCCTTAGCAATCGCTAAACCAACTCCGAGAGGTTACTGACGATGCTGGAAGCACGGTCAGCCTGACCACGAAGGTCTATTCCTGCAAGCAATCGAAGAACGAGCAAGAATATGATAAAGCAATCTGAATATTGCGAATATATATGAAGTATTTATAATGGTGGGGATCCGTAAGCGGTCTTGGTCTGGTCGTTGGACACAAACGAAGTACACGAAGTTGCAATGGCTAACTTTTAACTAAACAAATCCCAAGCAAAAGCTACTAGATGGATCTACTTATATAGGAGCAAGGGGTGGCGGCCAAGGAGGTGGGAGGACGTCCCAAGGCAGCCTAAAACTAAATCTAGGTCGTACAAGGCCAATGGGCCCAAGTGGAGGTGATGTAACACCTTTGGACTTGTAGTTTGACTCGGATTCTGCTGCAGCATCAGATTGTTTCGTCCACAACTCAACGCTCCGGACGAATTTGAAGGTGATTCCAATTGGGTTGGAAAGTGCACGAAATCTAGTTTCCAACAAAAAAAGAATCACCCAATTCGGAGTCCGTATGAAAAACTTGTGTGCGTTTTGAGTCAGGTATGTCTGTGCAGTCCGAATCTGAATCCAGAACGTGAGAGACTTGGACTCTATCTTCTCTTGGGCCAAAAGTGACGTGAGAGAACTTTTTGGACAGCAAATAAACATCTCTTTCTTCCTTATCTTCATATGTGGATTGAACAAATGTCCCATACACCTGCAATTAGACAAAACACAAAAGTGTGTGAAGTATTTTTGTTCTGGATAACATAAATAGATTATTGAATAGTTTGCACTAGAAATCACCTGACAAATATGCATATATGCAATATTTTTGGTCATATCCAAGGTAGTCATGTCCTCATCAGTCATGGCATTTAAATTCCAAAAAATTAAAAAATCATCAGATGATGTAAATATCTAGTGTTGAAAAAAGAAAATGTAAACTCTGACAAGACAACCGGGCCCATCACGATTGGCACTCTATGCGGGTTATTAATCAGACATGGTTCTGTATTGGAAACCGTCAGCTATTAAGTTCACACACGGATTTTGCTGCGGGAATCATGTGTAATTCAAACTACAATACTCGTAAATTTCGGCGACCGACGTGTGTACTATTCCCGTCGATATAGATTCCGACTGCCAATAAATACTACCTTGCTCACGTCGTCCCGCCTGCATTCTCATCTACATCCTTCCCTTGCTCACCCTCTCTCTCTCTCTCTATCTCTATCTCTCTCTCTCTCTCTCTGTCTATCTCAAATCTCGGCCATGGCGCCGCCAATCTGCCCGCGCGCCGACGAGGAGTGTCGTCCCCGAGGACGCTCTGTAGCGACCAGACCTCAAACAATCTGATCTCTGTGCATCAGTGTCATTCCTGGATCGATAATGCTGACACACACAGTACTTGAGGATTTATAACAGAGCGGCAATCGCACACTTATTACATCGAATGTCTCAAAAGAGAACTTATTACAATAATATGGCTTAAGGCCATCTAAAAATGATAACAACGGAAGGCTTGGAAGATAAAGTGAGTCCATCAACTCCAACGGCATAGCTGAGTGAAAGACAACGACCTATGGCACCTTACTCGTCGTCTGAAGAGTCTACAACATGAAATGTTACAGCCTGAAACGGGTCAGCACATGGAATATGCTGGCAATGTAACACATAGAGTAATGAACAGAAAGAATGCTATCACTACATCATATATGGCTGGTGGAAAGCTCTATGGTTACAGTTTTGCATAAAGCCAATTTTTCCCTACAACATAGGAATAAATTTTGTTTAACTATCATGGTGGTTGTTAAACATTGAGAAGGTTCCTCCAACTCAATCCCAATTAAGCATCATCATTAAACCTAATCAAATTAAATTTAGAGTGATGAGATCAACATGATAATCCAAGAACCAGATACTCAAGATGTCCATAACCGGGGACACGGCTAACCATGATTAGTTTGTACACTCTATAGAGGTTTGCGCACTTCTCTCCACAAGACTCGAACACATCCATGGCCGGAGATTTGAGACACAGTGTTTCTGAAGCATTAACTCTCTACTCTGGATAGGCAGTACCACCTACAACCCACTAGATCTGCTAGTCTACCTCTTCAAGAGCTTCACGCAACTTACTCAACTATGCTAGAGCCCATAATGGCTTGTGGCTGCACACGAAAGTTTCTAGCATGAATAATCTTATGATCCCTTTGAGTCTGGGTGGCGGACCGTAGGATGATCACACGGGTACTCTGGGATATCCTAGGACAACACTGGATTCTCCAGGTGCCCAAACAACCACTGGGTACTCCAGGGTGCCTCAAGCAATCCACCCAGATGTGTATTTAAGTAGCCACCTTAAGTTAACCATTAATTAACAATACTCACATCTGTCATGGATACACTCACCCAAACCACGTCTACGAGCATAGCATAGCAGTATAAGCATAACGTAGAAGTAACTCCCAAAGGTTTGATAATAAACATGCAATAGGTACAACCTCAATCTACTTCCCAAAACCCACATGTTAAATTGATCCTAACCATGCAATGTTTGAGGGTTGATCTAATGCAATAAAAATTGGGTAGTAAAAAGGAATGATCAAAGTGTTACTTGCCTTGCTGATGATCCGCAAAACCTAGAGACTCGTAGTAGCACGCTTCGCACTCCGGGTACTCTATCGAAAACAAACAAAGCATACAATAAGCACTCAACTAGAAGCATGGGTAAACTCAAATAAAAGTGATCTACCAGAAAGTTCAACTGAAGAACTCCGATTTGCAAAAAGAATCAAATCAAACGAAGCAACGAAACTCAAACTACGAAAGAAATAAGATCCGTTTACTAATCTGGACTAAAGTCAAGTTTTACAGTACAAAAATCTTGTTCAAGTTGTTTAAATAGAAAGAGGGCTTTGAGAGGAAGATCTTGGCGCTTGAATCGCCTGATTCCGATAAACGAGCGAAAAGATAAACTAAAATGAAGATCAAGGCGGAAATCGCGATCGAAAATAATCGCGGAAAAACCCTGGAAAAAGAAAAACTGACGAACAGGCTAACGAACGAACGTTCGCTGTCTGCGGCTAACGGGTGAACACCGTTCGTTAAAACGAACGTATGGACAAACGTCCATTATTTAACTAAACCGAGAAAACCGAACCGATCTAATAAATTAAACTGGGAAAAACTAAAAAAACGGATCTAGATTTAGATCTAGGGTTTTCCTAAAACCGAAAAAAACCGCGGCAACTCCGGCGACGGCGGCGGCGGTCGGCGGCGACAGCTGGCGGCGGCGGCTAGCGGCGGCGGCGGCGGCTAGGGTTTGGGGCAGCGGCGCGGGCTGGCGGTAGGGTGGGCTGGCAGCGGGGTGGGCTGCAGGACAGGGGGGCTGTGGCTTATAAGGCCCGGGGCAGCGGGGGAGTCTAGGTCGTCCACGGCCCGTAGGTCGGTTTGACTTTTTTTTTGAATAATTCCGACGCGCAGAAAAACGAATAAAAGAAATACTAAACGGACTCCAAAAATCCTGAAATAATTTTTCCCCGTCCTCTAAAAATATAGGGTCAAGGTGAACATTTATTTGGGCCTCTAATGCTATTTTGGAAAAACACATTTTTTTCCTAATTCAAATAAAATAGCAATAAAACTCCGAATAAAATACTTATTTGATTTTAATATTTAACCTCCAATATTTCTTTATTTTGGGGAAGTCATTTTATCCCCTCTCTTTTATTTTCATATAAGAAATATTCGAAGAGAAAAATAATTAAATCCAAATGATCCTCTTTTCAAAATTTGAGAAAACTCAAATATGAAAATAACGAAATCCCCAACTATCTCCATGGGTCCTTGAGTTGCTTAGAATTTCCAGGATCAACCATGAATGCAACAAAATATGATATGCAATGATGATCTAATGTATAACATTCGAAATTGGAAATTTGGGATGTTACAAACCTACCCCCCTTAAGATCAATCTCGCCCTCGAGATTCGGGTTGGCTAGAAAATAGGTGCAGGTGATCCTTCCGTACGTCTTTCTCTCGTTCTCAGGTGGCTTCGTCCTCGGTATGGTGGCTCCACTGAACTTTGCAGAACTTGATAACCTTGTTGCGTGTGACTCGGCTGGCAAACTCGAGAATCTTCACTGGTTTCTCCTCGTAGGTCAAATCGCTATCCAACTGAATCGCTTCCAGCGGCACTGTATCTCTCAGAGGGATATCAGCCATCTCTGCGTGGCACTTCTTCAACTGGGAAACGTGGAACACATCGTGAACTCCTGACTATCCTTCTAGCAATTCCAACTAGTAAGCAACTTCTCCCATACGCTCCAAAACTTTGTATGGTCCCACAAAATGTGGTTCTAACTTTCACTTAACTCCAAAATGCTTAACTCCTTGAAGTGGGGACACACGAAGATAAACTCTGTCTCCGACTTTGTAAACTGTCTCCATGCGTTTAGAATCCGCATAGCTCTTTTGCCTGGACTGGGCTACCTTGAGTCTATCGCGAATCAGCTTAACCTTCTCTTCAGACTCCTTAATCAAATCTGGTCCAAACAATTGACGGTCTCCAACTTCATCCCATAACAACGGTGTCCCGCACCTCCTTCCGTACAAAGCTTCGAAAGGGGCCATTTTCAAACTGGCTTGATAACTGTTATTGTAGAAGAACTCTGCATATGGCAAATTGTTGTCCCAACTAGATCCATAATCTAGCGCACAAGCTCTCAACATGTCATCCAGAATCTGATTGACTCTCTCGATCTGTCCATCTGTCTGTGGATGAAAGGTTGTACTGAACTCTAGTCTGGTACCCAAAGTCTCATGCAACTGATTCCAAAACTTTGAGGTAAACTGGGCTCCTCTATCTGATACAATGGTCCTCGGAACTCCATACAGACATACAATCCTGGTCATGTATATCTTTGCCAACTTAGCACAGGTGTAAGTGGTCTCACTGGGATGAAATGAGCTACCTTGGTCAACCAATCCACTACAACCCATATCGAGTCATAGCCTGAACGAGTCCTGAGCAAACCCGTGATAAAATCCATGCCTAACTTCTCCCACTTCCATTCGGGTATCGGCAATGGTTGTAGCAATCCTGCTGGCTTCTGACTCTGCCTTCACTCTCTGACATACATCACAAACTGCTACATACTCCGCAATATCCTTCTTCATTCTGGTCCACCAGAAATTTTCCTTCAAATCCAGATACATCTTGGTATTTCCTTGGTGAATCGAATACGGCGAATCATGGGCCTCCTGCAGAATCAACTTCCTGATCTCGGGGTCACTAGGCACATATACACGATCCTCAAACCATAAGGTATCATGCTCATCCTCATGAAATCCCTTAGCCTTTCCTTTGCCCATCCTTCCTTTATCTCAGCAATCTCCTTGTCCGTCTTTTGAGCTTCTCTGATCTTACCCGTCAAAGTAGACTGAATTTCCAACGCTGCTACATAGCCTCTCGGAACTATTTCCAGACATAGATCGCGAAGATCCTCTGCTAACTCCTTGGGTAATCCTCCGGTCATGAGGGTATTGACAAGTCTCTTGCGACTCAACGCATCGGCTACTATGTTAGCCTTTCCGGGATGATAGTGCAACCTCATATCATAATCCTTGATGAGCTCCAACCATCTCCTCTGCCTGAGATTCAACTCCTTCTGCGTGAAGATATACTTCAAACTCTTGTGATCGTGTACACCTCACAATGGTTTCCAATGAGAAAATTCCTCCATGTCTTCAACGCATGCACTACGGCTGCTAACTCCAAATCATGTGTAGCATAATTCAGCTCATGGGGTTTAAGTTGTCGTGAGGCATATGAAACAACTCTTCCCTCCTGCATAAGCACTGCTCCAAGTCCTCGATGAGAAGCGTCGCAATACACTTGATAATCCTTGCGTTGATCTGGAAGAATCAACACTGGGGCTATAACCAAACGTTTCTTCAACTCCTGAAAATTGGCCTCACATTCTTCAGTCCATTTGAACTTGGTGTCCTTCTTCAACAACTCCGTCATGGGCTTTGCAATCTTCGAGAAATTCTCAATAAACCTCCTGTTGTATGCTGTGAGTCCCAGAAAACTCCGGGATCTCTCCAACTGACATGGGTGCTTCCAATTTGTCACAGTGACAACTTTGGTGGGGTCTACTGCTATTCCTTCTCCGGATATAACATGTCCGAGGAATCCAACTTCCTTCAACCAAAACTCACACTTACTGAACTTGGCATATAACTGATCTTCTCTGAGCTTCCCAAGTACCAAACGCAAATGCTCTTTATGCTCCTCTTCATTCTTCGAGTAGACTAGAATATCATCGATGAACACTACGATGAACTTATCCAAAAACTCCATAAACACCTTGTTCATCATGTTCATGAAATATGCAGGTGCGTTAGTCAGACCAAATGACATCACGGTATACTCATATAGCACGTACCTTGTGGTAAAAGTTGTCTTAGGTATATCCTGCTCTTGAATCTTCAGCTAGTGGTATGCTGATCGCAGATCGATCTTGGAAAATACTTTAGCTCCTTGCAACTGGTCAAACAAATCATTGATCATCGGCAGTGGGTACTTGTTCTTGATCGTCACTTCATTCAATCCACGATAATCAACAACCATCCTCAATGATCCATCCTTCTACTCCACTAGAACCACTGGTGATCCCCAAGGTGATGAACTTGGGCGAATATAGCCTTTATCCAGTAACTCCTTAATCTGCTTCTTAATTTCTTCCAAATCATTTGTGGGCATCCGATACGGTCTCTTAGATATTGGCCCTGTGCCTGGCAAAAGATCAATCAAAAACTCAAATGTCTCTATCCGGTGGCATGCTTGACAACACCTCTGGAAATACATCAGGGAAATCCTTCACCATTGGTACTTCCTCCTGTACAACTCCTGATAAGGAATTCACTTGAGGCCTCTTCGGCACATGCCGGGATACATACTTAATCCTTCTTCCTTCTAGGGTGGTGAGAAAAATCGTCTTACTGGCGCAGTCAATGTTCCCTCCATACTTTGATAACCAATCCATGCCTAATATTACGTCCAGTCCTTGTGACTCCAGTACTATTAGGTCTAAGGGGAACACGTAGTTACCAATCCTTAATGGTAACCGATCACAATATAGGTTAGCCATATACTCTGCTCCTGGCGAGGTTACTAACATTGGTGACCTAAGGGCTTGGGTTGGCAGGTTAAACTTATCCACAAATCCCCTTGGTATGTATGAATGTGATGCACCAGTATCAAAAAGAACAATTGCAGTAAATGACTTAACCAAAATCTTACCTATTACTGCATCGGATTGCGCTTCAACCTCCTCCACGCTAACGTCGTTCACTTGTCCCCTATTGAAAGGGTTGGGCTTCTTCCCAGAGCTTCCATTGCCATTTCCATTCTTTACTTCAGAACACTCCGTGGCGTAATCTCCATTTTTCCCGCACTTGAAACAAGTAATGTGACTTAGAACTTCTTGGCGGGCATTGCTAGGTTGGAACGGTTCTGGCCATTGCTTCCTCCATTCCCATTCCCATTCTTGGGGCCACTATGGTTATGCGAACTCCCTCCATTGGAATTATGGCCTCCATGGTTATGGTGAATGTGTCCTTCCGAGTTTGGGGTGAAACGGGGTCTCTGCTGAGCTCCTAAATTGTACTTCCCTTGTCCATACTTCCTCTTGCGGTTGTCAATCTGCTGTTACTTCCCTTCAATCATGAGAGCTTTATCTATCAACTCCTGGTAGTTGTTGAAGGTTGCCACCATCAACTGCATGCTCAGCTCATCATTCAGTCCTTCCAGAAACTTCTCCTGCTTAGCGGCATCTGTAGCTACGTCATCTGGGGCATAACGTGCTAACTTACTAAAATCATCCACATACTGGCCCACTGTGCGACCTCCTTGGGGCAAGTTGCGAAACTCGCGCTTCTTCATGGCCATTGCTCCTGCTGAAACATGAGTAGTGCGAAAAGCCTGCTGGTACTGGTCCCATGTAACAGTGTCGATGGGGTAAGTGGCTGTGAAATTCTCCCACCATGATGCTGCGGGTACATCAAGCTGATGTGCGGCAAAATGCACTCTCTCTGCATCTGGGCATCCTACAGTGGTCAACTCCCTTCCAATCTTGCAGAGCCAATCATCTGCAACAATCGGCTCGGTGCTACTGGAGAACACCAGTGGGTTTAGCCTTAGGAAACGGGCTAAGTGATCAACAGGTGGTGGTGGTGGTGGGTTGTTGTTGTTGTTGTTGTTCCCCTGGTTTTGATTCTGGACTAGTAGCTGCATCAGGGTATTTTGCTACTGGATCAACTGAGTGAGCTCCGGCAAGAAAGTAAATCCATTGTCACGTTTCGGAGGCATCTGAGGGTTTAGAAAAGATGAGAAAACGGAATAGAATGAGGTCTAGAGGGAAAACACTACCCATATGCACATGAGACAAACACAAACATATCACTTCAATCAATTCAAACAAGGGCATACAAGCGGTCTAACTATCATTACAAAAGTGCTTGGACTATACTATATACATGGGGGAATACTACTACTGATATGGTGGTCGACTAGAAGTTTTTAATCCATAGAAGACTCCATGATATCTGCTCCAGCTTCATCAACATAGTCATCATCACTATCGTCAGGGTCTGAGTCGGTGTCGTCGATGATGATGTAGTTCTCCGGACAAGTGGAATCATCGTCTTCTCCTCCTGGCGTGGGGTCTCCCATGAATACTCCTAGCTTCCTCGTCAGATCGGCATTCTTATCCATTGCGTGTAGACTTGAGTTCTTCCTCCAGCTCTGCGATCCTGATCATTGCCTTCTTCAGATCTGTCATGCCTGCGCACATCTGGTTCTCCTGGCGACGAATGTGTGGGTTTAACTCCTGGATGAAAGTTGCAATGGATCTATCCCTCCTGGTGCTGATCATCTCCCATTGCTCATCTCGGCGCCCACAAATCTGATAGATAGTATCCTTGAGATCCCTGTGGTAAACTTCTCCAATGTGTCCCATGGTGATGTGGGCTGCCATGCTCTTTCCTAGACTCCAGGTTGGTGCATCAAAGGAAAACTCTATGGGCTCAATGACTGGCATGAATGTCCTTCCTGGAACTTGAACTTGAATCATCCAATGCTCCTCTTCTGGTAAAGTGGCGATGTAGGTCCCGGTGAAGCTTGGTATTCCGATATTCAGGTACCTAGTAACTTCCTTCAAGTGTCGTCCAAAAGGTGTATCTTCATCCGGCTGTGCGAACTTGTTCCTTGAATCTGCCATCTATAGAGTAGAGAAGGAGAGGAGTCAGAAATGAGAAGAGAGTAGTGATCTAGGGTTTTAGCTTAGTGGTCGTGTCCTACAGTCAGCATGTGCTCTGATACAATCTTGTAGCGACCAGAGCTCAAACAGTCTGATCTCTGTGCATCAGTGTCATCCCTGGATCGGTAATGCTGACACGCACAGTACTTGAGGATTTATAACAGAGTGGCAATCACACACTTATTACATCGAATGTCTCAAAAGAGAACTTGTTACAATAATAGGGCTTAAGGCCATCTAAAAATGATAACAACGGAAGGCTTGGAAGATAAAGCGAGTCCATCAACTCCAACGGCATAGCTGAGTGAAAGGCAACGATCTATGGCACCTTACTCGTCGTCTGAAGAGTCTGCAACATGAAATGTTGCAGCCCGAAACGGGTCAGCACATGGAATATGCTGGCAATGGAACACATAGAGTAATGAACAGAAAGAACGCTATCACTACATGCATATATGGCTGGTGGAAAGCTCTATGATTACAGTTTTGCATAAAGCCATTTTTTCTCTACAACAAAGGAATAAATTTTTTTTAACTATCATGGTAGTTGTTAAACATTGAGAAGGTTCCTCCAACTCAATCCCAATTAAGCACCATCATTAAACCCAATCAAATTAAATTTAGAGTGATGAGATCAACATGATAATCCAAGAACCAGATACTCAAGATGTCCATTACCAGGGACACGGCTAACCATGATTAGTTTGTACACTCTGTAGAGGTTTGCGCACTTTTCCCCACAAGACTCGAACACATCCATGGTCGGATATTCGAGACACTATCTTTTTGAAGCATTAACTCTCTACTCTGGATAGACACTACCACCTACAACCCACTACATCTGCTAGTCTACCTCTTCAAGAGCTTCACGCAACTTACTCAACTATGCCTGAGCCCATAATGGCTTGTGGCTGCACACAGAAGTTTCTAGCATGAATAATCTGATGATCCCTTTGAGCCTGGGTGACGGACCGTAGGATCATCACACGGGTACTTCGGGATATCCTAGGACAACACTGGATTCTCCAGGTGCCCTGACAACCACTGGGTACTCCAGGGTGCCTCAAGCAATCCACCCAGATGTGTATTTAAGTAGCAACCTTAAGTTAACCATTAATTAACAATACTCACATCTGTCATAGATACACTCACCCAAACCACATCTACGAGCATAGCATAGCAGTATAAGCATAACGTAGAAGTAACTCTCAATGGTTTGATAATAAACAGGCAATAGGTACTACCTCAATCTACTTCCCAAAACCCACATGTTAAAAAGATCCTAACCATGCAATGTTTGAGGGTTGATCTAATGCAATAAAAATTGGGTAGTAAAGAGGTATGATCAAAGTGTTACTTGCCTTGCTGATGATCAGCAAAACCTAGAGACTCGTAGTAGCACGCTTCGCACTCCGGGTACTCTATCACAAACAAACAAAGCATACAATAAGCACTCAACTAGAAGCATGGTTAAACTCAAATAAAAGAGATCTAACCAGAAATTTCAACTGAAGAACTCCGATTTGCAAAAAGAATCAAATCAAACGAAGCAACGAAACTCAAACTGCGAAAGAAACAACATCCATTTACTAATCTGGACTAAAGTCAAATTTTACAGTACCAAAATCTTGTTCAAGTTGTTTAAATAGAAAGAGGGCTTCGAGACAAAGATCTAGGCGCTTGAATCGCCTGATTCTGATAAACGAGCGAAAAGATAAACTAAAACGAAGATGAGGGCAGAAATCGCGATCAAAAATAATCGCGGAAAAACCCTGGAAAAAGAAAAACTAACGAACAGGCTAACGAACAAACGTCCGCTGTCTGCGGCTAATGGGTGAACACCATTCATTAAAACAAACGTACGGACGAACGTCCGTTATTTAACTAAACCGATAAAACCGAACCGATCTAATAAATTAAACCTAGGAAAAAAACATGATCTAGATCTAGATCTAGGGTTTACCTAAAACCAAAAAAAAAACTGCGGCAACTCCAGCGATGGTGGCGGTGGTCGGGGGCGAGACAGCGCGGCGGCTAGCGGCGGCTAGAAGTTTTACTATTGGTTGTATGCAAAGTTTGTACAAATTAGGAATGTCAGAAAAGAATAAAATATTTGTCTATTGCTAAAAGACATGACATACAAAAATATTAATTTGTTAGACTTAGAGACAAAAGGAGGCATATCCCTTGGACTGTTTCGTGAATCGATTGGTTTGGATGTGCATTATGTTTTTCCAACAATCAATGGACATTACTTATAAGAATAATTTGTAAGAAAAGGCAGAATGCACATGATGCCACTCATAATAGTAATGCAATATATCTATTATCGATTGATGCTTATATTACGTAGTTATAAGTATATTTTAATGAATTCAGGTTGGCCAGTGCATGATGTATTAATAATGTCTTATATGATCCTGAAAATTTCCAAAAAGGGAATACCTTGAAATCTGAAATTTATTAAAATTAGGATTGATCAAGAACATACATAGGCGAGTATTCAATTTTATCGTTTGGTAATAAGCAGGTCCTTTATTGTATAGTTCATGTAGTTAACTTATCTGGGATGACTTCTTTAGAATTTTTTTGTTCTTTCTTACTCGAGGAATTTGTTGATATTGTCTTTTAAGTTTAACATTGGATTTTTATTAAAGATTTAGTGTGTGAAATTTTATTTTATCTGTATACGACATGTGTATATATGAGATTTTTCTGTTTCGCGCATGATACGTGGAAGAAATCATTAATCGTATTTCTGTTTGATTTTTCTTTGGAATTTGTTTCCTCATTCTTATAGGGCCGAGGTGAACATAAAAGATATAGACATATTGACCGTGCTCTCCATGGGCTAGCGCATTTTAATATTTATTGAGTGGAAAAGTTTATATGTATAATAAGTGTCGTAAGGAAAAAGTTTTTGTTATTTATAGTTAACTAAGCACGTAAATAGTGATGTTTATTTTCTTGCATATTTAACAACACAGCTGTTTAGAAATAATGAAATCCTCAAAATTAGAGCTTTGTAACTCCAAAGTTGAAAAGATAGTGTGTAGTGCGAGTGCAATTTTTTGATGTTTAACCAAACATTATTTCAAAAAAGAAATTCTCTTTTCATGTTTTTCTTCTTAGTCGTTCACTCTACATCGGGTATATCAGTATATATGTGCAACGTGAATATGCACATGGTTGTGCTATCCATACTCTTGGGGCGTACATGTGGAATGTAGTTGAAAGGTAAAGAAATATAATACTCGAGTAGCATACTGTAGCCTGCTATACTGTGACCCATGTGTCCGGTAAATAAAGAAAGGCGAAGATTTCTGAAAATTCGTTTCTGAGCTCGGGCTCAGATGATCCTGAAATCTACACCAATAAGTCACATGTGAATGCGTGCCATTCAGTGTATTCTGCGGACGTAATTCTCTTTTATCACTGACCCGTTGGAGGGTAATCATTGCAACGGCGTGTGATGAAGGAGAGGCAGAACAGGTGTAGTACAATGGCTCGACGTGTTATCTGAGCCCTCCTGAGCCATTTGACTGGACAACCTCCAAACGGTGACTTTAGGAGGGTCAGGCTTTAAATGCACCCAACAATCATCTCGTCCTCCACATCCAGCCGCACCCAATCAAAAAACCCTCATTTCCTCTCGGCCGCCATGTCTGATGCGTCTTCTCCATCTCTCCCTGTGCCGCCAGACTATCTTCTTCCTCTCCTCCCATGTCCTCTTTGCAGGGCGGAGATTTATACCAATGGAAAATTGATAAGAACGTGACTAACTTGGATAAGACCAAAAATATTGCATACATGCATATTTGTCAGGTGATTTCTAGTGCAAACTATTCAATAATCTATTTATGTTATCCAGAACAAAAATACTTCACACACTTTTGTGTTTTGTCTAATTGCAGGTGTATGAGACATTTGTACAATCCACATATGTAGATAAGGGAAAAGGAGAAGTTTATGTTCTGTTCAAAAAGTCCTCTCACATCACTTTTGAGCCAAGAGAAGATAGAGTCCAAGTCTCTCACGTTCTGGATTCAGATTCAGACTGCACAAACATACCTGACTCAAAACGCCAACAACTTTTTCATACGGACTCCGAATTGGGTTATTCCTTTTTTGCTGGAAACTAGATTTCGTGCACTTTCCAACCCAATTGGATTCACCTTCAAATTCGTCCAGAGTGTTGAGTTATGGATGAAACAATCTGATGCTGCAGCAGAATCCGAGTCAAACTACAAGTCCAAAGGTGTTACATCACCTCCACTTGGGCCCATTGACCTTGTACAACCTAGGGTTAGTTTTAGGCTGCCTTGGGACGTCCTCCAACCTCCTTGGCCGCCACCCCTTGCTTCTATATAAGTAGATCCATCTAGTAGCTTTTCCCTTGGGATTTGTTTAGTTAAAAGTTAGCCATTGCAACTTCGTGTACTTCGTTTGTGTCTAACGACCAGACCAAGACCGCTTACGGATCCCCACCTTTATCATTACTTTATATATATTCGCAATATTCAGATTGCTTTATCATATTCTTGCTTGTTCTTCGATTGCTTGCAGGAATAGACCTTTGTGGTCAGGTTGATCGTGCTCCGGCGTGGTCAATAACCTCTCGGAGTTGGTTTAGCGATTGCCAAGGCGCAACGTCGTGCACGTTTGTAGTCGGATCGTCAAAGTTGTCTCCACCAAATCGATAGTTATCATCTCATCGAAAGATCGGGACACCCCCTCATCTATCAAGTGGTATGAGTTTTTAGGTTGCTCGGTGAAAATTTCCAGTTTTCCCTAGATTAGATTTATTTTATTACCTATTGTCCAAGAAAAAGCCACAAAAAAGTTAGATCTATTCATCCTTTGTCCAAGCCAGTCTGAGCCTTTGCAATTTTCTTTTCATTATTTGCATTATTGAATTATCGGTTGCATCATCGTGTCGAGTTGCTGGTCTTAGTGTCTAGTTCGTTTAGAGTTTCGAGTTCTGCTCACATTAGTCACGCCGCCGCTGCATCGTTATCCCTTTCGATGTCCACCACCCATCCATCAATTTCCACCACGTGCTACCCATCGTTCATTGCCATAATCATAGTTGAGATCGTTCACATCTTCACTTGATCCAATCTGCATCTTATCTAGTTTGTTTTGGAAAGAGTGAGAGAAAAAAATGACGGAGAAAAAAAAGAGAAAAAAAGTAAAAAAAAAAGTCAGAGAAAAAAAGAGAAAGAAAAAGAAAAAAAAGTGTGAGAAAAAAAAAAGTGTGGAGACCCCTGGGCAGTTTTTAGGCCAAAATTTCGGCGACCGAAAATATTTTCTTCCTATCCTATTTTTAGGTCCCAGGGAGTGTTTTGAGACACTCGCCATTATAGTGATTTTTTGCAAAAAAAAAGGAGCGCAAAAAAAGAGCGAAAAAATATTTCAGAGTGTGCTTTTCCCTTGTTTACGTGCAGCGCCGTGATTTTGTTAGTGTTCTAGGCTCGCGTCTCTAGCACGGTCTAGCCTAGGACCAGCACAGTATCGTCGTTGGGCGTTTATTCAACTTTGCATCTTTGAATTGATTATTGCTAATTTTTTGCTACCATATATAGCCAACCCAGCTCCACATATTTCTATACCGTGTATACGTACGTACCCCTGGCAATCGCTTTGCACAATCTTCAGAGTTATTTGACACCGCTGGTTGCCTGTCACCACCTGCTGCATGGTAAGAACTTGTAAGATATTGATATTTGCTATACTGTGAGCATTTTACCACCACATTCTAGTAGTTCATAGGAACATTATTCTCGGATTTTGTTTCTTGTTTTCTACTAACTATGGCAGGTTCCAGAGTTGTTAGTTCTTGAGCTTCATCGATCGTGGGAGATTTGCCATCATCTAAGAAAATACAACAACCGTCACAAGAGGAGCCACAACATCAGAATGCACATGAGGTTAATGTTTCCATGCCACCATTTACTGGTCGTTTTAGGCCTGATTTATATATTGAATGGGAGTATGAAATAAATGCTATATTTGCTTCCCACACTTTTGATGAGCATGGAAAATTTCAAGTTGCGGTTAGTACTTTTGGTACCATCGCTTTAGTTTGGTGGAGTGAATACTGTCGGTTTCACCATGATTATATACCTACTACTTGGGATGGTTTAAAACATGTCATGAGAGATAGATTCGTCGATGTTTATTATACTCGTGGCATGATTAAAAAACTAGAACATTTAAAACAAGGTAGTGACACTGTAACAAAATATTATGATGAATTACGAACTACCTTGTTGTACTCATTTTTCGAAGAAAGTGAAGAAGATTTTATGGATAGATTTTGGGGTGGATTAAACCATGATATCCAGGAGATACTAATTCATGAAGAGTGTTATCCTATGGACCATTTGTTTCGTCTTGCTTGTAAAGCTGAACAGGAAATAAAACGACGTGTTGCCCACAAGGAGAACAAGCGCACAGTGCATATTCCAAGTGTTGATACAGATGTTTCTTCAATTACTAGACGTACTATGATAACCACATCCGTTGTTGCGAGGACTACGTCATCTCCACCGTGTGACACATCACCATCGAGGGTGCCCGCATCATCTGAGTTGATCATAAGAGGTAATGACAAAGGTACGCATTTTCCACTTTCACATGAGAATGATGCATGCCTAGTTAACTTGAATACATCATGTGTTGAGTTACCCGTTGATTTGAGCATGCCACCTAATTTAGAGAATCATGTTACTATCATGAATGCATCATGTTATCAAACAACTAAAATACCAACAATTTTGAGTGCGCCCGTTGAATTAACTGTTGATATCAAAGAACCATGTGAATCAGGAAATAATTCAGATTTGGATCAAATACATTTTAAAATAATTGTGCCAATGTTTAATCATTTTGATATGACCTCTAATCTTGGTGATCATTCTGTGTCAAATGACTTATTGTATGTTTTTTTATTTAAGCATGTTGTAGCATATAAATCCGATGCACGTAAGGTTTATTCACCAATGTTGGGATGGTTTAATGATGAATATTGTCAATCTTTTGATATGAATAAGAGCTTCACTTATATGTGCAAACTGAGTTGCAGTATTTTCATGCATTCTACTTATGATAATATTTTGACTTTATATTTTATAATCTATGAAGGTTCCTCATATATACATGTGTCATATGTGCAAAAATCAAGGGAAGCAAAAATGGATGACATATACATATACAACATGTACACCTTGTCTGTTTTGTTAGCCACATTTCACATTAAGCAAGGCCGAGGACGGCATTTTTTTCAAGAAGGGGAGGATGATGAGAACATGACTACCTTGGATAAGACCAAAAATATTGCATATACAACATGTACACCTTGTCTGTTTTGTTAGCCACATTTCACATTAAGCAACGCCGAGGACGACATTTTTTTCAAGAAGGGGAGGATGATGAGAACATGACTACCTTGAATAAGACCAAAAATATTGCATACATGCATATTTGTCAGGTATTTTTAGTGCAAACTATTCAATAATCTATTTATGTTACTTCACAGACTTTTGTGTTTTGTCTAATTGCAGGTGTATGGAACATTTGTACAATCCACATATGAAGATAAGGGAAAATGAGAAGTTTAGGTTCTGTTCAAAAAGTCCTCTCACGTTACTTCTGGGCCAAGAGAATATAGAGTCCAAGTCTCTCACGTTCTGGATTCAGATTCGGACTGCACAAACATACCTGACTCAAAACGCCAACAACCTCTTCATACGGACTCCGAATTGGGTGATTCTTTTTTTTTGGACACTAGATTTCATGCACTTTCCAACCCAATTGGATTTACCTTCAAATTTGTCCGGAGCGTTGAGTTATGAACAAAACAATCTGATGCTGCAGCAGAATCCGAGTCAAACTACAGGTCTAAAGGTGTTACATCACCTCCAGTTGGGCCCATTGACCTTGTACGACCTAGAGTTAGTTTTAGGCTGCCTTGGGACGTCGTCCCACCTCCTTGGCCGCCACCCCTTGCTCCTATATAAGTAGATCCATCTAGTAGCTTTTCCCTTGGGATTTGTTTAGTTAAAAGTTAGCCATTGCAAATTCGTGTAGTTCGTTTGTGTCCAAGGACCAAACCAAGACCGCTACGGATCCCCAGCTTTATCAGTACTTCATATATATTCGCAATATTTAGACTGCTTTATCACATTCTTGCTTGTTCTTCGATTGCTTGCAGGAATAGACCTTCGTGGTCAGGTTGATCGTGCTCCGACGTGGTCAATAACCTCTCGGAGTTGGTTTAGCGATTGCTAAGGCGCAACGTCGTGCGCGTTTGTAGTCGGATCATCAAAGTCGTCTCCACCAAATCGATAGTTATCATCTCATCAAAAGATCAGGACACCCCCGCCTCTATCAAAAATGGGTCGGGCATCACTTCTACAAATGCGTCCACTATGATGCAAGTAAATCTGTCCCACGAAATGCGTCCATTTAGCAAACAGTAAATCCTTACAGGATGTCAGGCTTCATAGCACATAATATGATGTACATAATTAGGCATGGGATGATGTTTCAGAAAAGGGAAAATGAAATCTTGCACGGTTAGCTGGCCCTAACCCGACTGGTTCGAGCCAACCCAGGAATCAGATGGAGTTAGAACCACCCACAGAGCGTCATGCGCCAATTTTGAAGAATTTCCTTTTAGTTTCAGGCATTCGTGTAGTGCCTGACTTTTGGTCTTGCCGACATTGTGCTGTTAATGTAAGCATGTTTTCAGTGAGTGGTACTCCCTCTGTAAACAAATATAAGAGCGTAAGATTTCTACTTTAGTGATCTAAACGCTCTTATATTTCTTTACAGAGGGAATACATATGAATGAGTAACATGCGTAAAGTCGTCGTTTAAAAAAGACAGAGGGGGCCAGTAATGACCTTCGTGAGGGGGGTCTTGAGCTTGGTACCATCGTAGTGACGTGCTATGTGAAGGGCACATGCACATGTTTCATCCCTGAAAGTGGAAATGTAGAGCATAAAAAATCAGGAAAAAAAGATTCAGCTCATTAATTGATCCTTGGCTGCAAGAAGTGACATGACGATTTGTAAACCTGCCAAATGTTTCCTGGGCTACAACCGAGTAGTAGGTCTGCCACTGTCCATCTTGTGTAGGCCACCCAACATAATACTCGCTTAAGCGATGAAACATAGCATGGTACAGCTTCCACGCAATGAACTCGTGCCTCTAATTAGCGGGTCTAGTACATGAAGCTTCCTTGACATCATGTCCCACATAAGAATGATCCATGCGTCCTCCAGCGGGACTTGCCGGAAGAACTGTGTACATAACACAAGTACTTGTTAACAAACCTAGGAAAAAAATGGGTTCAGGAAAAAAAATGTAAGCATGATTATTTGTGATGCACGAGTTCATTAAAAATAATGTGGCAGTACCATCTGTGAGGAGGTTATGTCATATGGGATGTCCTTGCGGACAAGTTGGTTCTGTATCGAAATGTTGTTGATATAGTCATGATCTGCCAGCACAATTGTCTGCATAAAATGGATGAGGAAAAATTACTGACATACTGTACAACATTTTAGTATGAAACATAAAGAAGTATTAACTTGGGCAGGGGAACAAAGAGGTGTATCATGCACAAGGTGGTGTCCCAAAAATTACCACAAAAGTCAGGTTCCATGTTGTGCCTCCAATTAAGGTATGGGCATTCACTATTAGCTTCATTGTCAGACTAAGAATATCTCCTTAACTCATGATCAAGGTTGAGTGTGCCAACAAGCTGCTGATTCGTGGCCACCCAGATACATTGATGAGCCTTGGATAGGCATGAATGATGTTGTACCAGATAAGTAGTTTTGGAAAAAGATTGGGAAAATACCTGTTAAGGAATATCAAAATCTTGGTACATAGTACTAGTGAAAACAAAAGCAGGAGTAAAGGAATAATCGTAAATACACAGGCAAAATTTAGAACCTTTGAAGATCATTGTGTGAAATACTGCTTAAGTGTGTGATGATAAGGTCGGTTATTGGAGCATCTGGTGGATGTGGAACTACTCCGATACCCATGGGTTAGTTGTAAACCCATGCTGAAAAATGTATTTCCACCTAGGTAGGTTGCTCTGACATTGGCCAAAAACAGTTACATTTGGATTGGTTGGTAGATCGGCATACACATGACCAATGGACATCACACTGGACTTGAAATGGTTCAGAATAATGGTTGGTGCTGAAGTGGACTTATGTGTTGTCATCGTTATTTGACATCCATTTCTGTGATGATCCACACCGAGCAGCAGGTGATGTCGCTGAAAACAATGGTTGCATATAGGACTTAGTTAATGTTGTTGCTGCTCAAAGAACTTGGGTCAAGTGACGTGAACAAACCTTCACAATCAGACTTGTCTAATCGCTGGCCCCGGATTCTCTGTCCGGTGTGTGTGTGTTGAAACGCAGAGTCTTCCCACTATCGGCAGCTGTGCATTAAGAAATAGGAAATGATAAAATGCATCAGATTGGGGAGAGTAGCTCATTGACAAGGTAGAAATGACAAAACACTTGTAAACCTGAAGATGGGCAGTCCGTAAATCCACATGCACGGCAGCAAACACATCGTTTGCTAATTGAAGTGAGCACCTGGTCTGATAATTTGAACATATCGAGCTGCAAGGCGTTTTTTGCTTGCGACAAAGCACACTTCATTGCGTTGTTGGCTTGCGATAGCTACATAATCGCCCGAGCATAGTGCTGTTTGAGGATCATCGTGAGCTCGTCTGTTACCTGAACGTGTGGGATGACAAATATGCTCAGCAAATTACCAATACAATGAAATGTGTGGGATGACAAATATGCTCGTCTGTTCCCGTATATACATTTTTTAAACTGTGTGCTTCCATCAGCTACTACCCCAGATGAGCTAAAATCTAGCTAAATTTTGTTGCATCGCACAGTGATGTACAACCACTTCATACAGAAAAACTGAAAACCTACGAGCGGCACAAATCTGAATTTTTTACCTTTTCTTCCACCCCAACTCTTGTACTATCGTTGCCCTCACCGCCGAGATGTTGACGACACCAAGAGCCAGCATTCAAGTCGGCAACTGCTGATCCGCTGTTTTCCAGCAACACCAAGGAGAGCAGATCTGAATGCTCATGGATGTCTGCAAACTCCTCTTCAAGCGGAAATCTGATAAAGATTTGGCAGCGGCGGCGGCCATGGCCAGTCAATGTTCATACAGACAAAAAATGCTCAACAGCTTCGTAGATCTGCGGCCACTAACCTGTCAATGCCATCGAGGAGGAACTCCATGCCTGCTTCCTCCATTTTTCGGCCCAGTCATCGCCGGGGCAAATCGTCCGCTGCCGCACGAAATTTCTCAAACGTGGATGCATGA
Organism: Triticum dicoccoides; assembly: GCF_002162155.2. Taxonomy (NCBI): domain Eukaryota; kingdom Viridiplantae; phylum Streptophyta; class Magnoliopsida; order Poales; family Poaceae; genus Triticum; species Triticum dicoccoides. The sequence continues at coordinate 209,234,777 of NC_041389.1, read as the reverse complement.
CGGCTCAGCTTTTACCCGATCGTCCTGTTCTCCTCATCTGATCCATGGATCGGCTAAACCGCTAACGTTCTGGTCCACGGACCAAACCGAACGATCGACTCCGTCAACCCACGAAACCGTGCAGCCCCACGTATGTCGCACTGTTTGTTCCCGTATTTCACGTCTCGCATCATTTTCTAACCTACCACGACAAGCGTGTCAGACCGATTTTCTCGTATCCAAGTCCAGAACGGAAGGCGAGGATATCGGGCTCATTTGGGCATGGGCACCAAATCTCCTCGTCCAAAGATTTCGTCGTGTACTTTCTTCCTCCTGTTGTTTCCTCCCACATCTCCAAAAAATGGGCACCTTCAGCCATGGCAAAGATTGATCCAAGAATCCACCGGGGTGTGACGCCGAGTAGACGCTAGTTCCAATCCCATGGGTGGCGCCGACTGCTCTCCTCTCTCCACTCGTCGTTCCCCCAAATTGAAACCCTCGATCCAACCATTGTTTTTTAAAGAACCGGTGTATCACTGGCATTCATATATTAAGCAGGGAGAAGGCGGGGAATATCTTCATGATCAGGTGATCATGGTGGTTTACAAGACTTGGGCTTGAGAACCCCGAATGAATCTACTGAGACAAAGTACTCTAGCCTGGGTCTCCCAGTGGTGTCTCTAGGCAATTAGCTACAGCCAGCTTCCAGCCTTCTGCATCCCTTCTGATTGCAACACACATTGCAAACTTGGCTTGATTGATGCCTGAAAGTGCGATTGTTTCTTTCCTTCCAGATGTGCCATGCCACAAGGAAGATCATCGTTTTGAGCCTCTCTTTAAGCCTCGGCCTGGCCTATTGGATGAGGTAGCGCATCCTTTGGGCAGAGGTGGTGGTGTGTCCCGTGGCATTGGCGATCAGTGCAAGCTTTCCACAACCATTCCAGGTTGATATACGCCGCCAAATTTCTTTAGAAACCGGGCATTCCCAGAAGAGGTGAGCTGAGGTCTCTAAGTTTCTTTTGCAGAGAGAGCATAAGTAATCGTTCTCCCATCCTCTGTGTTGAATCCTGTCATTGCACCATAGACGATTATGGAGCAGAAGCCAGAAGAAAATTTTGATGTTTCTAGGGGCCCAAGTCTTCCATATGAGTTGTTTGTCCTCCGTCTTCAGATGGTCGCTGAACTGCATCTTGTATGCTAATTTTGCACTGTAGGTGCCAGTGCACTGGATGTGCCATGATATCTTGTCGTCCACCTGAGGCTGCAGCATCAGATTTGTTGTCTGCAACGCCCTCCATAGGGTGAGGAAGCTGTGGACAAGATCTTCATTGGGGCGCTGCCTGATGTCCAACCACTGTTCATACATGCTGTTCCCAGTCCTTCAATTTCCCAGCGATAAATCTGAGAAAGCAACCACTATGGGATACATCAGGTGTGGTTAAATGATTTGATTCTGTGTACGTATTATCTTGAGATTTGGAAACTTGCTTTGAGGGATGCCTTATTTTCTTTTTGGTTCTGTGCAGATGTGCAGTGAGGTGATGTAGGGGTTGTGTTGAGATGGGTGGCAAAGGAGTCGTCAAGTAGACTTCAGTTAAATCGGTTTGTGAATTTGTAGGATCAAACCTGTAATAAAGTAAACCACATTCATCACCATTGATTCATATAACGTGGGAATCAGAAGAAGATCCAACCGCTCCATGATTAATGACACCACACAGATTGCCATTGATAGAATTCATCTAGGCATGTTACCAAAATGATAATCAAATCTAGCCCTTGCTTGGTTGGTTGTACATTCAGTTATATTGTGGTCATGTAGAGCTATGAGACAGATTAGGGCATGAGTCATGAGATCCAAACTGCCGATACTTAGTAAACCACTGAAGGTACACATTCATGATTCATCTAGTTCTTTTTTTAATACTGATTATGCAATGCACATAACACAGTTTGTTTTAGTCATCAACCCGTGCTACTGCACGGGCTAGGAGTTCACATAATAACCAGAAAAAAAGTGGAAAGTGAAATAAGGTATTATAAAATTTTGGAAAATGATCACTTAGAAACATGTAATATTATTTCTTAATTATAGTTGTGTGAAGATGCATTCTTAATTTGGGACTCCTATTGTCGGTGTACTAGAGTAGGGGTACCCTAGTATCCCGAACTTGTGCACGGGCAGTTGCAGCACCCCGCGGCAAGGCTCGCCAGGTCACCGCCAAGATCCTCTGTGGCTCCTCAGAAGACAAGACCCCGGCAAGACGAGCTTGCCGGGAAGCCATTCAAGAACAAAGTATTCAACCCGAGAAGACAAGGCCCCAGCAAGAGGAGCTTGCCGGGAAGGCCAACCAAGGCATCTCAAGAACGCTTGCCGCGACGCGCCACGCGTCCCGGCAAGGCACGGTGAGCGACAAGCTCCCGGGCCCGACAAGGTAGCGCCCGTGGCAAGATACTTGCCGCGGCAAGCGGTCGCTCCGCGCCCAGGCTCCAGCACATCCACCAACGTGTCGTCCTAGGACCTTTCCAGGCACGCGTGGTGGAAGGCTGTGCAGTCAGCGGTGCGCGGTGGCAAGCGGCGCTGACAAGAAGGCCATCGTGGCGATCGGTGGCGCCCCTGGCGGTCTCTTCTCGCACTGTTTAGACGACATAGACGGGCATTTAATGTCCTTGTCCCCTGCCGTCAGGGTTAGGTATGATACACGGTATCTACAGTAGAGGTAGCTGTACCTACCGCACTCTTTTCCATTTTTACCCCTCTAGTCTGCGTTGCCACCTGTTGGTGACCCTTTGAGCGTATAAAAGGAGGCCCATGCGCAACGTAGAAGAGGTTCGGCTCATTCGAAACACCAAGAACACTCTCATGCTCAGTCTGGTAGCGCTCATCGCTCCTGAGCAAGAACTGAATACGATCAAACAAGCAGCAGTAGGAGTGTTATCTCTCCGGAGAGCTCCGAAGCTGGGTAAACTGCTCGTGTGCACTGCCTCGATCCGCTCTTCGTGCGACCTCCGCCCCCCTCCGAACCGAAAGGGGCTCGGTCCGCCGGTCCCCATAGGTGTTCGTGGGTCAGTTTCCCCGACATCTTTGGCGTGCCAGGTAGGGAGCGTCGAGATCGTGTGAACCCGATCCGGTGTGCACACGAGCTAAATCTTCATCGTCTTCATCGACATGCCACCGAAGAAGAAGGCTTCGGAGGCAGCTGTTCCGTCCGCATCGCTTCCACCGCCTCCGGAGCAAGCGGACGGTGGAGTGGACGCCAGCGGAAGAACGGGCGTCGACGAGGGTGCTCACAGTGCGGCCAAGTCCAAAGACAAGGCGGCACAGACCTCGGCGTCCGTGCGCGCGCCGCGCCTGTCTCAGGAGGCGCGGGACCAGCAGCGTCATGGCGTTCGCAGCGCCATACGTCCGCTGGGCCAAGATCAAGCTGGTGGATCTCGCGGAGTTCAAGACCAGCATGCACGCCATCATGCTGGCCCCAGCGAAGTGCGGTCGCCTGGACGGGATACTGCTCCTTCTAACATAGTTAGAAGTCCGAGCATATCCCGCTCCTCGCACCGTTCGCCGCTACCGCCCACAACTCCAGCGGAAGCCTTGGCGCGAGCCCAACTGCTTCTAGATTACCCTCCAACGGCGGACAAGATCGACGAGTGGAGGGCCACCATTCAGAGTCTCATCGGCTTCGCCAACGGCGACACTGCGCGGCAACCAAGCACTTCGCTGCCACGGCAAGACTGCCGGACGCGAGCCGATGGCGACAAGACCAATGGGGGTGCAACTTCCATGCACTCTCCAACACGAAGGCCGAGATCGCCGACTCGCCGGGTCCACCTCGACAGCGACTCCACCGCGTCATCAGATCCGCGCGCTCGCCGCGATCAGCGCCAAGTTCTGCACGAACGACAGCAAGAGGATGCTCGTACCCGCATCGAGCGTCGAAGAGAAGCGCGGCGTCAATCTGACCAGCGCGCTGGGCCCTCTGTCGACATGCATGCGCCAGGGGAACCAGACGACTTGCCGTATGCGGTAGGTTGCCCTGCGTTCACCCGTGAGCTGCGACAAGTCCAGTGGCCCAGCAAGAAGAATTTCAAGCCAGATGTACCGGAGAAGTACGACGGCAAGTCGCATCCGTCGGAGTTCCTCAGCATCTACACCATTGCGGTGCAGGCTGCCGGGGGACGAGACGACAAGATCCTTGCCAACTACTTCCCGCTGGTGCTCAAGCCTAACGTCAGATCCTGGCTCATGCACTTGCCAGACAATTCCATTTCTTCTTGGGCAGATCTGTGCCATCAGTTTGTCGGCGCCTTTACAGGCGGCCACAAGCCTCATGGCCAAGAAAGCAATCTTCACCTGCTTGCCCAGAAGGAAGGGGAGCCTCTGTGCAAGTACATTCAGAGATTTAGCCGTGTACAGCACAACATCCCGGACGTCCACCCCGCCGCGGTCATCAGCATGTTTCATCAGAACGTGCGAAACCGCAGGATGAGGGAGGAGATGGCGATGTGCAAGATCAGGGACGTCAGCGAGCTTTATGCCCTGGCCGACAAGTGTGCACGTGCTGAAGAGGGAAGGAGGCTCCCCGGAGAGAATACAGGAGCAGCAGGATCCGACAGTGAGGATGCCGCCCCGGCGAGGAAAGGTCGGCGGCGGAACAACAAAAAGAAAAAGGGCAAAGAAGTGCTAGTTGTCGAGCAGTCCGGCAACGGAGGTGGCGCTAAGAAAGCTACAGCTGGTGGCTCCGGCAAGGAGACCCAGGCTGTGGCATCCGCCGACAAGCGGGACAGCTTTGGCAAGCAGTATTGCAAGATCCACCGCACCAAGGGCCATGACCTCCAGAGTTGTAAGAAGGTTGAGCAGCTTGTTGAGCAGCAGAAAGCTGAATACGAGCGGCGTGACAAGGAGAAAGCCCAGGAAGGTGCTGGGGGAGCCAGCAAGAAACGCCCCGGCCGGGGAGGACGCCGCGGCAAGGCCAAGCAGCGGCAAGGAGATAGGCCTCCCCGTGGCCGCGACAAGGATGAAGACGACGACGATGACGAAGATATGGATGATGATGAGGCCGATGAGCAGGAATTTTAGAAAGCCACAGAGGTCCTGTGTGTTGAAGCCGGTGCTTCCCTGCATGCTTCACACCGCCAACTCAAGCAGTGGATGCGGGAAGTTAATGTGGCGGAACCATCCATGGAGTCACGCAGGCCCCTAAAATGGTCCAGCACGCCTATCATCTTTGATATTGAGGATCACCCTGATCGCATAACTGCGGTCGGGTGCTTGCCGATGTTGGTCTCACCAACTATCCGCAACCTCAAAGTCACGAAGATGCTAGTTGACGGCGGGGCCGGCTTGAACCTGATATCCTCCACGGTCCTCCAGAAACTCCAGATCCATGACAGCGAGCTCGAAGAAACCGGCACATTTTAAGGAATAAACCCGGGAAGGAGCAAGCCGAAGGGAAAGATCACGTTGCCGGTCACATTTGGCAGCGAACTGAACTTCAGAACTGAGAGGGTCACCTTTGACGTTGCTGATTTTCCATTACCTTATAATGGGATCCTCGGCCGTCCTGCACTCGCCAAGTTCATGGCAGCCTCTCACTATGCATACAACGTGCTCAAGATGCCAAGCCCGATAAGTGTCATCTCTGTCCCTGGCGACAAGAAGGATGCCCTTATCTGCGCCGACAAGATTTACCGGGAAGCAGCGGCCGCAGCCGATCGCAAGTCACTTGCCGCTGAAGCTCCCGGGGGAAGAAGAAGACCAAGTCCGGCAAGAGCTCTGATGCCCACTCCGGCAAGCGCACCTCTTTGGAGTGCTGCGCTACCGTCGAGGACGCACCATCGAGCTCCACCGGCAAGTGCAAGAAGACGATGGCAGCTCCACCAGAGACCAAGAAGGTGTCCGCCAAGGAGGACGGCACTGGTGGTACCTTCACCATCAGTGCCACTCTTGACCCTAAAAAGGAAAGCGCGCTCGTTGCTTTCCTGCAGGCGAATGTCGATGTGTTTGCATGGCAACCGTCTGATATCCCCGGTGTTCCCAGGAAAGTAATTGAGCACCACCTAGCTGTTTGTCCTCATGCACGGCCCGTCAAACAGAAAGTCAGGAAGCAAGCAGTGGAGCGCCAAGAGTTTATTGCAGAAGAAATCAAGAAGATGGAAGCAGCAGGCCTTGTCAGAGGAGTGCTCCATCCCACGTGGTTGGCCAATCCTGTAGTCGTGCGCAAGGCCAACGGAAAATGGAGGCTTTGTATAGACTTCACTGATGTCAATAAAGCTTGTCCCAAAGATCCATTTCCCTTGCCGCGCATTGACCAGATTGTTGACTCCACGGCCGGATATGATTTGCTTTCATTTCTTGATGCATATTCAGGATACCATCAGATCTTCATGGCAGAAGAGGATGAGGAGAAAACTGCATCCATCACCCCTTGTGGCACATACTGTTTCGTACGGATGCCCTTCGGGTTAAAGAATGCTGGTTCAACGTTTGCAAGGGTAGTCCATGTCGCTTTTGAGCCCCAGATACACAGAAATGTGGAAGCCTACATGGATGATATAGTGGTCAAGAGCATGATTCAAGATTTAGATGAGACCTTCGCAAATCTGCGCAAGATCAACCTCAAGCTCAACCCCGAGAAGTGCGTGTTTGGAGTTCCATCCGGCAAGCTTCTCGGGTTCTTTGTGTCTCAGCGGGGAATTGAAGCTAATCCCGACAAGATCAAAGCCATCGAGCAGATTGAAGCGCCAAAGCGCGTCAAGGATGTGCGAAGGCTTGCCGGTTGCGTGGTTGCTCTCAGCAGGTTTATCTCTAAGTCTGCTGAGCGCGCCCTGCCGTTTTTCAAAATATTGAAAAAGGCAGGTCCAATGAAATGGACTCCGGAAGCGGAGGCTGCGCTGTAGGACTTGAAGAGGTACCTGTCCTCCACTCCAATACTTGTCGCACCTAAGCCACAAGAGAAGTTGCTGCTGTACCTAGCGGCAACCAATCAAGTGGTTAGTGCTGCGTTAGTGGCGGAGAGGGAGGCAGATGATGAGCCAGCAACCGCGGCAAGTGCATCCAGCGACAAGCAGGGGGCTTCGCCGACAAGCTCTGGTCCCGACAAAGATGAATCTGCGCAGGTGCGCGAAGAGGTGCAGAAGAAAATGGTGCAGCGCCCAGTTTACTTTGTCAGCTCCCTTCTCCAGGGGGCTAGGTGATAGAGGCAAAGGTGTCCCGTCTTTCGATGAGATGATGGATATCGCTTTGGTGGAAGTCGACTTTGACGATCCGACTACAAACGTGCGAGGACGTCGCGCCTTAGCAATCGCTAAACCAACTCCGAGAGGTTATTGACCACGTCGGAGCACGATCAACCTGACCACGAGGGTATGTTTCCTGCGAGCAAACGAAGAACAAGCAAGAAACTAAGATTGCAATCTGGACATTGCGAATATAAGATGAAAGCTTTATTGATCAAGGTGGGGTTCTGTGACGCCTTTGTCTGGTCGTTGAACACAAACGAAGTACGCGAAGTTGCAGCTATGGCGAACTTTTAATCTAAACAAAACCCAAAGTCTAAACGGTGCCCTAAGGGCTGTATATATGGAGGAAGAGAGGGGGAATTTCGTGGCCCTTCGTGGAGGGGTCCGAAATCAACCCTATCTCTTGTTTCCCCACACATACGGACTCTAAAAATAGCCTATACTTATGTATTTCGAAATTACATGGGCCTGGCCCAATAAAAAGGTGACGCAGCACCTATAATAGCCTCGGGACGAAATTTATGAAGTGGCATCTTGTATATTTCGTCCATGGCTTCATGCACCCATTATGGTGGCTTCAAAGTCCTGAAATCATCACTTGTAACTCCATTCTTGTTCCCCTTGCGCATGGCATCATCTCCATGCTTGTTCTTGCTCCAATGTTCATCCTTCTCCAAGCTAGGCCCTTCATTTGTAAGCAAAACAAATGTATCCAATTTAGGCAGCATCATATTCTCATGAACATTAGAATCATTACCAAGAAACGAAAGTACCTGATAATTTAATTGGCGTGCGCGAGCTCTAGTAATTGGTCCCGTATATGTAGCAGTAGGGGCTGTGGGTGTAACAATGGTATTGATGTCCTCATCATCCTCCCCTTCTTGAAATGAAGTCGTCCTCGACGGAAACTCATCTTCCTCATCCAAATAAGGCTTCAAATCTGCAATGTTAAAAGTGGGACTAACCCCAAAATCTGCAGGCGGCTCAAGTTTATATGCATTATCATTTATTTTCTCTAACACCTTAAAGGGACCATCAGCACGTGGCATTAGCTTTGATTTGCGCAAATCAGGAAATCTATCCTTACGCAAATGTAACCAAACAAGATCTCCAGGTGCAAACACAACATGTTTTCTACCCTTATCTCCAGCAAGTTTATATTTAGCATTCATACGCTCAATGTTTTCCTTAGTCAACTCATGCATTTTTAAAATCAATTCAGCACGTTGTTTAGCATCAAAATTAACCTTCTCCGAAGATGGAAGGGGCAACAAATCAATAGGTGCACGAGGTAGGAAACCATACACAACTTCAAAAGGGCACATCTTAGTAGTAGAATGCAATGAACGATTATAAGCAAATTCAATATGAGGCAAGCATTCCTCCCACATTTTCTTATTATTCTTCAAAACAGCCCTAAGCATAGTAGACAACGTTCTATTGACTATTTCAGTTTGTCCATCAGTTTGGGGGTGACAAGTAGTACTAAAAAGCAGTTTAGTCCCCAACTTAGCCCATAAACATCTCCAAAAGTGGCTAAGAAATTTAGTATCACGATCTGAAACAATAGTATTTGGCACACCATGCAAGCGAATAATTTCACGAAAGAACAAATCAGCAACATTAACAGCATCATCGCTTTTATGACATGGTATAAAGTGTGCCATTTTCGAGAATCTATCCACGACAACAAATATGCTATCCCTCCCCTTCTTTGTTCAAGGTAAACCTAAAACAAAGTCCATAGATATATCCTCCCAAGGAACACTAGGTACAGGCAAAGGCATATATAAACATTGAGGATTGAGTCTTGACTTAGCTTTTTGACATGTAGTGCATCGAGCAATAAAACGCTCAACATCCCGTCTCATCTTTGGCCAAAAGAAATGTGTAGCAAGTATGTCCTCCGTCTTCTTCACGCCAAAGTGTCCCATTAATCCTCCTCCATGCGCCTCCTGCAACAACAAAAGACGAACGGAGCTAGCTGGAATGCATATCTTGTTAGCACGAAACACAAATCCATCGTTAACGACGAACTTGTTCCACATTCTTCCTTCTTTACAATTCTGCATTACATCTTTAAAGTCAGCATCATGCACATATTGATCTTTGATGGTCTCCAAACCAAATATTTTGAAGTCAAGTTGTGAAAGCATAGTATAGCGACGAGACAATGCATCAGCAATAACATTTTCTTTTCCCTTCTTGTGTTTAATCACATAAGGAAAAGTCTCAATGAATTCAACCCATTTAGCATGTCTACGATTCAGTTTAGCTTGACTTTTAATATGTTTCAAAGATTCATGATCAGAATGTATAACAAATTCTTTGGGCCATAAATAATGTTGCCATGTTTCTAAAGTCCGAACAAGAGCATATGATTCTTTATCATAAGTAGAATAATTCAGACTAGGCCCACTCAATTTTTCAGAAAAGTATGCAACAGGTTTGCCATCTTGTAATAACACACCGCCTAATCCAATTCCACTAGCATCACATTCAAGCTCAAAAGTCTTATTAAAATCAGGAAGTTGGAGTAAAGGAGCATGTGTCAACTTATCTTTCAATACCGAGAACGCTTCTTCCTGTGCGGTACCCCAAAGAAAAGGCACATCTTTCTTTGTAAGCTCATTGAGAGGTGCGGCAATGGTGCTGAAATCTCTCACAAAACGCCTATAGAATCCAGCGAGGCCAAGAAAACTCCTCACTTGTGTGACCGTTTTGGGTTGCGGCCAACTCTCAATAGCTTCAATCTTGGCTTTATCAACTTCAATTCCCTGTGGAGTAACAACATAGCCAAGAAAAGATACTCGGTCGGTGCAAAAGGTGCACTTCCCAGGGTTACCAAACAAACGTGCATCCCGTAGAGCAATAAAAACAGCACGTAAATGTTCCAAATGTTCTTCCAAAGATCTGCTATAAATCAATATGTCATCAAAGTAAACTACCACAAATCGTCCAATGAAAGCACGTAAAACTTCGTTCATTAATCTCATGAAAGTACTAGGTGCATTAGTTAACCCAAAAGGCATGACTAACCACTCATATAATCCAAACTTAGTTTTGAATGCTGTTTTCCATTCATCTCCCAATTTCATACGAATTTGATGGTATCCACTGCGCAAATCAACTTTGGAGAATATTGTAGAGCCACTCAATTCATCAAGCATATCATCTAGCCTAGGAATAGGATGACGATAACGAATAGTAATATTATTAATGCCTCTACAATCAACACACATACGTGATGTACCATCCTTTTTCGGCACTAGAATAATAGGAACAGCACAAGGACTAAGGGATTCGCGTATATAACCTTTGTCGAGAAGCTCTTGTACTTGACGCATAATCTCCTTCGTCTCCTCTGGATTGGTACGTATGGTGCACGGTTTGGCAGTGAAGCACCGGGAATTAAGTCAATCTGATGCTCAATCCCTCGAATAGGCGGTAATCCCGGTGGCACGTCTTGTGGAAAGACGTCAGCGAACTCCTGCAAAATGTTAGTGACAGCAGGAGGCAAAGAGGAAGGCACGTCCTCGAATGAAAATAATGCCTCTTTGCACACAAAAGCATAGCAAACAGATTTGCTGAAATCTAGCTCATCAATATCAGATTTGGTGGCAAATAAACATGCACTTTTCAATTTAATTTCAGAAGCAACACTAGATGGTTTATTATTAGGCTTCATTTGTTGCTCAAATTCTTTTGCCACAATCTGATTTTCACTCTTATTCGTCTCCTGTTTTGCTTTATTAGCTCTATTAATATCATCTTTCAAAATGATTTCAGGAGTCATAGGAAGCAAAGTAATATTTTTATCCTTATGAACAAGAGTATAGTGATTGTTTCTACCATGGTGTACAGAATTTTTATCAAATTGCCATGGTCTACCAAGTAATAAGGAACATGCTTGCATAGGTAACACATCACAATCAACATAATCAGCATATGTAGAGATACTAAAATGCACACGAACAGTACGTGTTACCTTAACCTTGCCGCTGTTGTTGAACCATTGGATGTAGTAAGGATGTGGATGTGGTCTTGTGGTGAGAGAAAGCTTCTCCACCATCTCCATGCTAGCCAAGTTGTTGCAGCTCCCTCCGTCTATGATGACGCGCACAGAACGTTCCTTCACAACTCCCTTGGTATGGAACAAATTGTGCCTCTGATTTTGCTCAGCTTGTGTGATCTGCACACTCAAAACACGTTGAGCAACTAAACATTCATACCTGTCAGCGTCTTCAGGAGCCATGTATTGCGTCTCATGATCAGAATCATCTCCACCATGTTCTTCACGTGTAATAAGAGCCAAAGTCTCCTCATCATAGTCACTAGCAGACTCATATCCACCATCCGCGGTAGCAATCATCACACGCGGAGATTTGCATTCTCTCGCATAACGACCTCCTCCCTTACAACGACGACAAATAATATCACTTGTGTGCCCTGTTGATGCCATGGAAGAAGAAGAACGTTGTGCAGGCCCCGCAGGTGCGCTCTTGGCAGATAATGGTGGTTGTGCCTGTTTTCTTGTATCACGGCTGGAGGTGGCACCGGATGGAGGTGCTGGTGCAGTTGAAGTAGAAGATGCACGTGGTGTCCATGATGAAGGTCGGCCTGCAGAAAAGTTAGTTCGCCCCAATGCTTGTCGATCCTGCACTTCACGTTCAGCTTTACAAGCAAGATGGAATAAACGAGTGATATTAGTATACTCCTTATAGTCTAGAATGGTCTGAATCTCTCTATTTAATCCACCCAGAAAACGTGCAAGCATAGCTTCATTCTCATCAACAATACCACATCTAATCATGCCAGTTTGTAATTCCTGATAATATTCTTCTACAGAATTTTTCCCTTGTCTTAAACGCTGCAATTTTTGAAGCAATTCACGTTGATAATATGGTGGAACCCAACGCGTACGCATAGCAGTTTTCAAAGCAGCCCAAGTAGTTGGAATAGGATATAATCTACAATGTTCAGACCACCATACACATGCAAAACTAGTGAAAGCACAAACAGTAGCAGCAACTCGTCTCTCCTCAGGATATTGTAAACATGTAAATCGTTGTTCAGTTTCTAACTCCCAAGTAAGATATATATCAGGAACATATCTACCCTCAAATGGTGGAATATTCAATTTCAGTTTAGGAATATGGACATCATCTCGTACCTGAGGTGGTGGTGCAGGCCTACCATTACGAATATATACCTGAGGTCGACCTGCTGGTGGTGGTACAGGTGGCTGCACGTAGTGCTGATTTTGATCAACCTCATCCTCATAATCTCCCACATAATCATCCTCCTCCACATCAGCAGCAGGAGCCACAGAAGTATCAACAGTAGCACCAACAGTTTAGCCAAACGCAAGAGGAACACGACTTGCTCGGCGGAGGTCTGTTTCGCGACGTGGAGGTAGTCGTTGTTGTTGTTGTTGGAGAGGTGCGTTAGGTGCAGCGGGTGGTGGTGGTGGAAGACGCGCGAGCAATTCATTAAACTTGTTATCGAGCTTTGTTTCGAACGTCTTCTCAAGGCCAGTGATCTTCTCCATGGCCTCTTCAAAATTGTTCAGCACATCTTGCACCTGTTCAGTCATCATTTGCTGAAACTTATCATGAAGCTCCTTGTTCGATAAATTCTCCCAGTCAATCTCGTCGGCTTGTGATCCTGGCATGGTTAGCAGCAATAGAAACACACAAGAATATGATCCTATAGACTACGAACAAGTGGTGGTGGTGGGTGTCACAAACCCGTCAAGCAAAACTCAAATTCTTACCAGTTCTTACCCAGCAGCAGGCGGTGATCGGCAACCGTTGTAGTCAAAACTCTCAAAGCTTGGATAGAGCGATTACCAGGGAGAGTCAAACGCACGACGTAGATGTATGTGGAGCTGGGAAGGCTTATAATATGGTAGCAAAAAGGGTCAGCAATAATCAATTCAGAGATGCAAAGTTGAATAAACGCTCAACAACGGTACTGTGCTGGTCCTAGGCTAGACTGTGCTAGAGACGCGAGCCTAGAACACCAACAAAATCACGGCGCGGCACGTAAACAAGGGAGGAGCACACTCTGAATTTTTTTTTCTCCTTTTTTTGCACTTTTTTTCCTCTTTTTTTTTTTGCTCCGCAACAATTTTTTTTCGAAAAAGTCTATAAATGGTCTAAAAACTGCCTAGCCAGAATTTTCCAGACTTAGTTTTTTTTTTGAAATTGGAACTATTTTTCTTCTGCGGATGGCTCGGAAGTTGGGGAGTCCTTCTCTGTCACGACTCGGAGTATCGTGTGATCTGGAAATCGAGAACAATGCAACAATTACTGGACTCGGACTAGGACTGGTGGCGGAGATGAATCTGGTGGAACTCGGACTGGTGGCGAAGATGAATCTGGTGGAACACGGACAGGTGGCGGATATATGTTGCAGGTGAACTCGGATTGGCGTGATGGCGGCGGATATGTGGTGGCGTATATGGATTCGGATTGACGGGGAATATGTGGTGGTGGTATATGGCAACAGCGACGATGATGATGCGGTGGTGATATATGGCAGCGGCGACGTGACAACCTGTGAACAGAACTCGAAACTCTAAAAGACTAGATGCTAAGACCAGCAACTGGACACGAGGATGCAACCGCAAATTCAACAAAGCAAATACAGAAAAGATTATGCAAGGCTCAGATTGGTTCGGATGGGATGAACTAACCCTAATTTTTTTTGGCTTTTTCGTGGACTATAGGTATGAAGAACAGACTCGATCTAAACTACGAAAAACTGTAAAATCTCACCGAGCAACCTGGAAATCTGATACCACTTGATAGAAGCAAAGGTGTCCCGTCTTTCGATGAGATGATGGATATCGCTTTGGTGGAAGTTGACTTTGACGATCCGACTACGAACGTGCGAGGACGTCGCGCCTTAGCAATCGCTAAACCAACTCCGAGAGGTTATTGACCACGCCGGAGCACGATCAACCTGACCACGAGGGTCTGTTTCCTGCGAGCAAACAAAGAACAAGCAAGAAACTAAGATTGCAATCTGGATATTGCGAATATAAGATGAAAGCTTTATTGATCAAGGTGGGGTTCTGTGACGCCTTTGTCTGGTCGTTGAACACAAACGAAGTACGCGAAGTTGCAGCTATGGTGAACTTTTAATCTAAACAAAACCCAAAGTCTAAACGGTGCCCTAAGGGCTGTATATATGGAGGAAGAGAGGGGGAATTTCGTGGCCCTTGGTGGAGGGGTCCGAAATCAACCCTATCTCTTGTTTCCCCACACATACGGACTCTAAAAATAGCCTATACTTATGTATTTCGAAATTACATGGGCCTGGCCCAATAAAAAGGTGACGCAGCACCTATAATAGCCTCGGGACGAAATTTATGAAGTGGCATCTTGTATATTTCGTCCATGGCTTCATGCACCCATTATGGTGGCTTCAAAGTCCTGAAATCATCACTTGTAACTCTGTTCTTGTTCCCCTTGCGCATGGCATCATCTCCATGCTTGTTCTTGCTCCAATGTTCATCCTTCTCCAAGCTAGGCCCTTCATTTGTAAGCAAAACAAATGTATCCAATTTAGGCAGCATCATATTCTCATGAACATTAGAATCATTACCAAGAAACGAAAGTACCTGATAATTTAATTGGCGTGCGCGAGCTCTAGTAATTGGTCCCGTATATGTAGCAGTAGGGGATGTGGGTGTAACAATGGTATTGATGTCCTCATCACTAGGTCAAGGTACTCTGGCATGCAGAAGTTGCTTTTTGGCCTTCTCATGGCCTCGAGAAAGCTGCGCCATTACTTCCAGGCACATGAGATCACAGTTGTCACTCGCTTTCCGCTAAAGAGGATACTGCAGAATCCAGAAGCAACAGGCAGGATTGTCGAGTGGGCACTGGAACTGTCAAGCTTTGGCCTCAAGTTTGAGAGCACGTCAACGATCCAAAGCAAAGCATTGGCAGAGTTCATAGCAGATTGGACGCCAACACCAGACGAAGAAACCCCAGAAACGAGCATCCCTGTCGAGGAGGCAAGCAAGGAGTGGCTCATGTACTTTGATGGTGCCTTTTCGCTGCAAGGCGCCGGTGCTGGCGTGCTGCTTATCGCACCCACCGGAGAGCACCTCAAGTACGTAGTCCAGATGCACTTTCCCAAGGAGCAAGCAACAAAGAATACTGCAGAGTATGAGGGTTTGCTCGCCGGCCTCAGAATCGCAGCAGACCTTGGGATCAAGAAGCTCATTATCAGGGGGTGACTCGCAGTTTGTCGTCCGCCAAGTGAACAAAAGCTACCAAAGTTCGTTGATGGAAGCCTATGTCGATGAGGTGAGAAAGCTAGAAGAGCACTTTGACGGCTTACAAATGGAACATGTTCCAAGAGCTCAGAATGACATTGCTGATGGCCTGTCAAAGTGCGCCGCACTAAAGTTACCTGTGGAACCAGGGATCTTTGTGCTCAAGCTGACTCAACCATCCGTGGCACCATCAACTGGACAGAGCAAGAAGAGGAAGTTGGTTTCTGGTGACTACTTTCCGGCAGAGCTTCCCGAAGCCGCCGCCAAGAAGGTCCCCAAAATCGACGCCAAGAGTGCTGAGGGGCAGTTTGCTCCGGCAAGCCTTACGATTTGTTTCGTTGAAGCAGACGCTCCCGACAAGCTTTGCTCCGGCAAGCTTGCCGGGGAACATCAAGCTCCGGCTGGGCCGCAGGCCCTTGCCGTTGAAGCGGATGTTCCCGCAGCAGCAGATGTGCCTTTAGTCCTTGTTGTCGAGCCACAAGCTCCAGCGTGGGCGCAGCAGATTGTCCGTTTCCTTCAGACAGGAGAACTTCCCGAAGAGCAAGAAGAAGCGGAAAGAGTAGCCCGGCAGTCAAGTATGTACAAGTTTGTCGACAACACACTGTACAGAATAAGACTCAATGGTGTGAAATTGAAGTGTATTCGTCGGGAAGATGGACAACAGTTGTTGGCAAAGATACATGGAGGCGTATGTGGTCACCACATTGGCGCAAGAGCACTTGCCGGCAAAGCGTTCCGGCAAGGTTTCTTCTGGCCGACAGCCCTCCAGGATGCAACTGCACAAGTAACCAAGTGTGAAGCGTGCCAGTTCCATTCCAAGCAGATACACCAGCCAGCTCAAGCTCTCCAGACGATCCCTTTATCCTGGCCATTTTCGGTCTGTGGGCTCGACATCCTCGGCCCCTTCCCCCTAGCTGTCGGGGGCTTTGAGTTCTTGTATGTTGCAATCGACAAGTTCACAAAGTGGCCGGAAGTGGAACCAGTGAGGAAGGTGACATCACAGTTAGCAGTCAAGTTCTTCAGGTCGATTGTTTGCCGTTTCGGGATCCCTAACAGGATCATCACTGACAACGGCACGCAGTTTACGAGCCGTACCTTCATGCAGTATGTCCAAGCTCTTGGCGCCAAGGTCTGCTTCGCTTTTGTTGCTCATCCAAGAAGCAACGGTCAAGCGGAGAGGGCAAATGCTGAAGTGCTGCGAGGACTCAAGACCAGAACTTTCGACAGGCTGCACAAGTGCGGAAGAAACTGGATCGAGGAGCTGCCGGTGGTTCTTTGGTCGATCAGGACGACGCCGAATCGAGCCACTGGCCAGACACCTTTCGCTCTAGTCTATGGAGCAGAGGCAGTTCTCCCACGGAACTCGTTTACGGGTCGCCTCGAGTGCTCGCTTACGATGAGCTCGAGCAAGAGCAGCTGCGACAAGATGACGCGCTGTGCGAGCCGCTCGCTACCAGCAAGCTTTGCGTCGCTACCATAGCCGCAAAGTTAAAGCCAGAAGCTTCGAGGAAGGCGACCTTGTTCTTCGGCGAGTTCGGTCCACCAAGAATTTCAACAAGTTGACGCCGAAGTGGAAAGGCCCTTATCGGGTGAAACGAGTCACTAGGCCTGACGCTGTCCGCCTTGAGACAGAAGATGGCATTCCGGTGAGCAACTCCTGGAACATTGAGCATCTTCGTAAGTTTTACCCGTAGGGCGCGGTTGTCGGAACCCGTTCCGGCAACCACCTTTTGTACAAGTCTTGCCGCTGTTGCATGTAATCCTTTGTACAAAGCCGGGCGCAGACCCCGTGCATAAATAAAGCTCATGTGCTTCGCACATCTTGTCAATTTCATGCTTTCTTTCTTTTCGCATGTATAATCTGACATTTTGTGCAGCATCAGACCCCGGTAAGCAATAACGACCCGTAAGGCTCCATATCATTACTTTCTTTTTCTGTCTCTTTCTCAAAAGAAGGAAGGTTCCCTCGCCCACAAGGTTTGCCGGGGGGAAGGAGAAGATAATGGTGTGGACCGGGCCGTTCAAGAAAGATTCGTCTTGCCGGGAAACAAGCGACAGAAAAAGTTAAGTTGCCAAAGTTTGAGCAATCAGTTTTTAAGTTTTTGAGTTATTTTCCTTGAACGACCGTGCTTTGTAAGGAAAACCTGTGCGCGGAGGAACCGACTCGTAGCTAGTTGCGCCCTTACATTGTTTCGAGTCCGCTCAACAACTTAAGTGAGCTGCGACTAGTTGCGACAAGGTTGCTTGTCGGTAGCGGCCCCGCCAGCAGGCTGCTGAAGTTCCGCACTTGGCGCTCGCGGCAAGGGTGCCTGCGCCGGCAAGTTTCCCTAGAAAGCGTAGGGCAGAAACATACAAAGCCAAGAGTCGAGTAAAGGAAGTAACATAGCAATTATTACCTAAGATAGAGTTATATTACAAAAGTGACTTGTCGCGGCTCTAATAAAGTGTTCTCATAACATGACTAGCGGCGACAAGAAAAGAAGAAAACGGGCGGCCTAATCTACGCGGCCACCATCAACCCTCTTGACCTCATTCACCTTGTCCACAATGGGTGCGACAAGGGCTTTGAGCGCGTCAAGATCAACATCCGCCGGCAGCTTCTTCAGGACGTTAGTGAAGTTGAGGCCTGGGTTGCGGAAGGCCACCTTCACCAACACCTTCTCCAGGACTCGGGCGCAGATCGTGCGCGACTCGTCGGCCAGCTCCTTCGGGATCCTCTCTCGGAGCTGCTGAAGGGCTGTCGCCACGCCTTTGAAGAATATAGTGAGCTTGGCGCTGGGGGGGAGATTCTCATCGGAGGAGTACCCAAAGTCCTCCACCCCCAGCTGCGCCAGCTCCCCGTCAATGACAGCAGCGATGTTCACGAGGCCCTCCGTCCAGAGCTCCACAGTATCCTTGAAGGCGTTCTGGGTCTCGGCGGCCCTCGCCAGCAATGCTTCATTGCCCTTGATTTCCTCCTTCAAATCCGCCTCCCGCTTCCTGGCGCCGTCCAGCGTCTCCGTCAGGGTGGCCAGCTTCAGCTCCAGATCGGCGTTGGAATCCTTGGCAGCGCTCAGCTCCTTGCCCTTCTCGGCGAGTTGACCCTGCAGCTCACCGTGGGCGTGGGCGTCCTTCTCGCGCTCGAGCTTGAGCGCAGCAAGCTCCTCGCCGCTTGCTTTCAGATCAGCCTCTAGCTGCGCCACCTTTGCCTCCAATCCCTCCTTGGCGGCCTCGGCAGCTGCGGCCGCGTCCTTTGCTTCCTTGAGCGCCCCGCCAAGTGCCTGCTCACGCGCGGCAAGATCCTCCTCCTGGCTATCGAGGTTTACTTTCCTTTGAGTCAGCTCCCCTTCCCACGCAGAAAACTCCTCGGCAGCAAGCCGCCGCTGCTCTTCGGCTTCGGCCTTCTCAAGGATAAATGCCTTCCGGGCCTCGACGAGCTGCGCGCGCTCCTCTGCGACGGCCCGGAGAGCCTCCTGGTTGCGCTCCCGGAGCTCCTCCGCACGCTTCTCAATGTCCGCTCCCGCCCGCACGACAAGCGCTTCTCAGGACTCCACTTTGGCTTGGCAGGCGCAGTATAGGAACACCAGCTTCCGGAGTAGCCGCTCCTCCTCAGGCTCGCCGCTGCTGCTTCCCGGCGCGTCGACGATCGACAACCCAACGGAGGCAAGCACCTCCCCATCCAGGGCTTCTCCTTCAACCGGCGCCCTGGAGCTTGACGCCCAGGGGAGCTTGATGAAGATGCCCTCGCCGGCCTTCAGATAGGCGCCGGGCTGGGGCTCCTCGGAGCCCGGCGCTGCGGCGGCAACAGAGGGATCGGCGGTCGGTGCAGCGCCTGGCGCTCCTGCGGCCTCAGGGCCGTCAGTGTGACCGCCGGATCCTTCGCTAGCTCCCGCGCCAGCAGCCTTGGCGGCTTCTTCGCCAGCGGGATCTTCAGCACCGGCTTCTTCTTCGGCAGCGGCGACATCGTCAGCATCGCCGCGCACGTTCTCCTCACTGCCTGCCTCGGTCTCCATTTGCTCTGTGGAAGGCGGGTCTGGCAACCGGAGAAGGAGAAGAAGTCAAGCAAATATCCAAAGAAAGAGAAAAATCGGAAGAACGCAAGGGAGTACCTGAGGTGGGGTCCATGGTCATGGGCTCCACCACCGGGGGATCAACAGTGCTGCCCCTTGCCGGAGACTCCTCCCTTGCCGGAGATTGCTCCCTTGCCGGAGAGCGTTCCCTTGCCGGAGAATCCTCCCTTGGCGGTGTAGAGGAAGCAGACGGCACGTCGAAGACGGTTCCCGAGCCCTCCTGGTGAAGTTGTTCTGCTCCTACACAAGCAAATCGACGATCAGATTTCAGCAAAGAAAAGAGCACCCGTGTGCGCCCAAAAAGCAGAAAGTGAA
Source organism: Triticum dicoccoides (assembly GCF_002162155.2). NCBI lineage: Eukaryota > Viridiplantae > Streptophyta > Magnoliopsida > Poales > Poaceae > Triticum > Triticum dicoccoides. Next base: position 209,214,902 of record NC_041389.1, on the reverse strand, counting down.
TCATGTACTTACGCTGGGGGCTGCTTCGTGGAGCGGTGTCAAGATCCGGCAAGGTGGTCTCGGGCGCTCCCCCTGTTGTTTCGACGGGCTCGTCCTCGATGATAACCACCGGAACTTTGGCCCTCTTCGCCGCTCTTTGAGCCAACGTCCTGAAAAGGAACAAGTTCAAATTGAAGCAAGTTAGATACAAGGTAAAGCTACAAGATTGAAGAACTACAAGTGCGCAGTTAAAGTCTTACTCTTCTTCCTCCTCGTCGGAGCTGAGCGCGGAGAGGTCGAAGTCCGGCCCACCTGCGGCGCGACGAGGCGGAGGGGTAGGATCCCTTGTCCGCTTGGCGGGCGCGGTGGCGGTGGCGCGGGAAGATCCAGCTCCAGTTGCCGCAGCGGCACGAGGCGCTCCCGCGGCAACATCGCTTGTCGCAGTGGAGCGTGTCGCGCGGCGCGTCGGTTTCTGACTCCTTTGTCGCCCCACTGCGTCCCCGCCCCTGCGAAGACGCCTTCTTGGTTGAGCTGGGAGCTGCGCTGTGGGCTCTGTCTGCGGCAAGTGGCCTGGAGATGGCGGGCCGCTCGCACCCTCGGCGGGCTCACCCTCGGCGGGCTTGCTCGACTCGACCTCCGGCGCGGCAAGCTCTTCTTCGCCATCGATCCACTCTCGCTCGGCAAGGCTTGCCGCTGCCTCCGCCTCTGCCTCTTCCACAGTGAAGCCAAACTCACCCGCGGCAGCGGCTGCCGCCGCTTCTTCCGCCCTGGTGGCGATGCGTCGCATCTCCTCCTCGGTAGTGTCGCGGGTGAGGCTCCTCTTCTCGTCGGCGTGGACCTCCACCTCCACCAGCCCGTCGAAGAATTGCTGCACTACCTCGTCGGCTGGCTCTTGCCACGTTGGGACAAGGCCATGCGAATCGCACTGCGGCATCATCGCGCAGATGCGGTCGAGGGAAGAATTGTTGCACAGCGGGACAACCCCCGCCGGCAACCTGAACCACTCTGGATGCTGAGGATCATGCTTGAATAGCTCCTTGAGCATCGCATCCAGCTCCAGCACGGTGAAGTTGAAATTGAGGCCCGGGCGCAGCCGCATGATATCTGCCGGGCCGCCAAACTCCCAAGCGGGTCTTTTCCTCTCTTGCAGGGGGGCAATGCGGCGGCGGAGAAAATCTGCGCCTACGGCACCCACAGTCAACCCGGCAACCCTGAGACGCAAGATTCTGGTGGTGGCAATCTTCAGCCTCGCGTCCTCCGGGGCCAGGCTGCTCCAATCATTGTCGCGCACTACTGGAACTTGGCGCAGGGAGGTGAATGGCTGCGGGTCCTCCTCCATGATCCAACACCACTCAGCTCTCCACTCTTCCCACTTGCTGCGGAGCTCCCCCTCCAGATATGCCTCCTTCTTGCCGGCCCTCGAGATCCAGGCGATCCCCCCGGAAAGCGGCTCTCCTCTCTCGACCCGAGGCATGAAGTAATGGCAGAAAAGAGCAACATTTGGGTGGACTCCGACAAAGTTTTCGCACAAATGTGCGAAAACGGACATGGTCAAGACGGCGTTGGGGGTGAAATCAAGGAGATGAAACCCGTAGGTGTTCATGATGTCGCAGAAAAATTCCGAGAAAGGTGGGCAGAGGCCGCAGTAGAAGAACAACGGGAAGAAAGGATACCCGTATGGAGCCCGAGTCGAAGCGGCGGCGAAGAGTACCTTCGTGCGTGGATGCGCACGCGTCTCTGTCGACCAGAATAGATAGAACCACTGCCTCAGCCCCTCTACGTCGAGCTCGGCGGGGAAAGTGGCCCGCTCCTTTCGCAGCGCCACGAGCCGCAGCGCCTCAGCCGACTTCGCGACCTTCCCGGTCTTCGGAGCCATGGCGAAGGTGGTGGAGGGGGTTGGCGGCGTTGGTGGCGACGACGAAGATTGGGGGTGGAGCGCTGCTTTCTCAGAAGAGAGGGGAACGGCGGAGATTTTGGAGTAGTAAACAGACAAGGTGAGCAACTGCCTCTGTTCCCTCTGCTTATAAAGGGGGAGGGGGCGAACATTACGCATTTTCCGAATAAAGAATCCCCCACGATCTCTCCCACGACGCTGCAATCAACGCGTGCCGTTCGGGGAGGCGCGGTGGATGCGGAATAACAAACGGCACGACCAGGCTGCGTGTGCCCGTGCCCTGTTTTGGGCCTGGCCCAACAACGCTCGGCACCGTGTGTGGCCCAGGCCCGGGGGCTCCTGTCGGTGTACTAGAGTAGGGGTACCCTAGTATCCCGAACTTCTGCACGGGCAGTTGCAGCACCCGCGGCAAGGCTTGCCAGGTCACCGCCAAGATCCTCTGTGGCTCCTCAGAAGACAAGACCCCGGCAAGAGGAGCTTGCCGGGAAGCCATTCAAGAACAAAGTATTCAACCCGAGAAGACAAGGCCCCGGCAAGAGGAGCTTGCCGGGAAGGCCAACCAAGGCATCTCAAGAACGCTTGCCGCGACGCGCCACGCGTCCCGGCAAGGCACGGTGAGAGACAAGCTCCCGGGCCCGACAAGGTAGCGCCCGCGGCAAGATACTTGCCGCGGCAAGCGGTCGCTCCACGCCCAGGCTCCAGCACATCACCAACGTGTCGTCCTGGGACCTTTCCAGGCACGCGTGGCGGAAGGCTGTGCAGCCAGCGGTGCGCGGTGGCAAGCGGCGCTGACAAGAAGGCCATCGTGGCGATCGGTGGCGCCCCTGGCGGTCTCTTCTCGCACTGTTTAGACGACACAGACGGGCATTTAATGTCCTTGTCCCTTGCCGTCAGGGTTAGGTATGATACACTGTATCTACAGTAGAGGTAGCTGTACCTACCGCACTCTTTTTTCCATTTTTACCCCTCTAGTCTGCGTTGCCACCTGTCGGTGACCCCTTGAGCATATAAAAGGAGGCCCATGCGCAACGTAGAAGAGGTTCGGCTCATTCGAAATACCAAGAACACTCTCATGCTCAGTCTGGTAGTGCTCATCGCTCCTGAGCAAGAACTGAATACGATCAAAGAAGCAGCAATAGGAGTGTTATCTCTCCGGAGAGCTCCGAAGCTGGGTAAACTGCTCGTGTGCACTGCCTCGATCCGCTCTTCGTGCGACCTCCGCCCCCCTCCGAACCGAAAGGGGCTCGGTCCGCCGGTCCCCGTAGGTGTTCGTGGGTCAGTTTCCCCGACACCTATGTTAACGTGTTACCATCAGATATTTTCATAATTATATCACACGAATTTTTTTATCCATTGTCGAAGGGAGTGTTGCTTTTCAATATTGATTCCACTAAGGATTGTCTTAGAACAATATTAGAAATTTATTGCTTTCTTACAATATATATTAGATTTAGTTAGGTTGAGATTATAGTATATGCATAACGTCCTCTAAATATGTTTTATATTTAGTTAGGTTGAAATTACTATATTGCATTCACATTTGTTTCCTTTATCCCCTGCCGCAAATTTATTATCCATCATAATTGCATAATGCGTCTGAAAGAAGTAATTAAAATAATTATAGGCAATTCAAAACCTGTACGGAGGATATTGAAGGAAAATATGAGCAATATCAGGTAACAAAGAAACTTGAAGCGTTTACTTCTTAAAGATCCACAGTCACTGAACTGTGCCGAGATTATTTTGTAATCTTCTGTAAAACATTTGGCAAAACCTGAATCGAATCGAACAATTACTAAAATAGGGAAAAGTGGGTGGGGGCAGCTGGATTAGTAGAACTTCTGAATCTGCAAATATTCATATGGAAAGAGAAGTTCTGTAACCTGTCAAAGCGGACGACAGAAACTATACCAAAACTAAGCCATTTTATCCATTTTCAACAATCATTATTCCACACGTACAACCTTAATGTTACTCCATGGTTGTTCTCCTATATATGCAAGGCATCAAAAACAAGACATCAGAGCATGTATACGCATTAAAATATAGGGCTGATCATGTGTGTCCGCAGAAATATCCGATTCATCTGAAAACTGTATGAAATTCCTTTATAAGAAGGTTACATAGAGTAAAATAGAAATATTTTAAGGTCTCTTGACTAAAGGATCTCCTTGTACACAATATTTTTTCCAAATTATTTGCCTTAGATTCTTCATCTGAAATTAGAATTTTAAGTCCATCTCTACTTATGACTCCTGATACCGCTACATAGAGTTGGCCATGTGTGAACACCCGCTTTGGTAAATATAGCCACACATGTGTTAGTGACTGCCCTTGACTCTTATTTATCGTCATTGCAAAACAAACTGATATCGGTACTGCCTCCTTTTCAACACAAACGGCCCTTTTGAGTCACTTGGTGACATAATAATCCATGAAATATATACCTTGTTTCCAATGTTTGTCCCTGTTATTATCTGAGCTTCTATGAACCATTTGCCTAGTTGTGTTATATTTAGTCTTGTACCATTGCATAAGCCCTCACTTTGGTTGATATTTCGTAGCAGCATAACTGGCAGTCCAACTTTCAGCAGTATTTCATGGTCTGGTATTCCAGGGCACTTCCAGCTATTCAGGAATTCTGTTGGGTACAAATGGTCTCCACCTTCTGAATTTGACATTGCTTTGCACACTGTATCTGAACTTCGATAGGTTACCTCCTCACCTTCTATTCTACCCATGATGTAAGAATTTACCTCATCAGCCATCTCATTTCTTGGACATAAGATGGCTCTCTCTTCTAAGTATGTTCGGTTCATGTAGTTCGTCCATAGGTTTGGATAGGTGCTGTTGATGATTGTTTCTAATTGGTTCTCTCCTTTCTGCAGTAGCAAGTCCTCCGGTATATGTACCCATGCCTCTTATTATTTATTTCCAACTAATCCATCCCCAATATTTAGAATCCAGTCAATCTGCGGTCTTCTTTTGTTCTTCTGGAGTATCTGTTAGTGCAGAAACGTGCATGTTCTGAGTGAGCTTGAATTCCTCAAAGTGGTTCCATAAGTAGGAACATTTTAAGGATGCATCTACAATGTGAGATCTTGGCCCTTTCGGTATTACTGGCAGGATTTGTCTGAAGTCACCTCCCATCACTACCATCATCTCTCCAAATGGTTTACCTGCACTACTTTCATTTGTGAACCTTAGGATGTCTCTCAAGCTCTTGTCCAATGCTTCGAAGCAATGTTTGTTCGCCATAGGTGCTTCATCCCATATAATTAAGGATGTTTTCTTTAGCAGGATTGCAAGATAGGATCCTTGCTTGATGTCACATGTGGACTCATTAGTGATGTTTAGTGGGATGTGAAATCTTGAATGTGCAATTCTCCCCCCAAGTATAAGAAGTGCCGCTATTGCACTGGATGCTACTTCTAAAACTATTTTTCCTTCAGATCGTAGTGATGTCGTGATTGCCTTCCAAAGAAATGTTTTTCCTGTTCCACCATATCCATTGACAAATATCAATTTGCCTAGTTTTCTATTTACATATTGTAGTATTGCATCAAAAGCTTGTTTTTGTTCTCGATTTAACTTTCCAAGTAGTGCCACTTTCTCTATTTGTAGAGAATCTCTGTCATAGTAAAGATCTTCACTTACCAACCTATTTTGCAGACCTTGTGGTGAGTTGCTATCTGGTAATGGAATCCCTTCATAATCTTTAATGACTTTCCACCTCTCCTTAGCAACATCTCTATCTCTATAAGTGTGAGATTTTGTATTTGTTCAGGATTAAGCCGAAGTTCATCGAAGTTCAAGATTTTCCTCTAACGCCGCTGAATGTCGTCTGAGAGTAATTCCCATGTAGATTCCCATAGTTTCCCTAGATTTGTGACCTGACAAAAAATGAGTATTGTGCAGAAAAGTTGTCGCATTTGTTGTGCAGAAGCCCAATGTGATGCTTCCTTTATACAATCATCCCACTCTTGGTCATCGTTGAGTAATCCAAGGGCATAACATGCTGATTTATAGGTTGGTTGTACAATACCATATACTTTTCTGATGTCCTCATATGATTTACAACCTTCGACAGTACTTAGCAGAATCCTTAGGTAATATTTCTCACCACTTGCTGGATGGACATAGTAGATCCTCCCAATAGACCGTTTCCCGGCTTTCCTTGGTTTCCATCTTTTCTCCTTTGCCTGCCACGTCCACTTAGTGGGAAATTCTGCATATGTCAGATTACGGGCCCCCTCATACAATTGATTAGCGGTCATCCATTCGGTGAAAATTGTTTCCTCTATGCCAGGTCTATATACAATTTTCTCAATATCAGTTGAGTCCGGGAACACGACCATTTGCTCATCTTGAAGGTGGAATTGCATTCTCTATACAGAAGGTTGCTGGTGCTGAAGTTCAAATATAAAGATATGCCAAGATGCTTTTGATAGAGGCAAAGGTGTCCCGTCTTTCGATGAGATGGTGGATTTCGCTTTGGTGGAAGTCGACTTTGACGATCCGACTACGAACGTGCGAGGACGTCGCGCCTTAGCAATCGCTAAACCAACTCCGAGAGGTTATTGACCACGCCGGAGCACGATCAACCTGACCACGAGGGTCTGTTTCCTGCGAGCAAACGAAGAACAAGCAAGAAACTGAGATTGCAATCTGGATATTGCGAATATAAGATGAAAGCTTTATTGATCAAGGTGGGGTTCTGTGACGCCTTTGTCTGGTCGTTGAACACAAACGAAGTACGCGAAGTTGCAGCTATGGCGAACTTTTAATCTAAACAAAACCCAAAGTCTAAACGATGCCCTAAGGGCTATATATATGGAGGAAGAGGGGGGGAATTTCGTGGCCCTTGGTGGAGGGGTCCGAAATCAACCCTATCTCTTGTTTCCCCACACATACGGACTCTAAAAATAGCCTATACTTATGTATTTCGAAATTACATGGGCCTGGCCCAATAATAAGGTGACGCAGCACCTAAAATAGCCTCGGGACGAAATTTATGAAGTGGCATCTTGTATATTTCGTCCAAGGCTTCATGCACTCATTATGGTGGCTTCAAAGTCCTGAAATCATCACTTGTAACTCCGTTCTTGTTTCCCTTGCGCATGCCATCATCTCCATGCTTGTTCTTGCTCCAATGTTCATCCTTCTCCAAGCTAGGCCCTTCATTTGTAAGCAAAACAAATGTATCCAATTTAGGCAGCATCATATTCTCATGAACATTAGAATCATTACCAAGAAATGAAAGTACCTGGTAATTTAGTTGGCGTGCACGAGCTCTAGTAATTGGTCCAGTATGTATAGCAGCAGGGGTTGTGGGTGTAACAATTGTATTGATGTCCTCATCACGGGATGTTGAGCGTTTTATTGCTCGCTGCACTACATGTCAAAAAGCTAAGTCACGACTCAATCCTCATGGTTTATATATGCCTTTGCCTGTACCTAGTGTTCCTTGGGAGGATATATCTATGGACTTTGTTTTAGGTTTACCTCGAACAAAGAAGGGGAGGGATAGCATATTTGTTGTCGTGGATAGATTCTCGAAAATGGCACACTTTATACCATGTCATAAAAGCGATGATGCTGTTAATGTTGCTGATTTGTTCTTTCGTGAAATTATTCGCTTGCATGGTGTGCCAAATACTATTGTTTCAGATCGTGATACTAAATTTCTTAGCCACTTTTGGAGATGTTTATGGGCTAAGTTGGGGACTAAACTGCTTTTTAGTACTACTTGTCACCCCCAAACTGATGGACAAACTGAAGTAGTCAATAGAATGTTTTGAAGAGTAATAAGAAAATGTGGGAGGAATGCTTGCCTCATATTGAATTTGCTTATAATCGTTCATTGCATTCTACTACTAAGATGTGCCCTTTTGAAGTTGTGTATGGTTTCCTACCTCATGCACCTATTGATTTGTTGCCTCTTCCATCTTCGGAGAAGGTTAATTTTGATGCTAAACAACGTGCTGAATTGATTTTAAAAATGCATGAGTTAACTAAGGAAAACATTGAGCGCATGAATGCTAAATATAAACTTGCTGGAGATAAGGGTAGAAAACATGTTGTGTTTGCACCTGGAGATCTTGTTTGGTTACATTTGCGTAAGGATAGATTTCCTGATTTGCGCAAATCAAAGTTAATGCCACGTGCTGATGGTCCCTTTAAGGTGTTAGAGAAAATAAATGATAATGCATATAAACTTGAGCTGCCTGCAGATTTTGGGGTTAGTCCCACTTTTAACATTGCAGATTTGAAGCCTTATTTGGGTGAGGAAGATGAACTTCCGTCGAGGACGACTTCATTTCAAGAAGGGGAGGATGATGAGGACATCAATACAATTGTTACACCCACAGCCCCGGCTGCTATACATACTGGACCAATTACTAGAGCTCGTGCACGCCAACTAAATTATCAGGTACTTTCGTTTCTTGGTAATGATTCTAATGTTCATGAGAATATGATGCTGCCTAAATTGGATACATTTGTTTTGCTTACAAATGAAGGGCCTAGCTTGGAGAAGGATGAACATTGGAGCAAGAACAAGCATGGAGATGATGGCATGCGCAAGGGGAACAAGAACGGAGTTACAAGTGATGATTTCAGGACTTTGAAGCCACCATAATGTGTGCATGAAGCCTTGGACGAAATATACAAGATGCCACTTCATAAATTTCGTCCCGAGGCTATTTTAGGTGCTGCGTCACCTTATTATTGGGCCAGGCCCATGTAATTTCGAAATACATAAGTATAGGCTATTTTTAGAGTCCGTATGTGTGGGGAAACAAGAGATAGGGTTGATTTCGGACCCCTCCACCAAGGGCTACGAAATTCCCCCCTCTTCCTCCATATATACAGCCCTTAGGGCATCGTTTAGACTTTGGGTTTTGTTTAGATTAAAAGTTCGCCATAGCTGCAACTTCGCGTACTTCGTTTGTGTTCAACGACCAGACAAAGGCGTCACAGAACCCCACCTTGATCAATAAAGCTTTCATCTTATATTCGCAATATCCAGATTGCAATCTTAGTTTCTTGCTTGTTCTTCGTTTGCTCGCAGGAAACAGACCCTCGTGGTCAGGTTGATCGTGCTCCGGCGTGGTCAATAACCTCTCGGAGTTGGTTTAGCGATTGCTAAGGCGCGACGTCCTCGCACGTTCGTAGTCGGATCGTCAAAGTCGACTTCCACCAAAGCGAAATCCACCATCTCATCGAAAGACGGGACACCTTTGCCTCTATCAGAATGTATAACAAATTCTTTGGGCCATAAATAATGTTGCCATGTTTCTAAAGTCCGAACAAGAGCATATAATTCTTTATCTTAAGTAGAATAATTCAGACTAGGCCCACTTGATTTTTCAGAAAAGTATGCAACAGGTTTGCCATCTTGTAATAACACACCTCCTAATCCAATTCCACTAGCATCACATTCAAGCTCAAAAGTCTTATTAAAATCAGGAAGTTGGAGTAAAGGAGCATGTGTCAACTTATCTTTCAATACCGAGAAGGCTTCTTCCTGTGCGGTACCCCAAAGAAAAGGCACATCTTTCTTTGTAAGCTCATTGAGAGGTGCAGCAATGGTGCTGAAATCTCTCACAAAACGCCTATAGAATCCAGCGAGGCCAAGAAAACTCCTCACTTGTGTGACCGTTTTGGGCTGCGGCCAACTCTCAATAGCTTCAATCTTGGCTTTATCAACTTCAATTCCCTGTGGAGTAACAACATAGCCAAGAAAAGATACTCGGTCGGTGCAAAAGGTGCACTTCCCAAGGTTACCAAACAAACGTGCATCACGTAGAGCAATAAAAACATCACGTAAATGTTCCAAATGTTCTTCCAAAGATCTGCTATAAATCAATATGTCATCAAAGTAAACTACCACAAATCGTCCAATGAAAGCACGTAAAACTTCGTTCATTAATCTCATGAAAGTACTAGGTGCATTAGTTAACCCAAAAGGCATGACTAACCACTAATATAATCCAAACTTAGTTTTAAATGCTGTTTTCCATTCATCTCCCAATTTCATACGAATTTGATGGTAGCCACTACGCAAATCAACTTTGGAGAATATTGTAGAGCCACTCAATTCATCAAGCATATCATCTAGCCTAGGAATAGGATGACGATAACGAATAGTAATATTATTAATGCCTCTACAATCAACACACATACGTGATGTACCATCCTTTTTCGGCACTAGAATAATAGGAACAGCACAAGGACTAAGGGATTCGCGTATATAACCTTTGTCGAGAAGATCTTGTACTTGGCGCATAATCTCCTTCGTCTCCTCTGGATTGGTACGGTATGGTGCACGGTTTGGCAGTGAAGCACCGGGAATTAAGTCAATCTGATGCTCAATCCCTCGAATAGGCGGTAATCCCGGTGGCACGTCTTGTGGAAAGACGTCAGCGAACTCCTGCAAAATGTTAGTGACAGCAGGAGGCAAAGAGGAAGGCACGTCCTCGAATGAAAATAATGCCTCTTTGCACACAAAAGCATAGCAAACAGATTTGCTGAAATCTAGCTCATCAATATCAGATTTGGTGGCAAATAAACATGCACTTTTCAATTTAATTTCAGAAGCAACACTAGATGGTTTATTATTAGGCTTCATTTGTTGCTCAAATTCTTTTGCCACAATCTGATTTTCACTCTTATTCGTCTCCTGTTTTGCTTTATTAGCTCTATTAATATCATCTTTCAAAATGGAATCAGGAGTCATAGGAAGCAAAGTAATATTTTTATCCTTATGAACAAGAGTATAGTGATTGTTTCTACCATGGTGTACAGAATTTTTATCAAATTGCCATGGTCTACCAAGTAATAAGGAACATGCTTGCATAGGTACCACATCACAATCAACATAATCAGCATATGTAGAGATACTAAAATGCACACGAACAGTACGTGTTACCTTAACCTTGCCATTGTTGTTGAACCATTGGATGTAGTAAGGATGTGGATGTGGTCTTGTGGTGAGAGAAAGCTTCTCCACCATCTCCATGCTAGCCAAGTTGTTGCAGCTCCCTCCGTCTATGATGACGCGCACAGAACGTTCCTTCACAACTCCCTTGGTTTGGAACAAATTGTGCCTCTGATTTTGCTCAGCTTGTGTGATCTGCACACTCAAAACACGTTGAGCAACTAAACATTCATACCTGTCAGCGTCTTCAGGAGCCATGTATTGCGTCTCATGATCAGAATCATCTCCACCATGTTCTTCACGTGTAATAAGAGCCAAAGTCTCCTCATCATAGTCACTAGCAGACTCATATCCACCATCCGCGGTAGCAATCATCACACGCGGAGATTTGCATTCTCTCGCATAATGACCTCCTCCCTTACAACGATGACAAATAATATCACTTGTGTGCCCTGTTGATGCCATGGAAGAAGAAGAACGCTGTGCAGGCCCCGCGGGTGCGCTCTTGGCAGATAATGGTGGTTGTGCCTGTTTTCTTGTATCACGGCTGGAGGTGGCACCGGATGGAGGTGCTGGTGCAGTTGAAGTAGAAGATGCACGTGGTGTCCATGATGAAGGTCGGCCTGCAGAAAAGTTAGTTCGCCCCAATGCTTGTCGATCCTGCACTTCACGTTCAGCTTTACAAGCAAGATGGAATAAACGAGTGATATTAGTATACTCCTTATAGTCTAGAATGGTCTGAATCTCTCTATTTAATCCACCCAGAAAACGTGCAAGCATAGCTTCATTCTCCTCAACAATACCACATCTAATCATGCCAGTTTGTAATTCCTGATAATATTCTTCTACAGAATTTTTTCCTTGTCTTAAGCGCTGTAATTTTTGAAGCAATTCACGTTGATAATATGGTGGAACCCAACGCGTACGCATAGCTGTTTTCAAAGCAGCCCAAGTAGTTGGAATAGGATACAATCTACAATGTTCAGACCACCATACACATGCAAAACTAGTGAAAGCACAAACAGCAGCAGCAACTCGCCTCTCCTCAGGATATTGTAAACATGTAAATCGTTGTTCAGTTTCTAACTCCCAAGTAAGATATATATCAGGAACATATCTACCCTCAAATGGTGGAATATTCAATTTCAGTTTAGGAATATGGACATCATCTCGTACCTGAGGTGGTGGTGCAGGCCTACCATTACGAATATATACCTGAGGTCGACCTGCTGGTGGTGGTGCTGGTGGCTGCTCGTAGATCTGATTTTGATCAACCTCATCCTCATAATCGCCCGCATACTCATCATCCTCCTGGGTACGAGCAACAGCAGTAGCAGGAGCCACAGAAGTATCAACAGCAGCACCAACAGTTTGGCCAAACGCAAGAGGAACACGGCTCGCTCGGCGAAGGTCTATTTCGCGACGTGGAGGTAGACGTTGTTGTTGTTGTTGGAGAGGTGCGTTAGGTGCAGCGGGTGGTGGTGGTGGAAGACGCGCGAGCAATTCTTTAAATCTGTTATCGAGCTTTGTTTCGAACGTCTTCTCAAGGCCAGTGATCTTCTACATGGCCTCTTCAAAATTGTTCAGCACATCTTGCACCTGTTCAGTCATCATTTGCTGAAACTTATCATGAAGCTCCTTGTTCGATAAATTCTCCCAGTCAATCTCGTCGGCTTGTGATCCTGGCATGGTTAGCAGCAATAGAAACACACAAGAATATGATCCTACAGACTACGAACAAGTGGTGGTGGTGGGTGTCACAAATCCGTCAAGCAAAACTCAAATTCTTACCAGTTCTTACCCAGCAACAGGCGGTGATCGGCAACCGTTGTAGTCAAAACTCTCAAAGCTTGGATAGAGCGATTACCAGGGAGAGTCAAACGCACGACGTAGATGTATGTGGAGCTGGGAAGGCTTATACTATGGTAGCAAAAAGGGTCAGCAATAATCAATTCAGAGATGCAAAGTTGAATAAACGCTCAACGACGGTACTGTGCTGGTCCTAGGCTAGACTGTGCTAGAGACGCGAGCCTAGAACACCAACAAAATCACGGCGCGGCACGTAAACAAGGGAAAAGCACACTCTGAATTTTTTTTACGCTCTTTTTTTTGCGCTCTTTTTTTTTTGCGCTGCTTTTTTTTTCTTGCGAAAAATCACTATAATGGCGAGTGTCTCAAAACTCTTCCTAGCTCAAACTGACAGGATGGGCACGAAATTTTTTGACCATTTTTTTTTCGACTGCCCAGACCCAAAAACTGGAAACGGGTCAAAAAAAACTTCCTATAATGGCACCTGTCTCAAAACACTCAGAAACACCTAAAAATAGGATAGCCAGAAATTTTTTCGAAAAATGCGTTTTCGAAAAATTTTGGGCCTAAACGGAGCGTGGCTACCCGACTCTTTTTTTTTCCGAAACCTACTCCAGCAAGGAAACACGAATCGGAATCTAGATGGATCTCGAAAACAACCCTAATAAGCAAGGAACTCGGATTGCTGGTGGATATATGGTGGTGGTATATGGCAGCGGTGGTGGTAGCGGTGGTAGTATATGGATATGGATCAGTGGTGGTATATGGACACGGATTGGTGGTGGTATATGGATACGGATTCGGAGCGGTGGTGGTAGATGGCAGGGGCGATGATGATGGTGCGGCGGCGGCGTGACAACTTATGACCAGAACTCGAAACTCTAAAAGACTAGACTCTAAGACCAGCAACTAGACACGACGATGCAACCGCAAATTCAACAAAGCAAAACCCTAAAAAGATTATGCAAAGGCTCAGATTGGTTCGGATATGATGAACTAACCCTAAATTTTTTTGTGGCTTTTTCGTGGACTGTAGGTATGAAGACTCGATCTAAACTACGAAAAACTGTAAAATCTCACCGAGCAACCTGGAAATCTGATACCACTTGATAGAGGCAAAGGTGTCCCGTCTTTCGATGAGATGGTGGATTTCGCTTTGGTGGAAGTCGACTTTGACGATCCGACTACGAACGTGCGAGGACGTCGTGCCTTAGCAATCGCTAAACCAACTCCGAGAGGTTATTGACCACGCCGGAGCACGATCAACCTGACCACGAGGGTCTGTTTCCTGCGAGCAAACGAAGAACAAGCAAGAAACTGAGATTGCAATCTGGATATTGCGAATATAAGATGAAAGCTTTATTGATCAAGGTGGGGTTCTGTGACGCCTTTGTCTGGTCGTTGAACACAAACGAAGTACGCGAAGTTGCAGCTATGGCGAACTTTTAATCTAAACAAAACCCAAAGTCTAAACGATGCCCTAAGGGCTGTATATATGGAGGAAGAGGGGGGAATTTCGTGGCCCTTGATGGAGGGGTCCGAAATCAACCCTATCTCTTGTTTCCCCACACATACGGACTCTAAAAATAGCCTATACTTATGTATTTCGAAATTACATGGGCCTGGCCCAATAATAAGGTGACGTAGCACCTAAAATAGCCTCGGGACGAAATTTATGAAGTGGCATCTTGTATATTTCGTCCAAGGCTTCATGCACACATTATGGTGGCTTCAAAGTCCTGAAATCATCACTTGTAACTCCGTTCTTGTTCCCCTTGCGCATGCCATCATCTCCATGCTTGTTCTTGCTCCAATGTTCATCCTTCTCCAAGCTAGGCCCTTCATTTGTAAGCAAAACAAATGTATCCAATTTAGGCAGCATCATATTCTCATGAACATTAGAATCATTACCAAGAAACGAAAGTACCTGATAATTTAGTTGGCGTGTACGAGCTCTAGTAATTGGTCCAGTATGTATAGCAGCAGGGGCTGTGGGTGTAACAATTGTATTGATGTCCTCATCAGCTTTACCTGCGGATAGGTATCGTGCATCAAGGTACATTTGTATCTCGTCATAGTTATTTCCTACACCCAAAATTATACTTCCACCGTTCGGAATTACTTGTCACAAAAATGGGTAAAAATGGATGTATCTACAACTAAAATACATCTAGAGACATTCATTTCTTGGACGAGTAATAGTGAACGGAGGAGTAGTTGCTCTATCCTCTCCTTTGTGGATGTACTTGAACAAATACTTTATGGATCTTGATTTATTGAACCATTCCACGTTTATGTGCCCCTGGTACTTGACTATTAGGTCCCTGTTGTATGGAACAACATACCTGCTATTTAGCTGTACTCCATTTGTTTCTACTGTCCTGCCATTATTTTTTCTTTTTTGTATATTGGGAATCCTTCTTCATCGATGCTTGTTTCCTCATAGTACATCTTAGGGAAATGTTTTGAGCACTTCCCATTGATCATGCATGGTAATTTGTAGCATGCCTGTCCACATGGTCCATGCATCATGAAATTTTCACCTGCCATGTAACCTTCTGGATCAACATCCTTGTCTGGCACCTCTGCTGATATGATCTGGTCAATATTTTGGGGGCTAGGATCCCTGTCATCTGGATCCAAAAATAATAGTATATGTGCATGAGGTAGACCTCTTTTCTGGAACTCGATGGTGTAGACAACTGCAACAAAACATTATAATTTCATTAGTCATGTTTTCAGTTTGCGTAGTAATTTACAGAGGTATATGAAGATAAGGTACATAACAAACTTAGTTGTGATGATAGGTATGAATTGGCCGAAACTTTGTTGACTTACTTGCTATTGCTTTTCCAAACCTCTTCTTTTTGTATATGTCTTCTATTAGTTCATTCAGCTTTATAAGGAACACTCTATTGATAATGTCTGGACGATCTTCTGGGTTTTGTTCTGGTATGAAGTCCAGCATGGTTTGTATTTATAGCCACTTTGGGTTGCATGTGAAAGTGATAAACAGATTTGGATATCCAGCCCACCGACATATGGCCATTTCATCCTGGTAGTACTGTTGTTTGGCGAAAAAAGCTTTCGCCCTGCTTTATATATAAAGCAAAGATCCACATCATCCGATACAAACGCACGCCAATGCCACACACACCCAAGGCAGGATACAAAAGCATTGAGTGCAGCAATACCACCCCTAGCACACTACCACGAAGAGATGAAGCCACAAACAACGAACCATGGACTCCAAGGCGGTGCCTTCAGGAAGGATACGACACCGGAGCGCCGCCACCGTCCGATCCGATGATCAGAGTTTCCCCCGGAGCCGCACGACGGGCGGTGAGAGCCGTGACGACGCCTTCAAGAAGGGATCGAGTTTCGCCGTCGCCGGTCCGTCCAAAGATAGAGCAGGTTTTCACCCCTGCCAACACTCACCGCCGCCGAACGCTACACCCCGGCAACCATGCCGCCCACACGGCCATGGTCACCGGGCATCGCCAAGACACGGGCTCTGCCCAAGAGCACCGTGCACCGCCACCAGGGCCGCCGCCCAGGCATCCAAGACCTTGACACCACCGCACCGGAGACCCGCCACTACCCCAACCAAAGAGACAAGCAGAAAAGGATCCGCCTTTGCACCCCTGGCCCACCCACAGCATCGAGACCCAATAGGTCGGCCAACACTGGCATCCATCGACCCATCCTGCAGCCCGGAGCGCGAGACGAGATCGGTCCTGCAGCACCGTGGGGCGGGGACGAGATCAGTCCTTCTGCATCGTGCGTGAGACGAGCTCGGTCCCGCTGCACCGGGCGCGAGACGAGCGATGGACCACAGCTGGGAAAGGGCCATCCCTTCGAAGGGAGTAGCGACCGAGCGCCGAGGAGATGGAGTGAAGGCCGAAACGGTCCGATCGCAGATAAGCCGACGTCGGAGAAGCTAGCCGCCGCCGCAAGCAGATCCGCCAAGCCACGATGGATCCGCGACGACACCGGGAGTCCACCACCACCGGACCTCCACACATCGCCGCCCACGGCCGGAGCAACGGCCACGCCCGGCCACTGCCCTACCCGCGTCGCCCGGTGAGCTCATAGCGCCAGAGCCGCCGGGCATGCACCACCGCCACCACGCGCCACCGGCCAACCCCCACCACCAGATCCGGCTGGATCTAGCAAGGGCCGACCGTGCGCCACCTCCCGAGACGGGAGCGCCGCAGCCGCCCCGCCCCGCACGAGACCCAGGGCACCGGTGCGCCGCTACCAGCCGGCTTCCCCGCGAGCTTGCCACCGAGCTGCCGAA
>NC_041389.1:209191129-209197637 GCF_002162155.2 Triticum dicoccoides | reverse complement strand
GCACCGTGGGGGGTGGGGGGAGGAGAGGGGGGGAGCGGGGCGAGCCTGGAGGCGCTCGCCCGGTGGCCGGCAGCGACGGGAGGTGAACCCTAGTGGGGGAGCGGGGACAAAGACAACCACCCTGAACCTGATTTACCTAGGATAGGATTCTTGTTCTACCATACTGTTGTTTATTCCTCGGATTTCCATTATATGATGAAGGTAGTATAATTCTTTTACCTACTTGATCAGTTCTAGTATCACCATTATCCATTGCATCTTGCAGACCGCTATATAGCTCTGTTCTTAGTGTCCCTTGGTGCATCCTGTACCAATTGAGCCTCCATTGCTCAATGCATGTTGTTGCGTCCACGATGAACTGAAGGAACAACTTGCCACTCGTTTGCAAGACTACTGACTGGTTTAGTCGCTGCTGGATGCGATATGCATAATACTCCATGGTAACATACTTTCTCTTTCCTTCGACACCTTTTGTTTTTTCTAATTTTATTTCCAGTCTGAATCCATCTTCTCCGTACGGGAATAATAACGGGTATTGCATAGACATAAAGCTTGGGTGTAGTCCCGAAATTCGCTGGAGTTGTTTGTCTTGGTTTTCTACTATTATATCACGTTCAACATTTTCTCCTGTTTGTTCCTCAACAGCGAGTGCAGCTATTTCAGATGCAGTTGGTAGGTTGTATTGTCTTCCATCACTGGATCTTGTACCAAATAATCGCAACATAACATTTTCGAGATCCGACTCTTGGTATCTATCCCTTGCCATACGGAATGATTTCACTAACTCATTGTGATCATCAAAGCATCTGCAATAATCCAGACACAATGCGTTCATCAAGTTGTGTTTTCCTTTCCTTTGAGGTTGAAGCCTGCATTCTGTTTCTGACCTTGTTTTCTGTATCATAAATGTACAATTGAGCAAACTTTGGCCTAAGATCATTATGTCCATTATCTTTAGGTAGCAATGTGCCAATTTGATGATAGTTTTGGCCATTCAAGCGAAAAACATATGGCGCTCCCCCTTTTTTGTTTATCTCGTAATCGACCTGGCCACCCATCGAAGTAAATGCAAACATTGAATTATAGTTCCTGATATTGTCTCTGTAATTTGATGATTCTCCCTTTTCATTAGATGTTAGTAGCTGCTGAAGGTATGCTGGAGGTTTTTTCAATGGTGGCAGTTTGACTTTGCCTTCCTTGCAACAAAGTCCGAATGTTGGTCTTGATTTGTTTGTGTTATGCTTGCTTCTCTCTTGATGCCACATTATAGCATTGCGGAATGGGCATACGCATGTTGGTTTTCCAAACTTTGAAACCTCACTTGGAGAGCTATGAGTTACCTCCTTTTTTCATCGCTTGTAATTTCTTTCTATTTGCTCGATTCAACTTGCTTATCTCTTTTCTTATAATCAAATCGCTATCTGATGAGCTTCTAGCAAAATTTGATGCTTCTAAAGCATGTTCATCAGCTGCTGCACTCAAAGCAAACTCAGTTTCACAATTTTGTATTCTTTGAACCAACCTTGCATGTTTGTTTCTTTGATTTCCATGGACCATATGTTTCCTCTTTCTTGGTTTTTGTTTATTTGTACCTGGTGAAATCCTATAACAAATATATTTGGTAGTTGTTAGTCCATTATATCAGGCACGAGCTAGCGGCCATGATTATGTCATTAAAGGGGGCACCTTTCTTGCTCTTTGTTTATTGTAGAATGATCTTTGGGTATTCCCTGAAAATAAAAGGAGTTAAACTTGATTTGCGTAGCACACTAAAAGTAATTTGAAGAGATAATAAATATGTGATTACTATTTTATTCTCCTGGCAAGCTAAAACGGCAGTGGATGTATATACACATGTGAATAGCTTGTAATATATTATTTCATGATCAGTTATTTTTATAGGTACATGTATTGAGTTATTTTCTTGTTTATTAATAACTAACAATATATAATGCAAGCAAGTACCTTTCATTCTGATGGTGTAGGTTGTCTTGTTGGACATGAATATCCGACTGGTTGCCCATCATGCTTAATAACTTTGGACGCTTGTTATTTTTTGTTTGGTTTGGAGATTGACTTTGCTTTCTCCTAGCTTCTCTGCATTCATTTTTTCATCATTATAATGTAATGTATGTTCATTTGTTAGTTAGACTGTAGATGTGCTAGAGGCAATAAATTGTGTCATAACAAACCGGTTATTGCCTTCCACTCTAATTTGCTGATAATTTCATTTTGAAAGTCAGTGCAATATATTCAAGGGTGCATTCAACATTGTTATAAGAATAGGATAGAAGTGTTGTAATCAAGTTTGTACCTTGTTTTCGTCAGGTAATTTGTCTTTTTTGCCCAAGATGACCCTGCAAGTGGTACAGACTCTTATTAGAAATAGTTTAAATATAAACTAATATCAGTTTTGCTGCAAGGCACTATCTGAACCCTTCACTTAAAATATGGGAAGGAAATCATTGGCATATTGCTAAAAATAATATGTTGAACACCATTATCTATTCTACCTTCGGTCAGTTTTATCCTCCTTTTGGATCACAGGCACATGATTATTTGACATGGTGGTCGGGGCCCTCTGAAACAACAGATGACTTCTGTGTCTTCTTCGCACCTAATGAAGATTTTAGTAAAATCTTATAAGTTAATACTTATAGAAACAGCATCATCGAGAGTAAGCATGAACTAATATGTTAAAAAGTCGATCCTACCTCTTTTTTCTCTTTATTCCGTGTCTTTGGTAGCTCTGGATCGTTATGAGACGTGGAAGCTCCAGATCGTTTATGTGTAAATCGTGGCATGCTCTTATATAAAGGCAGATGTGTTCGAGTTGGACCCTGCAGGCCTTGTTTATTCCGGACTGTATAAATAAATAATATAAGACCAAGCCGTACTCGTGTCCCATGGTCATGTTTAAGTCTCTGACTCCAAGTCGTGAGCCATTTTTACACGCCATTGTAGGGAGCCATTTTACACTGGACGACAAAACCTGAGATTGGCTCTCCTCTTCTTTACACTACCCCCTGGTTAAGTACAACAATATACTCCCTACAACAACAACAATAACAACAACAACAAAGCCTTTAGTCCCAAACAAGTTGGGGTAGGCTAGAGGTGAAACCCATAAGATCTCGCAACCAACTCATGGCTCTGGCACATGGATAGCAAGCTTCCACGCACCCCTGTCCATAGCTAGCTCTTTGTCGATACTCCAATCCTTCAGGTCTCTCTTAACGGACTCCTCCCATGTCAAAATCGGTCGACCCCGCCCTCTCTTGACATTCTTCGCACGCTTTAGCCGTCCGCTATGCACTGGAGCTTCTGGAGGCCTGCGCTGAATATGCCCAAACCATCTCAAACGATGTTGGACAAGCTTCTCCTCAATTGGTGCTACCCCAACTCTATCTCGTATATCATCATTCCGGACTCGATCCTTCCTCGTGTGGCCACACATCCATCTCAACATACGCATCTCCGCCACACCTAACTGTTGAACATGTCGCCTTTTAGTCGGCTAACACTCCGCGCCATACAACATTGCGGGTCGAACCGCCGTCCTGTAGAACTTGCCTTTTAGCTTTTGTGGCACTCTCTTGTCACAGAGAATGCCAGAAGCTTGGCGCCACTTCATCCATCCGGCTTTGATTCGATGGTTCACATCTTCATCAATACCCCCATCCTCCTGCAACATTGACCCCAAATACCGAAAGGTGTCCTTCCGAGGTACCACCTGGCCATCAAGGCTAACCTCCTCCTCCTCACAGCTAGTAGTACTGAAACCGCACATCATGTACTCGGTTTTAGTTCTACTAAGCCTAAACCCTTTCGATTCCAAGGTTTGTCTCCATAACTCTAACTTCCTATTTACCCCCATCCGACTATCGTCAACTAGCACCACATCATCCGCAAAGAGCATACACCATGGGATATCTCCTTGTATACCCCTTGTGACCTCATCCATCACCAATGCAAAAAGAGCTCAAAGCTGACCCCTGATGCAGTCCTATCTTAATCGGGAAGTCATCGGTGTCGACATCACTTGTTCGAACACTTGTCACAACATTATTGTACATGTCCTTCATGAGGGTAATGTACTTTGCTGGGACTTTGTGTTTCTCCAAGGCCCACCACATGACATTCCGCGGTATCTTATCATAGGCCTTCTCCAAGTCAATGAACACCATATGCAAGTCCTTCTTATGCTCCCTATATCTCTCCATAAGTTGTCGTACCAAGAAAATGGCTTCCATGGTCGACCTCCCAGGCATGAAACCAAACTGATTTTTGGTCACGCTTGTCATTCTTCTTAAGCGGTGCTCAATGACTCTCTCCCATAGCTTCATTGTATGGCTCATCAGCTTAATTCCACGGTAATTAGTACAACTCTGAACATCCCCCTTGTTCTTGAAGATTGGTACTAATATACTCCGTCTCCATTCTTCTGGCATCTTGTTTGCCCGAAAAATGAGGTTGAAAAGCTTGGTTAGCCATACTATCGCTACGTCCCCGAGACCTTTCCACACCTCAATGGGGATACAATCAGGGCCCATCGCCTTGCCTCCTTTCATCCTTTTTAAAGCCTCCTTCACCTTAGACTCCTGGATGCGCCGCACAAAACGCATGCTGGTCTCATCAAAGGAGTCATTCAGTTCAATGGTAGAACTCTCATTCTCCCCATTGAACAGCTTGTCGAAGTACTCCCGCCATCTATGCTTAATCTCTTCGTCCTTCACCAAGAGTTGGCCTGCTCCGTCCTTGATGCATTTGACTTGGCCAATATCCCTCGTCTTCCTCTCCCGGATCTTAGCCATCTTATAGATGTCCCTTTCACCTTCCTTCGTGCCTAACCGTTGGTAGAGGTCCTCATATGCCCGACCCCTTGCTTCACCAACAGCTCGCTTTGCGGCCTTCTTCGCCATCTTGTACTTCTCTATGTTGTCTGCACTCCTATCCAGGTATAGGCGTCTGAAGCAATCTTTCTTCTCTTTAAGCGCCTTCTGGACATCATCATTCCACCACCAGGTATCCTTATCTTCGCTTCTCCTTTCCCTGGACACTCCAAACTCCTCCGAGGCCACCTTACGAATGCAAGTCGCCATCTTCATCCACACATTGTCCGCATCCCCTCCTTCCTCCCAAGGGCCCTCCTTAAATACCCTCTCCTTGAACACCTGAGCTACCTCCCCCTTGAGCTTCCACCACTTCGTTCTAGCGACCTTGGCACGCTTATCCCGCTGGACACGAATCCGAAAGCGGAAGTCAGCAACCACCAGCTTATGCTGGGGTACAACACTCTCCCCAGGTATCACCTTACAGTCTAGGCACGCATGCCTATCTTCTCTTCTCGAGAGGATGAAATCAATCTGGCTAGAGTGTTGGCCACTACTAAAAGTCACCAGATGTGATTCTCTCTTTCTAAAGAGGGTGTTAGCTACAATCATGTTGTAGGCTAGAGCAAAGCTTAAGACATCGTCTCCTTCTTGATTCCTGATGCCATAGCCAAAGCCCCCATGCGCCCCTTCAAAACCTGTGTTAGATGTACCCACGTGGCCATTGAGGTCTCCTCCTATGAAGAGCTTCTCACCAATCGGTACACTCCTAACCATGTCTTCCAAGCCTTCCCAGAACTCCCTCTTGGTGTTCTCATTGTGGCCTACTTGCGGGGCATATGCGCTGATAACATTGAGAACCAAGTCCTCAGCTACCAGCTTGACCAGGATAATCCGGTCCCCACGTCTCCTGACGTCTACCACTCCATACTTGAGGCTCTTGTTGATCAAGATGCCTACGCCATTTCTGTTTGCAGCCGTCCCCGTGTACCACAGCTTGAAGCCGGTATCCTCCACCTCCTTCGCCTTCTGTCCTCTCCATTTGGTTTCTTGGACACAAAGGATATCAACACCTCTCCTCACTGCTGCATCAACTAGCTCCTGAAGCTTCCCTATCAGAGACCCTACGTTCCAGCTACCTAAGCGAATCCTCCTAGGCTCGGCTAGCTTCCTTACCCTTCGCACTCGTCGAGTCAAATGCGAAGACCCTTGCTCATTTTCCACTACATCCGGGCGCCGATGTAGCGCGCCACTAAGGATGCGACGACCCGATCCTCGCTCACTTGCCACCGTATCCGCATCAAGATACGGCGCGCCACTTGGGGGGTGACGGCCCGGCCCTTGCCCATTTTCCACCACACCCGGGTTCCGATGTGGCACGTCGCTGAGAGGGTTACGCCCCAACGAAAATCTTTTGGGTTTCATCTCCATAAGAGTGGCTGAGTTTTTACGTTGGCTCACCAAGCCTATCACAACCCTCCTCCTTTACCCGGGCTTGGGACCGGCTATGTTGAGACAACATAGGCGGAGCTCAATATACTCCATCCGTTTCTAAATATAATTCATTCTAGATATTTCAATATGAACTACATACAGATGTATATAGACGTAGTATACAATGTAGATTCACTCATTTTGCTCCGTATGTAGTCCATATTGGAATATCTAAAAAAGAC
>NC_041389.1:209185876-209190891 GCF_002162155.2 Triticum dicoccoides | reverse complement strand
AAGAAAAAAAAATTCCAATTGAAATTAGTTAGTGGTTGATAACTGTCTCAACTTGATTCATGCATGGCCAGGGAGTATATGCAGGAATATTCAGTTATATAACATGATAGAAAAAATATGAAATTGCAACATAGTACTATATGTGTCGTCAAGTACAAAAGATCTATAGTTTGTATTCTAACAATCAAATTCCAAATATTACAAATTATTTCTTCCTCCCCCGCCGTGATCTGCATGGTTGTTGTTCATCATCAAGGCAGTGTGCATGCTTTCATGCTTTTTTGGGTGTTGAATTGCTCTTCTGAGTCTTCATCATCATCAAGAACAACAACTTGTCTCTTAATTCTTGTACTCCTTCGTATCACTTTGAATTCTTCTTCATCATCATCACCCCTCTCTTTGTGTATATCACCTTCAATATCTTCTTTTGGTTCCTTTTTAATGATGACACCTTTTGGAATTTTCATCAAGTTACCCTACATATAATAAAAGAGTTAGTCCAATTTGTTTGTCCTGAAATATGGTTTTTTGAATGAGGAACTCCATATATTTTTTGAATACCTCATCATCTTTTGGAGTATCAAGTGCCATAGTTCTCTGCTTGCCAGAATCTTCATAACATTTCAGCTTTCTCCTACTCGTGGTTTTATTTTTGCATCTTTCATCATTGTTTTTATCATGTATCTGAACAAATCGACTCTCTTCACCTGTCTCAGGTTTAATGACACCATCTTTTGAAAACGGCTTACTCTATAAAAGCATCAGAAGATCAGTCCACTTCCACTGTGTCTAGAATATAGTATGTTTTCAAATAGATGTTGCATGAAGGAGTGTAATCTACAGATAATTAGGAATGTTGCTACTGTTCATTTTGTTTCTATTTTTTAACGCAAATATTAACTTTGAGAAATATAATAGAGTGGAGGAAAATCAGTAAATGTCATATCGTTTCATTGTTGTCACTCTTCATACGTGAACTACTGGTGTCCAGAAAGAATAGTCTTGAGACTGTGTAGTCTGGTCTACAACTGGTGACATTGTAGTCTGTGAATCTAAACCAAAAAATTACAGTCTGACAACAAATCTCTTGGATTGGTTTTGGAAGCTCGTCACTTTCATTACCAATTGATGCGACCATGTTTTCTGCCGACTCGTGAATTAATTGTTGAGCTTCTTTTTCGAAAAGTACGCAAGATGCAGATGCTGTTGAATCACTGGTTTGAAGCTTAATTTTATATCTGCAAGATATGTAATGAATTAATTTAAAAATTAGACTATTAAAACTATCAAGATAGAGATCTGTTAAACTCTTTACCGTGGTTTGGGTTGACCTTTCCTTCGCATTTGGTACAATAGTAGTAATCAGTCCTCTTTTCAAGTAGCTTCTTGCAATTATTTTCACTTCATGATATGTAGTACCAACCATACCTTGTATTAACATCATTAATTACTGCTTCCACGGTAAATATCCTTCCCTGTAGAGAAAATATAAATATATTTATGCTTCTGAGTGGGAAAAAACAATTCATTATTATCGCTAGATTATGAACCTGATTTGATGAGTCTAACAGAATGCCATTTAACTCTTCTAAAGTTTTTCTATTGTAGCGCATTTGCTCTTCCAGTGTCCCTTTTAGATGGTTCTCCTCAACATGTAGTTCTTTGATAATTTTTTCCTTGGAACAAATGCTATTTGAAAACAAAAAATTATGAGCCAGGGTAGGTAGTACTGACATTGACATTAAAAAGGCAATATTTTTAGGAATTTTGCTTACCTGTTTTGTACATCCATAGTCTTAGGAATATCTAAATTTGTCAAAACTTGAGTTGCACTATTTGACAATAGAGAATATCCTGCATAGTGGTTGAAATCATCATTTTCCTATGTAAAACCAAGCAGAGAGATAATAAAATAAGTGATTAAAATTTGAAAGAAGACATATTGCCAAATTTCCTCACTGTTGTTGATGTAATTATAATGACATTCCCTATTGACTTGACATCAATTAGATCAGCTTTGTCACCCCACAATCTAACATTGAATTCCTGCTCTCTGTCCACAAAAAGTAAAACAATTGTGAAGACATGACATGAGCACCTTGGCTGCAAATAAGATTTATTTTTTGGCTTACTCGATTAGAAGGAAAATATCACGGATTCTGGAGAGCCCAAGATATGTTCAAGTTTCTTCAATTGGTCCTATGTGTGTTGCAACTTCAATAACATCTGTTAGCACATGAATTTAGATGGCATTTTATACATGACATGAAAAAAATATGGCATATTGTATCTAAAAAGTTCAATGATATCATACCTGAGAGATAAGTGTCAACATTTACTCTTTGGGAGAGTACCTCCATGCCTGAGAAGTTGAAACCATGCTTTGGAATGTCTTCACTATCTTCAATCTCCTCTATATTTGTTGTGGGCAAGAAGTTGATCATCATCTCATTTTGTACAGGTCGAAATTTTGCTGTTGCTGGAAATACTCTCACACTTTTGATGAGGTACACATTGCCTTCTTGAATATATGACCTTAACTTTTTGATATATGCCTTATTGAAAACTCCATGCAACATTGTACCCTTCAATTGTATTTGTAATTAGCATGTAGATTGAAGCTAGATTATGAAAATAATTCAAGAAAGTATGTAATTTCTATGAGAGAAACACAATACTCTTCATCAATAAGAACCATGTTTAGACTAAGTATTTCACCATTACAGATCAATATGGAATCCCATAGTCTTGATACTCTTTCCTTGATTGTTAATTCCTTCCCTCTACTGGAAGTATTGATCTGACAAAAGGTTTTGTATGCCATGAAAGACTTCATCATTGAACTGCAACATCAAAGAGATAGTTAGGAATACCTATCAGGATGCTTATCTGATTGATACTTGTATGAGGGAGCTATTTGTCCAAACCTGGGGGATTAGAGCGGATCAGAAAAGCCGGCGGCTTCTTCGTGTTCGTGAAAGCGAGGGAAGGTTCTCTCCGTTGCGGTCGATGAGAGATGTTGTTGAAGCTGTTGTCAGCAGCGTGAAGCCGGAGATGCGTGCGAGAAGAATTATGATCTATGGGATGGCCTCACGTCAAGGAGATAACCTAGAGAACGAAAAATACCTGATGTGTATGTGACCTGTATATTGACATGTGTTTGTATTGCCAACGAGGCAACAACACAACATCTGTATGGAGACTATGTGCCTTTTCTTTTCGGGCAATTAATTTATGATATGTGGCCATTGAGAATAAACATAGAAGGACAACATTTTTATTCTATAGTTTTTTGCCCAAGGGAAGAGTCCAAGTGAAGGAAGATTTGTGTATGTGGGATAGGAGACTCCAAGTGGAGAAAGACTCGTGGGATAGGAGAGCACGTCTCGCCTCATTATGTTTCATCCAACGGCTATACACGCATTATATATTAAACAGATGGTCAATCTTCTTTAATTTCACGGTTAAACACGCATTATATATATATGTTCTATCCTCTACAACATTCACTTATAGATATGTCTTCATGTTGCTATTCTTCTGACCTAAGTGAATGTGATCGGACCCTAATCCCATCTGTGCTACTCCCTCAAATTCTCTTTGTCTAAGTCATATGCATTCCATTGACACCTGTCAAATATCTTCATTGTGTCCTTGTCAGCTGAAGATACAGAGACACAAATTTAAAACCGTTTCAATGTCTTATCTCTTGCCTGAAAACTAGAGAAGTCGGAACGACCACCTGACAATCCAGGCGTGTGTGGGAACACGGTTCAACTCCTGATAAGTTGCATGCATGCCACGTGTCCTTCAGATGAGAACCGCCAGGGGCACCTGCGTAATTGCACTATGCCGCCCTCCTCCTCCATATAAATACTCGCCCCTCGCGGTCATTATCTCTTCTTCCACCTCGCCATCTCGCTCAAACCCTAGCGCCGCCGCTAGCTCGTGTTGACGCTGAAGACGAAGCGCTTAGCTATCGCGACTTCTTCGACGCCATCCTCACGCCGGTCGCCGACCTCGACTTCTCTGTCGCCACCGTAGGTGTCTTCCATCGCCAAGTTAGGGCACGGGAAATTGGACTGCTCGGCATCCATTCTGGCTTGTCTAGCAGTTCCTCTGTGGTAAATAGAACTCAATTTTTACTACCTTTTAGATCTGTCAAATCTGTCAACTTCACCCAAAAGTGGTTTCTGAACTTCCAAATTTGGATCTTTATTTTTCTGCATCTCATATCTTGCAAAGTACGTTTACTTATGCTTCAAAACCAGTTAGATTCCTCACTTGTGCTTATTCTTTGATTCGTACAAATCTGGAACCAACTTCCTTCAAATAAGTGAATGTCTTCGCACTGTGAGGTCAATGTATTCTAACCGATTTATCTTCAAAATCTTCTGAGAATGCATATGACCTCTTCGCCTTCTCTCGCATCTCTAATGTTGTCACAGATACATGTCCGTGGGAGAATCTCTTGGTTCTCATAGTCTGCATTCATCTGCATAATTCTTACAGTCACTACAAAAAAAAGACACATCCGTGACATTTTGGGCCGAACGAATTTTTTTTTGTCATACATATGAGACTTCTATGACGATAATTGTGACAAAACCTGGTATCGTCATAGATGTGGTGGGCTCCTACTTCTATGACAAAAAATCATGACAGAAAATGGGCTTTTTGTCCTGGGCGGGCCGAAGACGCAACTGCATGACATTCTTTGGGCCGTCCATGACGGAAAAACCATGGTAGAAGCGAGGGAGAGGAAAATTTCGGGGAGTTGCCGGTTACGGTGGGAGGTCGGGGGCCAAGCGATGCGCGTTTCTCTCGTACACGTGCGAGGCGTTGGCTCTAAATGAACCCGAGCGAGGCGTTGGGCTCTAACTGAACCCGAGCGATTGCACTGCAGGCTACGCGTTACTGAACCCGAGCGATTGATCGATGGCTGTTAACTGAACCCGATGGAGCGATTCCTTTGCTACTGCTGCTAACTGAAGCCGGTCGATTGGATGAACAGT
>NC_041389.1:209167154-209185461 GCF_002162155.2 Triticum dicoccoides | reverse complement strand
CCGATGAATAGGACCCCCGTTTCGACCGTAGCGCTCCAACACAAGTCCGTTTCGTCCGTTTTGCGGTACGCCACACCCCTCCCGATCAATAGGACCCCCGTTTCGACCGTAGGAGGTCCGTTTCCTCCGTTTTGCGGTACGCCACACCCCTCCCGATCAACAGGACCCCCGTTTCAACCGTAGGAGGTCCGTTTCCTCCGTTTTGCGGTACGCCACACCCCTCCCGATCAACAGGACCCCGTTCCGAACGTAGGAGGTCCGTTTCCTCCGTTCTACTGTACGCCAGGCCTCGTTTCCATCGCCTGTTCTGTCCAAGCCCTCTCGAGGAACACGACCACGCATTCCGTTCCGACCTAGCCGGTTGGCTCCCATGCGTTTCGTTGCCTCCCGATGAACACGACACATTCCGTTGCCTCCCCATGAACACGACGACGACGCTGTTTCTCCGTTCCGACCCAGCCATGTACACGAGCCCTCGCCGTATGGTTTTGGACTGGAACAGGAGAGGAGGGGCGGTGGTTTTGAAATGGAAGAGGAGAGGAGCGGCGCTGGATTTAGATTGGAACAGGAGAGGAGCGGCGGTGGTTTAAGAGGAGAAGAGCGGAAGAGCGGCACTGGTCTTGGAAGTGTTTTTTTTGTTGTTTTGCCTATTTTGGGTCAAAGTTTGACCACGTACTGTATGTGACAAGCAAAATGTGAATGCATGTCACCACAAATTGTATCGTTTGGTTCATATCTAAATGTACTTTCAAATTATATTATTTTTGCAACGTATAACATATATTTTATGTGTGAAAATCATGGTCATATATGACCCAGAATAAAAGGGAGACTAGTTAATGTGGGGTCGCTTTCTTAATTGAAGGGTAAATTGATTTTGATTTTGATCCAGTCACAGCGCGCCGGCCCTCTCGCCCAATCCTAAATCGCTGTCGCACGCTCCTCTCCCTCTTCTCCATTGCAAAACCACCTCCTCTCCTCTCCATCATCTCCATTCCAAAACCACCGTCTCGCCTCTCCCTCTTCTGATCTTCTCCATTCCAAAACTACCTCCTCTCCTCTCCATCATACCCATTCCAAAACCACCTCCTCTCCTCTCCATCATCTCCATTCCAAAACCACCATCTCGCCTCTCCCTCTTCTGATATTCTCTCCATTGCAAAACCACCTCCTCTCCTCTCCATCATCTCCATTCCAAAACCACCTCCTCTCCTCTCCCTCTTCTCTATTGCAAGACCACGGTCTCTCCTCCCATCTTCCAAAGCTAGCACCGGACCACTCAGAATGACATCTATGGAGAGGATGCAGCAACGAATCAGGCAGATCGCCGGCGGCGACCAGGCAAAGTTAGCCAGGTTGAAGGAGATCCTTATTTGGTTTGACAATGAGTGGGAGATTTCGAGGACAGTGCGGGCCATGTGGCAATGTATGCGAAAGAGCGAGACGGCGATGATGAGGGCGGCGATGTACATGTACTCCTCGGCGGTAGTCATGCCGCAGTCCTCTGAGTTCATCGAGTATCTCCTATGGGCGATGGAGCAGACAGATTCGCCCGAGGCGACAGTCAGGCGGAGGTGGTGGGCGTACAGGTCGAAGGTCGAGCACCCAGAGGATAACGAATCGATCGAGTATGGTGTGCCGTTCGTGAGGGTGCAGAGCCAGCCGGAGCCACAGGAGTATTCGTTCTCCCACCGCAAGAGGAGGCCGGATGGCGCGAGGTAGCTTCCCCGACGTTCTCCATGGTTCCCTCGACGCTCGCCTCGTTTCAACGGCGGCGGTAGGGTTTAAGGTAAGCTTCGCACTAACCTAATCTTCCACCTGCTCATGCTTACAATCAGTGTGACAGCTAATGAAAATCATGCTTACAATCAGTCTCCGAGTACTACGCCAATCACCCTAAAATAGCTCTGGACCTTTGGGTCAAAGTTGTGACACAGTGTACAAATAAAGAAAAATAGATTGGTGCTTCTTTCAGAAAAGAGTACTCCCTAGAAAACTGCCAATATAAGCTACTAGTATTTGGTTAGAGGATTTGCTGCCGAGAAAGATCCGTCCACAGAGAGCGCCACACATCCCACTAGTTGTGGTGGATGCCAATGCGTGTATGCAGCATGGTTGGTGTCGGTAATTTTTACTTGGCACACCTCGCACTCTGCATATATGCCGGTTCCATACGTACATTTGTGTAGTTCCACCAAAATGCAGCTGAATAACCCTGTTTGCACAGATAATGAAAAAGTGTGATTACATTATAGTGGCACTAGTTGATGAAACACACAAAATAAATAGAAGAAAATATTGCGATAGTATCATAGTATGCCATGCTGCGAGGGCGAGATGGGCCCTGCGATGCCTCATACGATACGCCTCATACTGGACATCGTCCCAAGTCTCCCAGATAGACCTTCTGCCAATGATGAACATCAGTGTACAACAGTAGTACAAGGAGGCGCCTTGAGACATTCAAATCTCTATTTTTGTGCATATCAACTAAAATTAAGCACCAAAGTTTGCAGAAATGCTTAAACATAACAATGGGACTAGTTGATGAAACATACTTTAACAAAGAGAAGCACTTTCTTTATCTACATTGGAAATGAAATGATAGAGATGACACTCGCTCTATTTTAACAATATTATTTGTGCAGTTCAACTAAGATCGAGCGTGAAATGTATATCTCTGTTTGCACAAAAAAGGTGGAAAGGAGGGTGACTAACAAGTGATGAAACATGCATCAAATGAAAAGAAGCATGTTCCTTATCTGAATGGCAATCCTACAAGGACAGTAGCAATTTCTAAAGCAGTGGCATTGCTAGATATTAGTGTGGGCATTAGGATTAACTATGACAACCGTTAAATACGACATTACTTTGGGCACGGGAGAGTAGGCGGACCAGGACAGTTGCATTTCTAATGAAAAGAACCAACTTATCTTAATGGGAAATTTTAGCAGGACATGTAAAGAAGTGCCATTGATTCATATTACTGGAGGCATTACATTGAAAACGACATTGGTTTAACGTGTCCTTATTTTTAACAGTGCGACTGCTACATTTTACCAGTGGCATTACATAAGAGTGGCTCGGGGCAACAAACATCAGAACAGGATATTTGGGTTGGTCCCATTTTTGTTCGGTATAGCCACCTTATACTGTGTGAGGCTAGCAAATCTAGTGCTGGACTTACTCTGTTGACTTGTCCCCCAGTCCCCACTTTCTTTCCTTTTTCCACCAATAGATAGGGTTTATATTGAGTTTGTACTGCGTTTCCCTTTATTTCCCTATTAGACCTAGAGACCAGTTGGATAGCCAGTCTCTGCTACTTTTCGCCCCCATTATTTCCTCTTTCGACCAAGTCCTAGATTCAGATAACAAATCCTCCCCCACCCCCACCCCCTTTCTTCCTTGTTAGAACCAAGTAGTACTAGATTCGAGTGCATGAACTAGTTTTACCTCTTAAACATAAAAAAATAGGTGGTTTTCGAACAGCCGATCGATCCTATCTACGAGGGGGCCTGAGAAATAGTAAAAGTTACAAATGCAGCGACGTTAGGAGCTCGGGAAGTAGAGCAAGGCCGGTTTCGAAGGAAGTTATACCTGATGGTCGCCGGGATGTCACTAGGTGGGCGGCGGGAGGCAGGATCTGCCCACACTACGACAGCGAGGAAGAAGGGGTCGGAGGCCCTCCCTCGCCAGTGGTGCTTGGGAGAGAACGGCAAGGCAGGCTGATCGGGACGCGCCAAGCAGTGGGTAAGAGCCGTCGCTGAGGACGACCGCGTGAACGTTGCACCTTCTCACCTTCCCCGGCGGAGAGGATCCGGCTGGATCTGTGACCAGCGGTGAGCAGAGAGAGAGAGAGAGTGTGTGTGGCCACCGCTGTCGTATTTAGATCTGGAGAGGCCGAGACAGTGTGAAGAGAGCAACACTACCAAGCAAGCGCGGAGGCTCCTGCCTATATAGTGGAGTAGTACTTAGTTTTCTTTTGTCTACCGGAGCCGGCTTGACCTCGTCAATGACTGTCGAGAAGTCTTGATGCACGTGGCCCGGAGGCGCAGTTGTTGTCATTTTGATCTGAAGCACCAGATTATAACATATAACACGAAAAAATGACACATGACAAGAAATCATAACCTCACCGCCCAAAGGAGACAACATGAATCGCAACAGACAAACTAGACGAGGAACAAAGCTCATATTAAAGATAAACTCGTAGAAAAGGGGTTTGTCGATAGATGTCCTAATTAACATAGCCGGTTTGACCTAGATGGCAGCCGAATAGTCACTGTTCGTGCATGTGCCTCCAATGACTAGCCCAACTCAGTTGTCGCTGTTTAACCCTCGCAGTGATCCGAAGCACATGACACATAATTTTGCGAGATGACAGGAAACCTTTTTTTAGATTTCTCACCACAACTACAGCCATGTACAACACAGCCTGCACGATATGTAGACGATAGCCAATCCAGGCGTGTCTGCTGGAGTCTAGTCACATGCATGGATGAACTGATCTTCTGTGTCTTGCAGGGATCGTCCAGGCACCAATGTAGTACAACACTTCTCTAGTACTATCGCTCGTCTGCCTCTTCTATTAAGTCACCCGACTTGCGGGGCCGGGGAGTGTGCCTATGGTCGGTTCTCAATTGTCGTCCCACATGTGTGTGCGAACGCAATATGACGTGCGTTCCATTCGGAGAGCAGCGTGCCAGACCGGCCGACCGTCTTGGGTGCGACGCGAACGCGACGGGCGTGCTGTATACTCCGTACATGTGTACCGCCGTTTTCTAGACGCTTTGCTCCATGGCGCGGGCGCAATCCATGGATACAAAATTAGTATATTGTATACTATTGAAAAGTCGAGGGCGGGGCTTTTCATGCCCGGTAGGCGGCGGGACAGTTCCGCCTAGTCGGTTCGACAGAGATGTGAGAAGATGAGGGAGTAGGCTGCTGCAAACGTAGGGCTATGTGATTTGACAGCGAGTTAGTGCTGGACAGGTGGGCCCCCGTGATTTGACTTGCCATTATCATTTTAACTGCGGCGCTACGACCGGCGTGAGTCTCCCGATTCTTGACCACCTCCATACAGGTGCCTCTCCCAATGCTCCACCATGTAGTAGTAGAGGCTGGCTCTTGCATGAGAGCCCACTTCTCCACTTTTTCCTTGCCTCTCTTTCCTCCACATATGCAAAAATGCCATGTAAAGCGCACTGTTGTACTTACTTGCTCCTACAGGTGCTTAAGCTTGCCACATAGGCATAAATTCTGATGTGGCAAGTTAATCAAGAAGAGAGAGACTAGTTTGGTGACCCAAGGAAGAAACGGTGCTAAGTGCGTGTACCTAGGTGAAAAGACAATTTTGAGTCTATAGCTAATTAAATGAAGCAAACTTAACAACACCATTTCATTGGAAGAGGTCACTCCTTTGCAAATGCAATAAATACTAGTAATCCTTGTGTCCCATTATATAAGAACGTTTTTGACACTACACTAGCTACTGTCAAAAACGTTCTTATATTATGGGACGGAGTGAGTACGAAGAAAGAGAGGAGTAAAAAAAAACACTTATAGCCAACCTTGTTGTAGTATGAGTAACTAAGAGGGTGCTTGGATACGTTTTAGTCCCATGACTAAAAGTAGTGGGACGAAGACTTGCTAGCCTCACCCATGCTTGGATCCAAATACTAAAGAGACTAGAATCAAGTTAATGAGCATTTATTATCCTTCAAACCCTCCAATCCAGAACTCGCCTGTGTTAAAGGAGAGGAGTTAAATGAGGAGAGAGAGAGGACTAATCCACATTTTAGTAGGGTACCCCTGACTAAAAATCTTTAGTCTCAAGACTAGTTTTAGCCCCTCTTTAGTCAGGGGGGCTTGGAACTTTAGCCTCTTAAAGAGACTATTTTTAGTCAGACCAAAATAAGTCCCTTGGATCCAAGCACCCTCTAAGTGATGACTATGTATGACATGCAAACATCAAATAGCCTAACACACCGTGTTAAATCTCCAAGGCCGCGACCACGCGAGCGACGCGACAGTCATGGTAGGCGAGACCATGATACGGGCTGCTGGCAGCCCTTGGATCTGAGATCAAACGGTCGCATGCTAAGTTGCTGAAAATTTGCAGAATAACCCTCCAGGATAGGATATTCACCCATAGGTCTAGAATCATGCCATGCAACCGTTCGATCTCAGATCTAAGGGCTCACGGAAGCCCATATCATGGGAGAATGGAAAGCCACTACCCTGTCATTCGCACGCTGGCAGTTCGCTCCTACTCGTCCCCGCACGTCCTTTAATACTACGGCAGTTCGCTCCTAGTCGTCTCATCCATTCACATTACGGCAGTTCCACTAATCCTAACCCTCCTCCCAAATCCATGGCGTCCCAAATCTCCCCGATCGGCGGTCAGTACAAGGTTAGAACCATCACCGGTGATGAGTTCGACGTCATCTACACCCGTACTTCCGCGACGGTGAAAGGATGCCTTTCTCGCTTCAGACGCATGTTCGAAAACTCACATGATGAGTGGGTCGCTGGGCTAGATATTGAGTACACCACAGTCGTGGGACGAGAGAAGGATCTAAAGGACGAAGAGAGGAAGAAGCCCGCCGTGATCTAGGTTTGCGTACATAACGTTTACTTGGTCTACCACATATGCCATGCCGACGTTGAGTGCCGGGATTTTAAGAACTTCCTCGAGGACAAAACAGTCAAATTCGTTACTGTAGACTTTAAGAACGACAAAGAAGTCCTGCGTCGGAGAGGCCTCGTTGTAGGCAACCCCTTCGACCTCCAGAAGAATCGGCAGGTGCCCTCTCGTCAGCCCTCAATGCTGACCCTGGCAGGAGCCATGGTTCATCCTTCCTACCGCAAACTGGAGAAACCTCATTACACGTTTCATCGTCATGCATGGCAGCGGAATGTACTAGATATAGACCACATCCACTACGCTGCAATGGATGGCTACCTTTGTTTCAATATCTAAAAGGGTTGGATGAAGAGCAATAGCCAAGTTGGCGGTTCAAGCAACAAAGTATCGGCCAAGAGAAAGAGGGACAAGGGCGAAGTCGAGGACGTGGACGAGGACTCCGAGTAAGGTGACAGTGTCGTTGCTCATGGCGGTTCTAAACTTCTAATGCAGTGTCTACCGGATTAGTTGCATAGTTTAATTTCAGGTGTGCTTAGTTTAATTTGAGGGGTGTGTTGTGCTAAGCCCCCAGCAGAACTATGTTATGTTTCTTTAATAGAATTTAGCACCCCAATTAAGCACGTACTAGCTTTTTTTAATAGAACTATATGCATAATTTGGCGACGAGCGCTCTCTATATGTACCACCTTTTTTTTAAATTTCAATTTTTGCTCCATGGCGCAATCCATCGATAGTGGAGTACTACTGTACAAAAGTATACATTTTTTAAAAGGCTAGCGTACTGTTCATCACATATATATATATATATATATATATATATAGCCAGTTAAATTCTCAACCTAGAACGACGTGCATGCCATGTAGTAAACCAATCCGGAGGAAGTATAGTAAAAATGAGGTGATTTTACCGAGCGATCGGCGGGGGAGCATGGCATGTCATGCGGTCCTACGTGTCATGATGTAGCAAGGCGATGCGCGTGTCCCTCTTGAGGCAGAAGCAATACTAGTACGTGGTTTGAGATGATGTCGAACCGAAGTGTGAAATAATGGTTGCTTCGTCCGTCTGGGAAGGTGCGACATTGTGATTTGACGTCTCATTGCTCATTACTAATACTGGGCCGGTACTAGTGGGGTGCGTCCCCCTGCTATTCTGCACTGTTATTTGGCGCTTGACACGTCGACCCGGTTGCTATATGTCCCACATGTCGGCGACAGGAAGTACAAAATTCATGAAAGGGAGCATCGACAGAGGAGTATACTACAGAATTCATGAAAGGGAGCGACTTAGTTTTGGAAAAATCTGTTTTTACGGAGTACGTACCCACTAGGGTTTATAGGGCTCATATAAAAAACATTCATTTTTCCGTTTGATAAGTCTCAATTGTACTATACTAGTAGTAGTACCATTACATGTTGGATTTCGAGGTGCGTTAGATCACCCGACGCAAGCGGTATCAAGAGGAAACTAACCAATGCATGTACAAGTTCGTGAAAATTTAGTGGTTATTCATGCATTCGTTCTAATTAATGCCTCGGTAAACATAACTTCTTGAGAAAAACGAGCGTACTGTGCAAACTACGAAATTAATTCGACCACTCACCGTCTACCTTGGTTGGAGCGATTTTGAAATTGAGCCATAAACTGGAAAGGCTCGATTACTATTTGTGGCCTTGTATAGATGCAAAATGTATTTTTTTATAGTGGCCTTGTATAAGTAAATGGAGGGAGTACTAACCAAAGTACGTACGCAGTAGGGACGAGGAGTAAACGGATGGAGTAGTAAAATTTTCTCCTAAGTGATGACTAACCTTATAGCTAACCTTGTTGTAGTTTGAGTGACTAAGTGATGACTATGTATGACATGCCAACATCAGATATCCTAACACACCATGTTAAATCTCCAAGGGCGCGACCGCGCGTGCGACACGGCGGTCGTTGTAGGTGCGACCATGATACGGGGTGCTGGCAGCCCTTGGATCTGAGATCAAATGGTCACATGCTAAGTTGCTGAAAATTTGCAGGATAACCCTCCCGCGGCAACCGGCAAATTTCCTCTCGCGGGCCGGAGTAGGTTTCTCGGTTTGCATGCGGGTTTAATGGAGGCGAGGAGGCGTGTTCAGCCGGGCGTGCAGTGGACGGCGCAGTACTATTTGATTTGACAACTACAACTAGTATATTATAAAAAACAAAGAAGAGTAGTAGAGATAGAGATAAGAATAGAGACTAGGGAGGAGCACCGTCTACTGCTTCGTGGGCTACACCTGCGCTCCATTCGGCTGCCGCAACGTCCCCTACAGCCACTCCCTCCTGCGCTCCATTCGGCGGGCGCTGTTGACATTTGGGGAGCGCACTCTCGCGACTGCTAGCAGCCACGACTTCACCAACGACGACTTCTTCCCCGACCTCGGTAACCTCTTCCTCAACGACATGGGCGACAACCTCAATGCCAATGGTGCTGCTCCTGTTGCACCGTATGTGTTTCTGTCCTTCCTATTCGAAATCGTGGTAGAATTCATGTTTCTAGTCTGTGTCCTAGACTCGATCTGTTCATCTACTATGCTAGTCCGCATGATTAGTTTAATCTCTGTTATAGCCGTCATGATTTATTTTGTAGTAAATCTCGTAGTAACTTGCTCATATATTCAACTAGCGGAACGTCCCCTACAGCCACTGCCGTTTCATGGACGGCCTGGTCGATGCCTCCAAGGAGCCCTTTGTCTACTGCTATGAGTGCCCGGTGCCGTTTTGGGGCTCGCCGGCGGACATCGTGCATCACCTGACGCAGGCGTGCGGCGATCACTACTGGCCCTTGGCGAAGAACATCAAGTACGAGACGTGCTACCCATTCACCGTGCCGGAGTCGCTGGAGGATCAGCGCCGCCTGCTAGTCTCGGAGGAGGACGGCAGCGTCTTCCTCTTGATCGTGGCCATCGGCGAGGCCCGTGCAGGCCGCCGCCACATCTCTGTAGTGTTCGTCAGGAGCGACGCCGCTAACGCTGACACTGACACGAGGCCGATTTACGTTTGTGTGCTCACTATTACTACCCCTCGGACGTCCGTGGGCGGCGACACTGGCTACGTCAAGCTGACTTGGAGTCTGCCGAGCTGGGACCTTCCCGTCGATGTGGACATGGAAGACGCATGGTATTATTTGACCCCCAACAATGTGCATGGGGACTCCAAGGAGGTTCACCTGGACATATGCATTACTAAGTTAAATGTTGATCATTAGTCTTCGCTCAATGTAATCCGCTGTCTAAGCATGTGGAGACTTCCATGCATGATCTTGCTCTATTGGAGTATCGCGCATGAATAAAAGTGTATCCATTTATGGTTTAGTCTAGAATCTTCAATGTATGAATTTTTACTATAGTACCGGTGAAAGACTTATGATGAACCATTTCCTGCAAAGCACAATAAGAGTTATTTCTTCACAAGTTTTGGATGCAGGTTGAACAGTTGAACACTTTTGTTTGCAAAAGATACTTTTTTATCTATTTCACTCGGATGTTTCTGAGCTCTAGAGATGAAATAATATCCGAAGAAACCTATCGATACCTGTTACACATGAGATGACCCCCACATCCTTTGTCAAAATAAACAACACCCCGATCAATGCATTTCACTCTTCCGTGCAACGGACGGGCACCTTACTTGCTCCTACAGGTGCTTAAGCTTGCCACATAGGCATAAAGTCTGATGTGTAGGGATGGCAATGGGGCCCCATACCCGCCAAACCCATGGGGATTTCATCTATTAGGGGGTGGGGATGGGCGAAAAACATCCCCATGGGGATATTTACCAAACTAATTTATTCCCCATAGGGTACAACAGGGATGGGGACGATATCCTATTTCCTAGACCCAATACCCATCGGGGACCCAGTTAGTAAGCGTGACACTGCGGTCAACGTTAAAATATTCACATACAAACTTGCAAAACAAAAAAAAGCTTTGAAAAAAAACCTTAAACCTATCTCACATCCTCACCTCAGCTGCCACCTCAGCTGCCACCATGACCAAGAAGTCAATACGACCTAGATAGGCATTAGCAGGACAAGGACAACACCATGTATGCATGTTGATCATAGGGTCTCATATTATGTATATGAGTATTTGTTTATGGGGATGGGGACCCTAATGGGGCCCCGTTCCCCAGTGGGGCATGGGTATGGGGAAATTTCATCCCCAGTCATGTAAACGGGCATGGGGATGGGATGATAGGGAATAGATGGGGATGGGGACGTTGTAGGTATCCCCATAGGGGATTGTCCCCATTGCCATCCCTACTGATGTGGCAAGTTAATCAAGAAGAGAGAGACTAGTTTGGTGACCCAAGGAAGAAACGGTGCTAAGCACGTGTACCTACGGGAAAAGACAATTTTGAGTCTATAGCTAATTAAATGAAGAAAACTTAGCAACACCATTTCATGGAAGAGGTCGCTCCTAGGCAAATGCAATAAATACTAGTACTCCCTGTGTCCCATAATATAAGAACGTTTTTGGAACTACACTAGTGTAAAAAATGTTCTTATATTATGGGACGGAGGGAGTACGAAGAAAGAGATAGAGAGGAGTAAAAAAATACACTTATAGCCAACCTTATAGCCAACCTTGTTGTAGTATGAGTGACTAAGTGATGACTATGTATGACATGCCAACATCAGATAGCCTAACGCACCGTGTTAAATCTCCAAGGGCGCGAGCGACACGACGGTCGTGGTAGGCGCGACCATGAAATGGGCTGCTGGCAGCCCCTGGATCTGAGATCAAACGGTCGCATGCTAAGTTGCTGAAAATTTGCAGAATAACCCTCCAGGATAGGATATTCACCCATTGGTCTAGAATCACGCCATGCAACCGTTTGATCTCCGATCCAAGGGCTCTCGGAAGCCTGTATCATGGGAGAATGGAAAGCCACTACCCTGTCATTCGCACGCTGGCAGTTCGCTCCTACTCGTCCCCGCACGTCCTTTTATACTATGGCGGTTCGCTCCTAGTCGTCCCGTCCATTCACATTACTACAGTTCCACTAATCCTAACCCTCCTCCCAAATCCATGGCGTCCCAAATCTCCCCGATCGGTGGTGAGTACAGGGTTAGAACCATCACCGGCGATGAGTTCGACGTCATCTACACCCGTTCTTCCGCGATGGTGAAAGGATGTCTTTCTCGCTTCAGACGCATGTTCGAAGACTCAGATGATGAGTGGGTCGCCGATGTTGAGTACACCACAGTCGTGGGACGAGAGAAGGATCTAAAGGACGAAGAGAGGAAGAAGCCTGCCGTGATCTAGGTTTGTGTGCATGACTTATGCTTGGTCTACCACATATGCCATGTCGACGTT
Source organism: Triticum dicoccoides (assembly GCF_002162155.2). Taxonomy (NCBI): domain Eukaryota; kingdom Viridiplantae; phylum Streptophyta; class Magnoliopsida; order Poales; family Poaceae; genus Triticum; species Triticum dicoccoides. Next base: position 209,173,469 of record NC_041389.1, on the reverse strand, counting down.
GAGTGCCAGGATTTTAAGGACTTCCTCGAGAGCAACCTAGTCAAATTCGTTACTGTAGACTCTGGTAACGACAAAGAAGTCCTGCGTTGGATAGGCCTCGTTGTAGGCAACACCTTCGACCTCCAAAAGAATCGGCTGGTGTCCTCTCGTCAGCCTTCAATGCTAACCCTGGCAGGAGCCATGGTTCATCCTTCGTACGGTAAACTGGAGAAACCTCCATACACGTTTCATCGTCATGCATGGCAGCGAAATGTACTACATATGGACCACATCCAGTACGCTGCAATGGATGGCTACCTTTGTTTCAATATCTACAAGGGTTGGATGAAGAGCAACAGCCAAGTTGGCGGTTCAAGCAAAGAAGTATCGGCCAAGAGGAAGAGGGACAAGGACGAATTCGAGGACGTGGACGAGGACTCCGAGTAAGGTGGCAATGTCATTGCTCATGGTGGTTCTAATGCAGTGTCTACCGGAATAGTTGCAAAGTTTAATTTCAGGTGTGCTTAATTTAATTTGAGGGGTGTGTTGTGCTGAGCCCCCAGCAGAACTATGTTATGTTTCTTCTTGTTACTTTAACTCTTCAGTAAGTACATACTAGTATTTCTTACATTTCATCTTTTAGTTGGTATAGTACTACCACTTGTTTATTCACATTATATACGTACAATATATATGGCCAACATCATATAGCCAGCAGTTTAGTTGTCAAAGAATTTCAGGGTGCTTAGTTTTGTCAAAGAATTCCAGGGTGCTTAGTTTTATTTGAGGGGTGGGTTGTGCTGGACACCATTATTGTGACTAGCCTTTTTAATAGTACTATATGCATAATTTGGCGACGAGCGCTCTCTATATGTACCACCTTCTTTTTTAATTTCAAGTTTTGCTCCATGGCGCAATCCATCGATACTATTGCTGTACAAAAGTATACATTTTCTAAAAGGCTAGAGGGCGGGGCTGTCTAGCTTGGTCGGTTTCACGAGAGGCGAGGGCCTTTGTGATTTGATGGCTCATTACTGCTGGAAGGCGGGGCCTTCTGATTTGACTGCTCGTATAAATGCGTCGATGACCTAATCGAGGAGGAGCAAAGAACCGTGCGGTATACTCAAGTTTTCCACTGGAGTAGTACTGCGACGGAGGAGCACGAAACACGGCAGTCCAGTGCCATATGGCGATAAAAAATGATCTAATTTGCTAGTCATCTCATTGTTCTATTCATTCCCTCAAAAAACAAAAACCATTGTTCTATTCATGCCTCACAGAGAACGTGACACGTGCGGCGAAACACCCGAAGCAAAAGATGAAACACAGCAGCAAAAGAAGAACGAAGATTATCACCCCAAATGATCTAATTCGCCGCGGAGTCGTAACTACTTCTTCATCGCCTCCACAACCTCCATCTCCTTGCGCATCTCCTCCGCCATCTTCTTCATTCTGTCCATGACGCGGGATTTCTCGACGCGAGCCTTCATCATCTGTTCCACGGCCGCATTACGTACCTTGACAACAGCTGGGTGCTCGATGCGGAGCTTCGCCAACTCCTCCTTTTGTTCCATGACGAGGGCCTGCAGCATCTTCATCAAGGAACTACTATTCTCATGCAGCTTCTTCTAGCCGGCGTTCTTCTCCTTCAACAGGTCGATCTCGTGGCAGAGCTTCGCCTTGTCCTCCTGAAGTCACAGGATTTTGCCGGTCACCTTCTTCTCCGAGGCAATGCTCTTCTTCAGCAGCATCACCAAGCCGGCGGTCAACTCCCCCTGCTGATTGAGATCAGCGGGCATGTCGTCGAGGCTCTCCTTCAGCAACTCCGTCAAGCCTTGGATGAACTCCTTCTGCTTATTGAGGTGCTTATTGAGCTGATCGGGCATGCCGTCGAGGGATAACGACTCCAGCTCCGCCAGCTCGGCATGTTCGCCTCCATGGCTAGGGCGCTCCTGGGAGCCATTGCCTGCCCGTGAGAGATCTTTCGAGGTCTCTGCGTGGCGGCGAGCCCTCTTTTTTTCTACAGCCTTGGTTGCCGCTCCCTTGTTACGAGTAGTTCTCGACCTAGAGCTCTGCTCACCGGCCATGGCAATGACGGACGAAGAAGAAGCACTTATGAGGAGGAAAGGTAGAGTAATTTTCGGTTAGGTAGTTTATAACCTAAGTACTAGCACTAGTAGTACTAATACCTGCATAGTGGGAACACGTTCAGGTTTGGTACGTACTAGTAGGTGTGAGCAGGCTTTCGAATGTGATGGGAACAAGGTAAAGATTAATTGATGGTTTTGGTTTCGAGGCCTGAAACGGCTCCCGATGAGTTTAGCGGAACATAAATTTCAAGTACTACACTGTCAAAAATTGGCACAAAATACGAAGGAGACCAATGGAAGTACTACTAGCAACCCACGATTTAACTACTCGCATGCGCGCAGTGGAGTAATAATGTCTTTCTTCCGCCCTCACGTCCACTCAATTTGCATGCTCTGTATTAATTGACCATCAATGAAGTGAACGACTTTACACGCGTCAAATTATCACATGGGGTGGATCTTGGTACAAAATTGCGTTCTCCCGTGTACCCGCGTGTGCGTGCGAGGGAATGAGTGCGTGCGTGGCGTGCGTGCACATCTTCGCTTCGTGCATGTACCGCCAGTATGGCTCAGGGAGGACGAGTACATTCTTCTGGAACCAGCAGCACGTCACTGTGATCAATCCACGCAAGGAGGTCGCGACAACGCCTCCACATGTGCCACGTGGCTTCATGAACTGTAAGAGAGACACTGTGTAGTGTGCCATTGGTATTCTAATTTACATGTTTTGCACATACTCGAAGTACTAGTAATGTACACGTGCATTGCACGCATCAGATTTTGCAACCAAATTATGAATAAATAGCACACTATAGCATGTAATCTCTGAGTCATATATGCGTGATGTAGCCCTTCGTTTAATTCTTATAGTTCATCTCATTCAAAATCAAATTAGTTTTCATAAAAAATCTAAGAAAGCGTGAATAGGAAAAACATGGGATTATAGTGGAATGTCGTCTTGAATCCTACAGGATTATACGAGTGTTTGATTGTGCATACAAAAAACGCAGAATTCTTTCAAAGTGGTTTGAGTGGATGGGATGCTTCCTATGAAATCTAGTGCAAATGAATCATATGGAAAAATTCCTATGGTTTACAATCCTACGAATCAAACAACCAAGATAGGAAAAATTCCGAATGATTAGAATCCTCCAAAATTCCTTTGAGAATCCTTTGAATCAAAGAAGCCCTTAATCTATTTTATGATTCATGGAATTGTGCGTTGTAAAGCATAAAGTAAAAAAACAAATAATGGCAATTCAACTAGAAAAAAGTTTGGGCAGTTATGATACGGAAGATTCTAGAACAAAAGAGAACCACTGTTGTTTTGAGCTTTGTGCATTATGCTTAAGTTCAACCATGGAGTCTGCTAGATTGTACATGTGGCAAAATCCGGTGGGGGCTAGAAGATGGTGCGAGGGGCCGAGTGGAGGGAGACTATGAAGGAATGCACAAGTGCGAGATCGATATTTAGAGAGAGGGGGCGAACACGTGCGCTGTTGCACGCAGTGGTGGAGCCATGAAAAATAAATGAGCTAGGGGGCCAAGCATGGCTAATCCTTTACGAGGAGGGTCAATTCATGAAATTAAACCTTTTTTAGCAGCAATTGTCTAATGATCACATTCATATTAGCCTCGATATATAGTGATGTTAGGGCGGGGGCAGGGCCCTTACTGCCCCCTGTCTTCGCCATTGTGCACGCGTCCGAGAGATGAAGCGAAAGGCATGGATGATGAGAGGGGGATGTTAGATATATAATTAATGTGGGTGTATTAGCTATTTATGTTAATCCTCTATAGAGAGGTATAGATTGATCGATGTGGACGTGGGAGAGGTATAGATTGATCGATGTGGACGTGGGAAAGAGGGTGAGACCTCACTGGATATATCGATTGATCGGTTTGTGTGGAGAACTATGAAAGACCTAGCTATATACACACATACATAGAGGAACATCGATCGTTGCGCATGCACGCGTGAGAGATAAAGAATGCCCGGTATGATGGCGAGGGGGATGTGTGTGGGTGTGTGCCTTCATGGGAGACCGACCTGAAGAAAAAGATTGCATGCGTGCGATAGATAATGCCGACTGGTAGTGTGTGTGCATGCATGCACGAGAGAAAGTTAGTGGTACAATTATAAAGAGAAGACTACTGTGTGGGTGTAAAAGAATAGGTGAGGTCATAATCAATGTAAAGTTGAATTCAAATATTTGAATAAGAGATCCTGATGTTTGAAAACCATGCATGCATGAATATAACGGAGATCTGCACGGTGTGGTTTGGAAACAAGCATGTTGTAATTTATACACATTGAACAAGGTCAGACTGATTTGAATTTGAGATACCGATGGCAGACATCATTTGCCCATGTCGCATCCGTGCATGGACACACTATTCTAATTGGAGATGATGGGCGGCTTTCGCATCACATATCTATATCTATACCCCCTATATATATTATATTATATATTTTTTATATTGTGTGCGGGTAACTTTAACTTTGAAAGATGGTCGTTGGATGAGGCGAATCCGATGGTCCAAAGATGGCAAATTTGAGCACTATTGGCCGTTGGATATCATCTAGATTCCACCAGATTTCGCCACATGTATAATCTAGAAGACTCCATGGTTGAACTTAAACATAATGCACAAACATCAAAACACAAGCACTTCTTATTTGTTCTAGAATCTTCCGTATCAGAATTTCCCAAATGTTTTTCTACATGATTTGCCATTATTTGTTTTTACTTTATGTCTTACAATGCACAATTCCATGAATCTTAAAATAGATTAGCTTTCTTATAAAAACTAGATGATTTTGAATGAAATGAGCTATAAGAATTAAACGAACATCTAGATCATGCATATATGACTCAAAGCTTGCATGCTATAATGTGGTATTTATTCATAATTTGGTTGCCAAATCTCATGCGTGCAATGCACGTGTACCTTACTCTAGTCTAAATGGTGTTTGTGTGTGTTGTGCGTGTTGAGGTGCAAATTGTCTTTTTTTGGTACACTTTAAGCTTGTTCTTCCGAAATTTCAAGTCGCGCCTTGTTATGCCGAAAATTGAAGCTAGCATCTCTGTCTATCGTGCTGCGAAACTCCCGCCTCTTCAACCCGCGCCTTGTTAGCCCGAAATATTTAAGATATATCTTTATCTCGTTGTGCTCCGACAACTCCCTCCATCTCAACCCGCGCCTTGCTATTCTGAAATTACAATGCGCGCGAAAACTCCCATCTCCTGTGAAATCCCAACACGTGAAATTCCTGTCGTACCCCTGAACCGAAAGAACCGCCTCAAATCGGTGGGGGGTACTTTCGTAACTTACCCCACATTTCGGACAAGCGCGTCTCTAAGCCATCGTTCCCCACTACCATCCCATCCGCCCACCCATTCGTACACCGAGGCCACGAAAACCCGCAACGAAACCCCACACCCTGCTGTGTCCGCCACCCAGCCGGAGCCTCTTCCCCGACGACGTCGTCCACAACAACACCTCGACGTCCCTCATCCACCGTATCGGATGAGGATCCGTCGTCGATCTCATCGTCTCGCCGGTTCAGCCACCCCGTCTTCCACCTCCAAGGAGCTGCCCCGACGTTCCCCTCGTCTTTCACGCCACCTCCATTCCCACACCGCCGTCTTCACCTGCACCATCGGAAGAGCATCATCATCACCATTTCCTCGGACGAAGCTGCGGCCTAATCGGCTCCACCAAAGAGGTTGTACACTAATCGCTGCATTTTCTTCTTGATTCGATCTCACGGTGCTACCGGCGCTCGGTCCCGAGCCGACATGGCTCGGCTCCATCCACGGCGGCGTCGCCGGCCACTTCCTCCACGGCGTCGCTCCCTCGGCGGCGACGTCCACATCAGTAGGAGCTGCTGCTGCTTTAGCTCTCGCTCGCGCTGCTTCTCTGCTCTTGCTCTCGGTCCCCTGCCTGGTCTGCTCTTACTATTGCTCTTGTTCGCGCTACTGCTCTCGCTCTTGCTGTTGCTTGTGATGTTGCTCCGATTTGGCTACACTTCAGTCGACTGAATCAACTTTTGGGTCAGTCGATTTTCAAGGGGTGGGCTCGTCGGGGTGAAGGAAGAACCAGCCGCAGCAGGGAGGGGGGCTCGCCGGAGAGGTACCCCACTATCTATCTTAGGTTAGGGTTCAGGATTGGGGCGGTGGTCGCCGGTGGTGGCGGGGCGTTGGCGGGGTGGTGGCGTGGGGATCGCCAGAGAAAAAGCTCG
>NC_041389.1:209149296-209166766 GCF_002162155.2 Triticum dicoccoides | reverse complement strand
GGCGAGTGTTTTCGTGGCGGGCAGGGAGGCGCACCGCCAGCCGCGGGCGGCGGGGGGCTGCTGTTTGGCCGGTGGTGGCTGGCGGCTTAGGGGGGTGGAGGTTGAAGATGAATCGCATGCCCTTGATTTCGTATCCAACGGCTGCAAAATCGACTGACCAGAGATGAAAAAGTTAGTCGACCGACATGTAGCCTCACCTTGCTAGTGCGTTCAGTTTCGACAGCAAAATTCAGTTTCGACAGCAAAATTCAGTTTCGACAGTTAGGTTTAGTTTCAACAGTTAAGTTCAGTTTCAACAGTTAAGTTCATTTTCGACAGTTAACTTCAGAGATGAGCGGCTGATGTATTTTACACCTAGCACTTTGTGGTTATGTATTTTACGTCATGTATTGGAGATGCTATTAGAATTCCACTCAGGTTAACGTTGTTCATTGTCTCACTTGTCCTGCTTCAGCGTCGGCGTCGTACAACTCACTGGAGCTGCTCCAACGACGAAACCCTCCATCACAACGGAGCAGTACCTCGGGATCCATCTCCAGACGCCTAAGATCTTCTTCCCCTCCTCCGATAGCAAAGTCAGCCGGAGCATCCTCACCAGCGAACCCAATCACGCTGAGATCGACATGGCTTCGCCAAAGAGGTTGGACACTTGTTGCATCTCTTTTTTACTCTACATGTTATATATATTGTCCACTGAGCACTCGTAGTAACGGGAAATACAATTATTTTATCCTACTATATGACAAGCAGTGAGGTACCAGGCAACTTAGCTATCTGTGATGGACTCTCTTGAACGCCATCATTATTTATCTCTACGCGTTTGAGTTGTGCATTTGTCGATGGGCCTGGGAGTTGAGCTAGTATGGAAGTGGCCTGGGTCCAACGTAATAGAAGTAGCACAAAAACATTTTTTTAGTGTAGGATTTTCCTTGATCAAGCCTGCCTACTAGAATCAACAGTGCTTGAAAGGAAAAGTGAATGAAAAACAAAGGAATTGGAAAGTTTCCTATGGTACTACTTTTCATGAATTTGGTGCAAAGGAATGGAGCAAAGGAAAACTGTAGGATTTGTTCCTTTAGTGTCTCCTTGAAAGAAAAACCGTAGGAATTCTAATTTCCACTTCTCCTCCTTTTCATATTCCTATTCATCAAGCACAAGACTGAGAGATAGTAGCATAATAGCATTATAACCGTACATTTTCTTGTGGTTTGACTTAATCTCACCATGCTTTTTTGCATCCTGTGATCTTCCAATTGTTGTGAATCAAACACCCAGGTTGGCAGAAATCCTGTGTTTTTAAATTCTCTGTTTTGCACGTGCATTCCTATCCTATTCCTGTCTATTTCCTATCCCTGCATTGTTAGAATCCTCAAATTCAAACAAGCCCTTACTCAATTACATTTGTTACAGATATGTGTCAAAGAAAACCTTGTGTGGTTTGTCCTGCTCCTGCGGCGCTGTGTTCCACCCTAGCTCAGCTGCTCCAATGACGGAAGGGTTCACCACAGCAGGGATCCGCTCTCCAGACTGTCTTTCGCCGCCTCAGATCTTCTTCCCCACCGCCGGCAGCCACGACAACTGCATTACCATCATCAACTGAGCAGATGACCTTGAGGACTACACGGGTCCGCAAGAGAGGTCACACTCTTCCGTGTCTGCTTACGTTATGTGTCGCTTAATATGATGACATGCTACATTATCGTCATGTTCACCTATTAGACTCCGAGTCAGGTCCAAACTAATGCTGAAACTTGAGTTTTTAAATGGTTGTGGGGTACATATTGGGGTAGCAATCAGTACTATCTGTCTACTATCTGGTTAATCTCCGGTGTCTACTATGAGTTTCATGTTGGGTGCAAACAAACATTAAAGGAGCCATTATCTGTATTTTTTAACTAAAGCTATTATCTGCCTGCTATCATTGGTTTTGGGTGTATCCACAGTTTGCTACCATCACTCTGGATTTGTGCATGCACTCCTTACATAATCTCACTATGTTTTATTCCTATGCATGCCAGTTATTGTACATAATGGAACTGATCATGTAGAGCAAAAGAGACAAGCCTTGCATGGCAATAAAATTTCATGCAGATGTTGTTCCATGGTGGGCGCAAAGGCAGCCCCCCCTCCACCCATTTCGGATCGTAATCAAGAGGAAGATAACTGTTCTGAGGGGGATTCAGAAGGAGAAGACCACTCCTATTTACCCCATGAGGTCTTCGCTCTAACTTGGCATGCTGATGTTGGTAATATCATGCATATGGTGCCTTGCATTGCTTACTGTATACATTAAAGATGTGATCTGCTTAGTTTAGACATGCTTTGTGTCAATGCCATCTGTTTAGTTTCTTTATCGTATATGTGAATCATGCAATGCCATCTTGTCTAGCCAGGCATCATATATGTGAATTTTGCAATGCCACCCTGGTTAGCCAGTCATCTTATATGTGAATTATATCGTGCCATCATTTTTTTATTATGTGTTAAATTTGTCAACAACTTTAGTACATTCAATTACTCTTCCTGTGCATCAGCCATTCGGCGCGGTCATGGAAAAATCTGGAGTGGAAACAAGGTCTTCAGAGCAGACAATGCTATCTGAGGAAGCGCATGTCCTGCAGGTTACCGATAGCTCCTCAGAGGAGAATTCAGAGACAGATGACCAGTCATATTTCCCCCCTGAGGTGCATGCCCTAACTTGGCAGGGTTATGTTACTCATATCGTGCATATGGTATCTTGCATTGCTATGTCATTTGCTTAGTTTAGACATGCTTTGTGTGAATGCCACCTGTTTAGTGTATAATTACCATATATGTGAATTATGCAATGCCATCTTGTTGCAAGACATTATATATGTGAATTATGCAATGTTATCTTGTTGCAAGGCATTATGTATGTGAATTATGCAATGCTATGCTGTTTGGGAAAGCGTCATATATCTGAATTATATCATGCCGTCCTTTTTTTGTATTTCTCATTGCTTTTGTCGACAATGTTTGTATATTCAACTGCTCTTCCTGTGCATCAGCCATTTGAATTGGTGATGGAGAAATCTCGAGTGAAAACAAGGTCTTCAGAGCAGACAATGCTACCTGCTGAAGCAGATATCTTGTTGGTTACAGATAGCTCTTCAGAGGAGGATTCAGAGGCAGATGACCAGTCCTATTATCCCCCTGAGGTGTATGCTCAAACTTGGTAGGGTTATATTACTCATATAATGCATATGTTGTATTGCAATGCTTAGTTTTTACATCATATACACAATATTGAATGCCATCTCCTTAGTTGACACATCGTATATGCAATTGCCCTCTACTCACTTCCTTAGTATATAAATCATATATTTGAATTATGTCATGCCAGGATGTTTACATAGATAGCATGTATCTGAATTATGGCATGCCAACCCATTTTCTGAAGACATAATATAGTTATATCATCTCATCCTGTTTACATAGTCATCATATTTTAAATTATGTCATTCTATCCGTGAATTATATCATGCCATCATGTTTCCATCGACGGCATGTTTGTGATTTATGGCATGCCAACCACTTTAATAGACACATCGTATAGTTATATCATGTCATCCTGTTTACATAGTCATCATATTTTGAAGTATGTCATTCTATCCTGTTTAGTTAGCCATCATACATGTGAAATTGTGTCATGTTATCCTATTTAATTAGCCATCATATATGTGAAATTATGTCCTGCTATTCTGTTTGCTTAGACAACATAAATGTGAATTATTTCATGCCCTGTTTTCTTCCCTACTATCCATTGCACCTGTCTATCTTACAATGTCTGCACATTCAATTACTCTTCTTGTTTATCATCCATTTCAATTGGAGGGAGTGATGGCAGTATCTGTGGGAGTAAAAACACGGTCTTCAGAAAAGATCGTGCTACCTGTCGAAGCAGATAGAACCATGGTTGTACTTGCCCAAGAATCAGCCCCACCACACATAACCCACACTCATGCAGATTGTACCCCTACCCAGTTGGACAGAGAACCAGCTACACCCCTTCTAACCCCAACCCCAGCAGATAGGCACCCAGTTCCCGTTGACACAACACCGTCTCCACCACAGAGCACCCAACCACGTGCAGTTAGTAAGGCAACTGCAGTGCCCAAATCACGAGGACCACCACTCCGAACCCGAAGTCAATGCTTAAAGTAGAAGAAGAATTGTTCTCAGGTCAGGTTCCATAGCTATGGTTCATACTACTTTGCTCTTGCATCACTGTATTTACTGATACCAACCAATTTCAAATTTGAAAGATGCAATTGAAACTCCAATGGCGCAACAGGTATGTTTTAAACCTGTTTCTTCAACGTGTTTGGCTGTTTGCTGTTGTAACTTGCTCTATGTTGATTTCAGTTTCAATTGAATAAACAGTTATGTTCTCATGCCATGCACATTACAAGTGTTGTTATTGCTGTGTAGTTTCCCACACTTATATTATGTCTATGCTGCTTTGTCTTAAATGGATATGATTCGAACTGTATCTATCTTGATTTGGCAACATAAACTAGAATGATATAGACCATACAGTGACCATACTACATAGATATATGTTTGTTTCATGATGTTATCCTGTCCACCTTACTACTGAGCTGGTTTACCAAAATGAGTTTCATATATTGCATTGTAAACCTGAGATGTGTTTGTTTGTTTCTCTTTTAGAACGCAGACAAAATATTGGAGAAGAGTACCCTGTTATGCAATGGTAAAGGAAGTAATGCAGATAAGGTTCAAGATAGTGATACATCCCTGTTGGTCTCCAAGAAAGCTGATAAAAACTATATTGAGGACACTGAGACAACCCCAAAGTCATGTCTTGATGTAGTGTTCGAGTTACTAGCTACCACTACTGGCACCAGCTCTTCGAACTCGTTGCCTGAATCAGTTCGGCTTCTTGAGTCTCAACTTCAAGTTGAAAGACATCGATCAGATGTTATGCGACAGGAAGCCGAAGGACTGAGGAAGTCCTTGCAGAATTTAGATGCATACTTTCTGGTGCAACAGCAGGCGCTGGAGGACTTAAGCGCCAAACAAGAGAAAGTTAATAAGCTTGCTAAGCATCTTGCCAGCATTATGGGTACCCAGGATATTGTTTCTTGAGCTCTTCTGAAGTGGTTTCAGTTCTGGACTTGTTTTGCTGCGGCGTTTATATGCTGCTGTGTTCCCTATATTTGCACTGGTGGCGAACTTTGATGCCCAGTGGATGTAATATGTGTAATAGCCGTGATAGCCTAGTGTAAGTTGCTTGCTTATTTATTTCCTTGTTGTCTTGTTTATTTGTTTGCTTGTAGTCAGTGCAGTTCTTTTTCTGCGGTTTGCTACTGGCTGCAATAACCTATTTTTTAAAACTAGGCCACAATAACCATGGGCTAATATTTACTGTAGTGACACTAGACCTACGGGCCGTAGAAACAGTGGGCCTTCTATGGGCCGTATAAACAGTGGGCCTTCTACGGGCCGTAGAAACAATGGGCCTTCTACGGGCCACAGAAACAATGGGCCTTCTACGGGCCGTATCATCAATGGGCCTTATACGAGCAGTATGATCGTTTGGCCAAACATGGGCCAATAACAGGCCACATTATGGCCGTAAACGGGCTAGAGTTGGAATCGTACGTTCATGGGCCGACCATAACGGGCCATCGTTAATAGGCCGTATTTCATGACGCAATGAAAACGGCCCATCGTGTTAACGGACCACAAACAGGCCAACTGTAACCACGGGCTGAATGTGGCCCATAAGAAGAAAATGACAGTAACGGGTCGTAAGTAAACGAATGCTGGAAATGAGCCCAAGAATAAATGGGCTCTGAGAAGGCCGAAAGATAACATGGGCTGGAAATGGCCCAACGGAATAACAGACCCTTAATGGGTATAAAGTGATACACTGTTCATTACGGACAGTTTCACCATGGGCCGTTAATGGGTGTAAAGTAATACAATGTTCATTACGGGCCAGTTTCACCACGGGTCGTTAATAGGCCAAGAGTTACATAGGGCCTCATATGGGCCGAAAGACGTCATGGGCCATACATGGGCCAGAAGTGAAAACGGGCTGGAATCATATTGGGGGGCCTAGATGATGCTACTGGGCCTAATTCGGATAGGGCGTAACGGGCCTTGGGTTAGCAGGCTGTAAATGGGCTATATGCGAGCAGGCCATTAACAGGCTTTACATGGGCCGGCCCGCCACCTTTTGACCAAGTCAAATGGGCCGGCCTTTTCACAACAATGGGCCTCTGTTGGGCCGTGCCACGTGTCGACGTATCATAGGCGCCTTTTGTCCAATGAGTGGATGACATCTGTCCCAACGGTGAGCTGACACGTGTTTCCTCCAGCCAATGATAATTTTACACGTGGAAAATCCCCATTGGTCGGGGCTGTTAACGGGTTATCGAATCCAAAACCTGACCCGATAGCTTAACGGCATTCCGTTACGGTGGATGCCACGTGTCGGTCACCCTTGACGAAAGCACTTCTGTGATGCGCGATTTATCGTCATGGCAGTGGACACTTTCGTGATGATAATTTTGGTAATGTCATGGAACACTTCTACGACAACACAGGTATGACTATCTTGATTCTGTCATAAATTTGTCATGGATGTACATGCATGACAAAAAACGCGACCTACTGTGACAAACACGTATCATCACGGAAGTGTATTTTTTTGTAGTGAGTGTCATATTGAATCTCGTGAAGCCAGTTCTTGTTTGACAAGTCGATGGAAGCCTTTCACCGTTCTGAAGCCAATCCGTCTGAATCCAATGGCCACTGAAAAATCTGCAAGGCAAGGCGGCAGGAAAAGCCATCGCAATACTGGACTGGACCTGCCCAAGATCTGTATGAGCTCTACAAATCTGATCCTGAATAGAGCTATACACAACACAAGAACATGATCCAATGGATCCGAAGATATTGGGTTGAGCAGTGGTTCAAGTACAACTTCATGACATCTGAATATGTTGAGAAGAATGCCATCAAGCATCCTTGGGGCGATATTCTTTACAAAAAATTGGCACCGAAGACAAAGGCTAAAGCTATTGCTCAGAAGTTCTATCCATGCATGATCCGAGGTCCTCAGCCAGAAAATGCTGACCCATCATATCTTCTATGGTGTCGTGATGATGATCTCTTCAAGCGCAACTTCCAGTTTGCCAAGGATTCTGCCAAGCAGAACAAGAAGGGTTTGGACTCAACTTCAACCCTGGTCCGTCTGCACCAAGGTCAGATGGTACACGTGAAGCCAATGAAAACAGAATTGGCCCCTTCAGGAACTTAGATAGGCTTCTGTCCCACATTGTTGGCCAGAGGGACACAGTGGAGCAATCTGCTAAAGATGCAGACTCTAAAGATGCTCCTTCACCATCGAAGCAGAAGAAAAATTCTAAAGCTTCAAAGCCCTCTACTGCTACTGCTGCTCCAAAAGCTTCGACGAAGAAGCCATTGAAAACTGCACCTCCAGAAGTAGTGTGCAATCAGAAGATTTGTCCAGCGTGTCCAAGAGGACCAAGAAGCCAAAGCCAAAGAAGGTTTCTGGGCAAGCTCTCACTCTAGTTTTCATCCTGCGCAATGAGGAGAACACTATTGATCTGTTCATTGATGAAGATCTTGCAGATGATGCCCTGGCACAGCTGATCAAGAGCAAGTAGGAGGCTGAGGACCAACGCATGATGATCTGCAGCTACTAGTGGACATCAGTGTTGCCTTTCATGGAGCCATTGCAAATGAACTTGCCTTGGCTCAGAAAATCGTCAAGCTCAAGAACAAGATTGATCATGAGAATGCACACTTCAAGAAGCACATGCACAAGCTCAGTGTGGCTGATGTGCAAACCTTCAAGAAGATGGTGAACGACCTCAAGGCTGAATTCAACAAGAAGCGTGAAGACACCAATGGCTCAAGAGAGTGCATGAAGTATTATGCGCAGAAATGTGTGCAAGGACAGAATGAAGCTGAAAAGAGAAAGGCTCTTGGGCGTCCTGGCATCGACCCCAGGATGGCTGCCAAGAAAAGCAAGAAGTCTGCAGAAGCTAATCCCGATGCTCCAGGGAGAACCCAGCATTGTCTTCCCTGCTAGCATGACTGGCTCGAAGCCAAAGGTCCCCTCTACTGCTTCTGAACTCAACAAGACTAGGTAAGCTGAAGCCAAAGCCAGGAAGAGGAAGCTCAAGGATACATCTGATGATGCTCCCTCCAAGAAGAAGTTGAAGACAATGGGTTCTAACTCTTCAAGAAAAGAGTGTGCTGCTGCCCCAAAGCCCCATATTGTCGGACCCATTTCTATTGCCTTACCTGCCTATGCCAATCACGAGCATTGCCTCGTAGTCCATGAGCCTGCTTCCACATAGGCTCCTGAAAATGAAGAAGTTCCAGCTGTTGACCCCATCACTGCTGAAGACATTGGTCGTGAAGACAATGTGAATGATGATGACGTCCTTCCTCAGCTTGAACCAACACCCATGGTATCATTGCCTGCACCGACGAGCAGTGAATTGATTAGTATTGGTCGTCCTCTGACTCCTCGTCCTATGGCGCCGATCACTCAGGATATGCCAATGGATGATGAAGCTATTCTATGCACTCCTCTAGTTCATGTCACCACTCCGGTGCTTGAGACTTAGCAACAAAGTCCTAAAGACTTTGATTACACTATTCCCTCACCATAGGTGTCGCCTTCCTTCAGGAGGCTTCGCAGAGGTCCCAGGTCTCAAGCATCCATATCGAGCATACTAGAGGAGGATGTGGAACAAACTGGCTTAGTAGCACGTCAAGTGTTCCCTGACGCCATCCCCTCTGCGACTGCTCAAGAGTCCGAAGCAAAAGCTGCTGAAGACATTCCGACTGCATCAGCCAATGAATAAAGAGAAGAAGAAAGAAAAGCCACTCCCCCCGCCAGTGATCCAGTCCTACAAGTCGAAAATGTGCTTGTGCCAGACCCTCCTGTCATTGAAGAGGTGGAGGTTGAAGCAAATGTGGCTGCCACCAACAACAATGTTGAAGCCAATGACACTGTCATGGCTGAAGACAATGTGCAGCCCAAAGCCAATGTAGCTCCTGACAACATTGAATAGCCAATCACTTTTGATGATGTCGTTCCTACACCAAGGCCTCATACCATGGAACGCGCATTCTATCAGGGTGAGTTCGTAACTGTCAGTTGGCCTATAATGGTTCCAACCACTGCTCCCGGGCCACAATATGATTATCACATGGAGTAAAGGCCTCAGACTTTAAAGCCAAAGCCAAGACTACCAAGGCTTCCAAGTACTGCAACAACACACGGCTCGTTCAGTGCGCTCAGCTTCAAAGAGCACAAAACATTCTTCGACAGCGCCAAGAACCCATACATGAAGCCCAAGATCTCCTCTGACAGATTTTGGAGCTGACAGCAATGAAGCTATTCCTCATACTCCTCTACAACCAAGACCAGATCTTTCCTCATAAGCGTCGGGATTGTCATGTTGTTGCTGGGCTACCATGCCTTGAAGAGGCACTTGATAGTTTCAGAGATGTTGGCCTGCTATCTTTTTTGACTAATAAGGAGCACTAGAATGAAGAGCTTCTGTTGCAGCTTTATGCCACTTTGCACATTAGAGGCTACAACAGGGATCCGAAGACTTGGGTCCTTGAGTGGATGATAGGAGATGTTCACTAGGAAGCCAAAGCTCAGGACGTTATTGAGCTTACTTCCCTGCCCACTCCAGGCGAGTTATATGAACCAGGTTGTCAGCTCTATCAAGATGAACTGCAGAGCATATTTTGGAAGCATGAGCCTAATATGAGTCAAATGTTGAGCATGATGAAGCCATTGCCCCAAGACGCTGAATATCCCAAAGAGTTCTTTGTCGAAGACCTCGAGTACTTGCCCCTCACAGTATATCACATTCTGAGCCGTACTCTGTGGCCAATCAAAGGACACTCTTCTAGAGCGAAACTCGAAGGCGCCATGAAGACATTGGTCTTCTATATTGTTAATGGCATAAGATTTAACACTCAGGATTTCTTCATTCGCCAGTTGGCTGCCTCTGGAATTGATCTGCTTGGCCTGAAGTTCTATGCCCCCTGGATCATGCGTCTCATCAAGCTTCATTCCATAGTTGACTATCAACCTTCAGCGTGTAATCATGTCGTCTTTTTGCCTGATGTTGACATGTCTTATGAAGCCATCTACTCTGATCCAGCAAAGAATCCACTCCATCTGCAGAACGCTGAATATCAAAGCTTCACTCAACCAATTCAAGGCATTCACATACCAAACTCTGCTACCCCTGACTATCCCCTGGCTGGCAACTTACGTATGCTGCATCGTGCCAATAATAAAGCCACTGCCAGTACAATTGCACAAAGGCCTCGGAAGCACTCACGTGTTCTTAATGACCGTGAGCTTCTGGTATCTTTGCATCAGAAGCAGGATAAGCATCACGAATGGATGAAACGCCAAATGCAGAGTATTCTGGTGAATGTCAATCGCATTCGCAACCTGGCCACCAAGAATTCTTTTGTTTCTCATGAAGCCTATCGGTGATCTTGGAAGAGCCTTACCTTGCTTTGCTCTGAAGATGATCTTCATGAGGATGGCTTCACTGGAAAATTCAAGTTTGACTCCAGGCCACCACAATCAGCAAGCTGGCGTCCAACACCTTCTATTGAAGATTCTGAGTACTCATCTTCAGCTGCAGCTGTTGTTGCGCGAGTCGTCGATGAAGAAGACGACGCCACTTCACCAACATTAGCTTCACTGCATCACGATGCTGCCTCAGGCCCCTCTGCGCCACCTAACTCCAACGTCGATCCTGCTTCTCCAACTTCGTCTCCACCTAGGAACACGTAGAATCTCTATGTCTTCAAACCTTTTTGGTCCTACTGACAAAAGGGGGAGAAGCATATGAGGTTGGTAGTCTTCAAGCGGGTCCATATGGGTGGTTGCCTTAATTTTTTTGCTAAGTGCTTGCAACTCTCGTGTTAGAAACACTGAGTTTGGACCATGGATGCATGTTTACCTAGACCTTTAGCATCATTAGCAATTTTGAACATTAAGTCACTCAAACGATCAATCATGAAAGCATTACGTTTTAATTGCTTGGTAACATATATATTAAAGTGTTCTTGCTTAACGATGTAATTCTCAAATTCAACCAGGCATTGACTAGCAGAATTATTATCAGGAATATCACCTTCATCATCTTATAAAAGAATTTACTTCTACTGCCTGTGTCGGGGTATTGAGTCCATGTATTTCTTCAATAGGTGGTAAATTCTTAACATCTTCATCTTTAATGCATTTTTATTTCATAGATTTCTTTGCCTCTTGCATATCTAAAGGACCTAGGAATAGAATAACTTTCTTCTTCGGAGTTGGCTTAGGTGGTGGTTCAAGAAGTGTCTAATCATTATCATTCCTCAATGTATAATTCAATAGTTTTTCAGCTTGTTCAACAGTTCATTTCCTGGAAAAAAAACAACCAGCACAACTACCTAGGTAATTGATACGTCTCCATCGTACCTACTTTTCCAAACTCTTTTGCCCTTGTTTTAGAATCTAATTTGCATGATTTGAATGGAACTAACCCGGACTGACGTTGTTTTCAAAAGAATTGCCATGGTGTTGTTTTTGTGCAGAAATCAAAGTTCTCGGATTGACCTAAAAATTTACGGGGAATATTTTTGGAATATATAAAAATACTGGCGAAAAAAGATACCAGAGGGGGGCCACCTAGGAGCCACAAGCTCAGGGGTGGGCCCACTGTCGTTGTACTAAGTCTGACAGTAAGTATAGGGGGTACGAATGAGGAGGCAAGGTCCTAGCTACGGCAAGATTGTACACAAGTGTTTATGAGTTCAGGCCCCTCTCGGAGGAGGTAAAAGCCCTACGTCTCGGTGTCTGGAGGCGGTCGACTGGATTATATGAGTGTGTGTTACACGGGGTGTGAACCCTTGTGCCGGAGGAGGGTGTGGCTTATATAGGGTGCGTCAGGACCCCGACCATCCCCCATTACTAAGAGTTCAATGTACATAAAGATGGGGTGTTACTGATAACGCCAGCCATAAGTGCCTTTAATGACCTTAAAGACTACAGAGTGGATGCTTGACCGTTGCTGTTCTGAGTGACTCCTGGTCTTCGGTAGGTCGAGTGGTTTCTTTTGTGGTCGAGTGATTGACTGGTCGTGTGACTGAAGGAAGAAAGGGTACCCGAGTGGTTGATTGGTCGAGTGGATTGCACTCGATGGCTTTACTGGGCACTCCCTGTTGTCTCTTGACCTTCTTTGCTTCTAGGGTAGTGACCTTGGGTAGGGCGTATAGGTCAGGCCTATGACCCTACCCCAGGTCTATATCATCATCATTAGCCCCCAAATGGATTGAAGTCCGAGTGAAAAGAAGGTTGAAGTTGACCTCGCTTTGACCCTTGTGCTTCACAAGTACTCATGTTGAACGGGAGGCCGATGTTGGAACTTCTTCTTCGTTTCAGTCACCTTGATCGATTCAGAAGTTACCGAGTGGATTTATATCGTCATTCGTTGAGTGCTGTTTCTGACACGAAATCTTTGGCGCGATTGGTACGGCATATCCCGAATTTCATGGGATTCGAAATTTTGGGGAAGCGCGCGAGGCAGAGCGTGTCGTGGTAAGCGGGATGGATAGACAGGGGCGCCTCGATCTCTATGCCACCTTTTTCGCCACGTACCCAGCACGTGACTATTGCGGGATTTGACAAGCTCGCCTGGGCCCACACGTCAGCCACTCGGAAGTGGGTCCTTAAAAGGCGACGGGGCCGAGGCGTCTGCACTGTGCGCGTCCATTCTCCTTCTTTCTCCTCTGCTTCTCCACCGCATCCGGCTCCTCCGCTCTCGACGTCGCCGCTCTGCCACCATGGTGAAGGACAAGACAGCGGCGCTGGAACACCAAAGAAGGCGACGAGGGCGGCGAAGGGCAAGAAGACGAGTCGAGGGTCGTCATCGCGGTCGGCACTGTCGCCGAGTTGGATCCAGGGCGATTGGATCCGATCCTCGCTCCGGCTGGAAGATTTGGAGGAGTTGGCCGAGTCCAGATTGATCGCCAACGGAGCTGCACGGTTGTCGGAGGGGGAGACGGAACCACAGCCGCGACCGGGTGAGTGCGTTCTGCTCGCCACCCATGTCGACCGCGGTTTCTCACTTCCTCCGCACAATTTTTTCTGGGGCTTCTTGAACTTTTTCGGAGCCCAACTCCATCACTTTTCTCCCAACACCATCACATACCTTGCTGCATTCGTGTCTATGTGCGAGACTTTCTTGGGTTGTCGACCGCACTTGGGTCTTTTCAAGCACATATTCACGATTCGCTCCCAGTCGGTGAAGAAAGCGAATACAAGCAATGAGAAAACACACATTATCTCAATGTGTGGGGGTTTAGGTATCCAGAAGAGGAAAAGGAGCTCTTTCCCTGCCATGACACTTCCTGAGTCGGTCAGGGGCTGGCAGTCGACCTGGTTCTACTGCTAGGACATTGTGACTCCAGGCCAGTCGACTGGACTCCCCCCTTTCACTTTATATCGTGTCCAGACCCCTTCCTCGTTGAATGTGACCACTTCAAAGAGGGTGGAAACAAACATGCTGGTCGAGAGGGTGGTCCAGCTGATCAATCAGGGTGTCACTGGCATGGATTTGCTCGAGGTGTTTCTCAGTCGATGCATCCAGTCACTCCAAGCTCGCGACCACTTGATGTGGATGTATTCTGGAGTGAACGACACCGCTCGGGTTCATCCAGAGGAAGTATCAGCCAAGACAGTGGCCCAGTGGTTGAAGAGTATCACAGGGAACAAGGACAACCCCAGAGGCACCAGAAGAGTCGACCCCTTCAGCGACAGCAATCAGCCAGACAAGGTTCGGTCTCTGCCACCGACTGTATTTGGGTACGTCGTGTGATTGTCTTCGGATCCGACTGATATTTATTTGACTTCTTGTTTTGTAGGTTTACACTGAGATGTACTCGATGACCAATGGTGGACAAGCTCTGGAGCAAGACCAGGAGGGTGAGGACAACACAGAGGAAAGTGGTGATTTGCAATCTCCAGAAAACAAGGACGAGGAGGAGAGCAATGAGTCGGACGACGATGAGATAATCAACTCACCACCCCGTACGGAACATCGATCCAAGCTACTCCATGATCCAGCGGGCGGGCGTGGCAAGACCGTGCCTCCAAGCACCCAAGCACAGAAGCGCACTCGGACTTCGACTCCAGAGCCAATGGAGAAGGTCGCCAAGCAGCCCAAGGTCGCCCCCTCAAAGACTCGGAAGACTCTGCCCAAGATCAAGATGGATGTTCATGTTGCTTCTGGGTGAGTGTTCTTTCTTTCTGTGTTTTCTTCTACCGATTGACACTTCTGTTCTGATTGAATGGATTGTAAACTTTTTCAGCCCAGTCTCCGCCGCGACTGACATGGACGTTGACAAGGCCCCAGGCGACGAGGAAGCTGATGACGCGGCCATCTCCAAAGCTAGTAAGTTCCACTCGACTTGAATTTTTTCTGTCGACTGAATTGTTGGTCGATTGAATTTCTGAGGTTTCTTTTTGTTGCAGCTCCACGGGACGTTGTCGTGCTTCCGGACGATGAAGAAGAATAAATGCCTCTAAGGGAGAGGAGGAGGAGGATCAAGGCATCAAGCGGGAAAGCACCTGAGGTTTAGGTCCCTCAGTCGACAATGGTGCTTGAGACAGTGGTCGAGCGATCCGGAGATCCGGCTCGGACCAATGTTAGTTTTGCCAATCTGCTGTCGACTGATCGCCCATCGGGGTCGACTGCTCAGACCTATGCCACTCCAGTACAACTCCATGCATGAGACCCAGTGGCTGCTTCGACTGCCTTGCCATCATCGCTCTTCACTGTGTACCAGACTTAAGACGACTCACCGAGTGCTGCCAGGGAGGCTCTTTTCCAGGTAAATCTTGTGATGGAGCAGATGAAGGTGGTGCATGAGGCCAGTCAGGTGGCGTATAATGCCAGCACCGCTCTGCAAACCAACGTCAAGGTTAGTTGATTCTCGACTAATCTTTTGAATAATGACAACTGCCGCTGTTGCTTCGCTGCCCCTACGTTGCTCTTAGATGAGCGCTTTGGAACCTGTTATGTGCATCTACTATCATGGGTCTGTGTTTCACATCCAATCATCCACTGGGGTGTGTCTGTCTTAAAGTTGTATAGGTCTTCCACTTGAGTCGACTTAGGTTGAGTTGAGTGTTTTTCCGAATGAGTGGGGGCACGCAGAGTGCACCCACTGGGTGTAGTCCCCGAGACCACGGTCGACTGCTGGCAGTCGGCTGGGGTCTGAGAATCTGCTTTTTTAACTCATGCTGGGCAGACCATGCCGAGTGTTAAACCAAACCAGTGAGGGCACGCTAAGTGCACCCACTGGGTGTAGTCCCCAAGACTACTGTTGAATGTTTGATTCGGCAGTAGTCTTAGAGCAACTTTCACTATGGTTATCTTTTGTTTCTGTCGACTGACATATCTTGTTTGCTGACTGCAGAGGTCTATGATCTTGGGGCTCAACTTTCTAAACTGAACAAGAAGCAAATCAGCCTCAACCTTGACTTGGAACTGGCCAAGAACAACCTCAAGACTCCTCGGGATAAAGTAGCTGTCATGGGAGGTAACAAATCGTCGACTGCCCATTTTGTGGCTCGCTCTTCCTCATGTTTTTTCTTCAGTCTCTTTGAACCGAGTGATTTCACTCGAATAGATGTGTGTAGTGAAAACCGCCAGCTTCAAGCTCATCTGAAGAATATTATTTCTTTAGAGAAAATGAAGCAGGCTTTGGAGAAGAAGGATCAAGATCTTGCTGCGGCCCAGAAGGAGGCGCGAGAGAAAACGACACTTGCAGACAAGAAGCTGGTTTCAGTCAGGAAGTTAGAAGAGGAGAACTCTAAGCTAAAGACCACCGTCTCTGAGGCCAATCGGGAAGTCAAGCAACTGAAGAAGGACAAGGACAACTTGACCGATGAAGTTGGCAGCCTCAAGGCCAAGAAGGGCGAGCAAGAGTCTTATCTGGGACAACTTGCTGCGAAACTAGTGTTGAAGCTTGAAGGTATTCTTGGTGGACCGGTTTATTGATGTCGACTGACATGCTTTGTTAAATTGTCAACTCACTATTTTCTATGATTGTGCAGAACTTTGTCAAGACTTTGAAGCAGAAACTGGGTGGGTCAAGACGGGTCTCGACCCCATAAATTGTCCTGTCAAAGATGATGTCGCAATGAATGTGCTCGGTTGGAATCACTCATGGACAGCGTTGTTGCTTATCTTGCCTGACTGAAGGCGTCAATGGCTCGGGTTGATGTTGAACTCTGGCCTCAGCCAGAACTCTCGCAATACCTCGAGTCTCTGATGGCTCGACTGAATCAAATACCCGACCGAGTGCAAGAATGGAAGAAGTCATCTACTCGCTGCGGTGCTGACGTCGCCCTGTCACTTGTCCGAGTGCACTGCAAGGACGTCAGCGAAGACAAGCTGGCAGACCTCAAGGTTGTGAACACCAAGAAGCACACTTTCCAGTCCTTCATGGACACTTTCCTTGAAGCCGCCACTCGCATCACAGACAACATTGACCTTGACAGTTTCTGCGATCCAGCAAGTCCTTCTCCTGACGAGTGTTCAAAACATTATGCCCCACCCTTATTTGCCTCGGAATGCCGAGTGATTATGTAATCGTTAAACTCTTTCAGGCTTGATGCCTGAGTACTTCCGCCTGTTGCGGTCCTGAACTTTTGCAGGGTTTATCTGAACTTGAATTCCTTCGAATATCATGGCTTTTGTTCTGGCTTTGAACTATTTCTAACTGTGTTTTGGTTCCTAGTGGACTTGATCTTCTCACCTTTTGCCGAGTGAAAGGTACATTGTACTTCTGATGGAGCTCATACGCGGTGTTCAGTCGATGCCTCGTCGTGCTTGCAGATAGGTATGGTACATTGTACTTGTGACGCAGCTCAGACGCGGTGTTCAGTCGATGCCTCGTCGTGCTCGTGGATAGGTATGGTACATTGCACTTGTGACGCAGCTCAGACGTGGTGTTCAATCGACACCTCGTCGTCCTTGCGGACATGGATGGTGCATTGTACTTGTGACGCAGCTCAAACGTGGTATTCAACCGACACCTCGTCGTCCTTGTGGATAAGGATGGAGTGCATGTTGTATTTGTGGCGTAGCTCAGAGGATTATTGTGACCTAGGCGAGTATGGGGTCGCGGCTAAGTCTCCGAGTGGGAGGATTGCTCTCCACTCGGAATGTTTTTTAACTTAGGCGGTTACAGGGTCGCAGCTAAGCCCCCGAGTGGAAGGATTGCTCTCCACTCAGAATGTTTTTTAACTTAGGCGATTACGGGGTCGCAGCTAAGCCCCCGAGTGGGAGGATTGCTCTCCACTCAGAATGTTTTTAACTTGGGCGATTACAGGGTCGCAGCTAAG
>NC_041389.1:209015555-209148958 GCF_002162155.2 Triticum dicoccoides | reverse complement strand
GATTGCTCTCCACTCGGAATGTGTTTAACTTAGGCAATTACGGGGTCGCAGCTAAGCCCCCGAGTGGGAGGATAGCTCTCCACTCGGAATGTTTTCAACTTAGGCGATTACGGGGTCGCAGCTAAGCCCCTGAGTGGGAGGATTGCTCTCCTCAGAATGTTTTTAACTTAGGCGATTACGGGGTCGCTGCTAAGCTTCCAAGTGGGAGGATTGCTCTCCACTCGGAATGTTTTTTAACTTAGGCGAATCAGGTTCGCAGCTAAGTCACCCACTGGGGGATTTGTACACAAGTGATTACGAGAAACCAAACATTAAGATACTGTAAAAATCTTGTCTTAGGAAAACAAACTAAAGTGCTTTTATTACAACTCGTCGGGTCGAGTGATTTCGGGTATAGAAAGGACGAAGCAGCTCTGCGTTCCATGCGCGTGGCTTGTCCATCTTCTTGGCAACGTTGTAAATGTGATACGCTCCATTGTGAAGCACCTTGGTGATGATGAAGGGACCTTCCCAGGCCGGAGCGAGTTTGTGAGGTCGCTTCTGAACCACTCGGAGCACAAGGTCTCCTTCCTGAAATGCTTGACCTCTGACGTTGCGACCGTGGAATCGACGTAGATCTTGCTGATAGATGGTCGACCGAACCAAGGCCATCTCACGCTCTTCCTCCAGGAGGTCGAGTGTGTCTTCGCGTGCTTGCTCCGCTTCAGCTTCTGAGAACAGTTCCACTCGGGGAGCATTGTGCAGCAAGTCACTCGGAAGCATAGCCTCAGCATCGTACACCAGGAAGAAAGGGGTTCGATCAGTCGACCGGTTGGGCATCATTCTCAGTCCCCACAGGACCGACGGCAATTCAGCCACCCAAGCTCCAGCAGGATGCTTAAGATCACGCATCAGTCGAGGCTTTAACCCTTGAAGGACCAAACCATTCACTCTTTCTGCATGTCAATTCGACTGCGGGTGTGCGAGGGATGCATAGTTGACCTGAGTGCCTTGGGAAGCGCAGAACGCCTTGAGCTCATCAGAATCAATGTCGGAGCCGTTATCTGTGATGATGATGTGAGGAACTCCATATCTGAATATCAACTCTCTGATGAAACTAACGCCAGTGCTTGCTCCAAGGTTTTTGATGGGCTTGGCTTCGATCCACTTGGTGAACTTGTCGACTGCTACGAGTAAATGGGTGAAACCACTCGTGCCGGTCTTGAAGGGCCCAACCATATCCAATCCCCAGACTGCAAACAGCCTGACGAGTGGAATAGTTTTAAGTGCAGATGCAAGCTTGTGAGACATGTTGGAGTAGAACTGGCAACCTGCACACTTGTTGACTATATCTTTCGCCATCTCATTTGCTCGATGCCAATAGAATCCCACTCGGTACGCTTTGGCCACGATGGTCCGAGAGGACGCATGATGACCAGAGGTCCCCGAGTGGATGTTATTTAGGATCATTCGGCCTTCTTCCGGGGTGACGCAGCGTTGGGCCACTCCTGTGACACTTTCTCTGTAAAGCTGCCCTTTCATCACGGTGAAGACTTTCGATCGACGGACTATCTGGCGAGCCTTGTCTTCATCCTCTAGGAGTTCCTTTCTGAGAATGTACGTGATGTATGGTAGTGTCCAATCGGGCGTGACTACCAGGACTTCCATGATTAGATCAACCACGGCTGGAACCTCGATCTCAGTCGGGTTGGTTGAACTTATTGGTTGCGGGGGCTCTTCCTTGAAGGGATCTTCTTGTACTGACGGGGTATGGAGATGCTCCAAGAACACATTGTTGGGAATAGGCTTCCGAGTGGAACCTATGTTTGCCAGATCATCAGCAACTTGATTCTTGATTTGTGGGATGTGGTGGAGCTCTAACCCCTCAAACTTCTTCTCTAGCTTTCTCACTGCATTGCAGTAACCTGTCATTGCAGGACTCCTGATGTCCCATTCCTTCATTACTTGGTTAACCACTAAGTCTGAGTCGCCATAAACCATCAGGCGCCGGACGCCGAGTGAAATGGCCATACGCAACTGTCAGATATCGGGTTCCGGCAAAACCCTTAAGGTTCGAACTCTGGGGTGCGCACGAGGATCTTCTCCCTACCGAAACACGCTCACAACCTCGCCGCGATTCTAAGCTAGCACGGTGAACAACACAAGAGACACAAGGTTTATACTGGTTCGGGCCACCGTTGTAGTGTAATACCCTAATCTAGTGTGTGGTGTGGTGGATTGCCTGTTGGGCTGATGATGAACAGTACAAAGGAAGAACAGCCGAAGGAGGACGCCGCAAGAACTCGCGCAGAAGTGCGTCGAGCCGCGAGCCAGGAGACCCTCGACATCAAGGGGGGCCTCCTGGAGCCAGGCGGAGTCGTCGGCGACGAAAGTGAGCGCGCCAAGTCGGAACTCGCGGCCCACAACCAAACTGCCGCCGGAAACCATGCTGATGAAGATCGGAAAAAATGCAACCTCGCCGGAAGTCGCTAAGACGCTTTGCCCCATGGTCGGCGCCAACTGTCGTGGAACTAAGTCTGACAGTAAGTATAGGGGGTACAAATGAGGAGGCAAGGTCCTAGCTACGGCAAGATTGTACACAAGTGTTTACGAGTTCAGGCCCCTCTCATGGGAGGTAGAAGCCCTACGTCTCGGTGCCCGGAGGCGGTCGACTGGATTATATGAGTGTGTGTTACAGGGGGTGCGAACCCTTGTGCCAGAGGAGGGCGGTGGCTTATATAGAGTGCGCCAGGACCCCGGCCATCCCCCGTTACCAAGAGTTCAATGTACATAAAGATGGGGCGTTACTGATAACGCCAGCCATAAGTGCGTTTAATGACCTTAAAGACTACAGAGTGAATGCTTGATCGTTGATGTTCTGAGTGACTCCTGGTCTTCGGTAGGTCGAGTGGTTTCTTGTGTGGTCGAGTGATTGACTGGTCGTGTGACTGAAATAAGAAAGGGTACCCGAGTGGTTGATTGGTCGAGTGGATTGCACTCGATGCCTCTACTGGGCACTCCCTGTTGTCTCTTGACCTTCTTTGCTTCTAGGGTAATGACCTTTGGTAGGGCGTACAGGTCAGGCCTATGACCCTACCCCAGGTCTATATCATCATCACCCACCCCCCTAGGGCGCCCCTCCCAGGCTTGTGGCCCTCCTGGACCTCCGGCAACCCTAATTCCAACACCATATATACCTATTCGCCAAGAAAAAAAATCAAAGAGAAGGATTCATCGCATTTTACGATACGGAGCCGCCGCCACAGATACGCCTCCATCGTATCTACTGTTCCAGATACGCCGCCGCCACACATTGCATGATTTGAATGGAACTAACCCGGACTGACGCTGTTTTTAGCAGAATTGCCATGGCGTTATTTTTGTGCAGAAATAAAAGTTCTCGGATTGACCTGAAAATTTACGGAGAATATTTTTGGAATATATAAAAAATATTGGCGAAAGAATCAACCAGAGGGGACCCACTAGGACACCACAAGGGTGGGAGGCGTTCCCACTGTTGGGTCGTAACATGCAATTTTAGAAAAATTGCTACGCTCACACAAGATCTATCTAGGAGATGCATAGCAACGAGGGGGAGAGTGTGTCTATGTACCCTCATAGACCGTAAGCGGAAGCGTTTCACAACGCGGTTGATGTAGTCGAAATTTCTTCATGATCCACCGATCGAGTACCGAACGTACGACACCTCCGAGTTCTGCACACGTTCAGCTCGATGACGTCCCTCGCCTTCTTGATCCAGCAAGTCATCGAGGTAGTAGATGAGTTCTGTCAACACGACAATGCAATGACGGTGATGGTGAAGTGATCCTCGCAGGGCTTCTGCTAAGCACTACGAAAATATGACCGGGAGTGTAAACTGTCGAGGGGGGCACCGACACGGATAAGATTATGTCGTGGGTGTGCTAGGCGCCCTCCTCCTCATATATATAGGTGGGAGGGAGAGGGGAGAGGCCAAGGGGTGCCCCAAGTCGGGCCGAATCCCACTTGGGCTCCTGCCCTGGTTCGGCCTCCCCCTTCCTTGTATTGGCGCCAGGGGAAGGAAGGGGAAGGTGGCGCCCCCTTCCTTTCTCCCTTGAGGAGGGGAAGGAAGGAGGGACTTGCCCTCCCTCCTTTCCTTTCCCTAGGGCTGGCCGGCCTGGTGGAGGGGCACACTAGCCCCCTTGTGGGCTGGTCTGTCCCCTCCTTGGCCCATTAAGCCCATATCTTTTGCCGGGGGTGCCCGGAACCCCTTCCGGTGACCCGATATGTACCCGGTACCCTCCAGAACACTTCTGGTGTTCGAATACCATCGTGCTATATATCAATCTACTCTCGATAATTTCGAGACTCCTCGTCATGTTTGTGATCTCATCCGGGATTCCTAACAACATTCGGTCACCAAATCACATAACTCATATAATACTATATCGTCACCGAACGTTAAGCGTGCGGACCCTACCGGCTCGAGAACTATGTAGACATGACCAAGACACCTCTCCGGTCAATAACAAATAGCAGAACCTGGATGCCCATAATGGCTCCTACATATTCTACGAAGATCTTTATCGGTCGAATCGTTATGACAACATACATAATTCCCTTTGTCCATCGGTATGTTACTTTCCCGAGATTCGATCATCGCTATTTTCATACCTAGTTCAATCTCGTTACTGGCAAGTCTCTTTAGTCGTTCCGTAATACATCATCCTGCAACTAACTCATTAGTCACTTTGCTTGCAAGGCTTCTTATGATGTGTATTACCGAGAGGGCCCAGAGATACATCTCCGATACTCGGAGTGACAAATCCTAATCTCGATCTATGCCAACCCAACAAACACCTTCAGAGATACCTGTAGAGCAACTTTATAATCACCTAGTTACGTTGTGACGTTTGATAGCACACAAGGCATTCCTCTAGTATCCGGGAGTTGCATAATCTCATAGTCGAAGAAATATGTATTTGACATGAAGAAAGCAATAACAATAAAACTGAACGATCAATATGCTATGCTAACGGATGCGTCTTGTCCATCACATCATTCTCCTAATGATGTGATCCCGTTCATCAAATGACAACACATGTCTATGGTTAGGAAACTTAACCATCTTTGATTAACCAGCTAGTCTTGTAGAGGCTTACTAGGGACACGATGTTTTTGTCTATGTATCCACACATGTATCAAGTTTTCGGTTAATACAATTCTAGCATGAATAATAAAACATTTATCATGATATAAGGAAATATAAAATAACAACTTTCTTATTGCCTCTAGGGGATATTTCCTTCACCCACGCCCCTGGGGCGCGCCCCCTGGCTTGTGGGTCCCCTGGACCTCCTCCGACCCTAACTCCAACCCTATATATTCACATCCGGAGAGAGAAAAATCAAGGAGAATAGTTCATCGCGTTTCACGATACGGAGCTGTCGCCGCCTCCTGTTCTTCCTTGAGAAGGTAGATCTGGAATCTATTTTGGTCTCGGGAGAGGGAAAATCAACGTCGTTGTCATCATCAACCATCCTCCATCATCAATTTCATGATGCTCACCGCCGTGCGTGAGTAATTCCATTGTAGGCTTGCTGGACGGTGATGGGTTGGATGAGAGTTATCATGTAATCGAGTTAGTTTTGTTAGGGTTTGATCCCTAGTATCCACTATGTTCTGAGATTGATGTTGCTATGACTTTACTATGCATAATGCTTGTCACTAGGGCCCGAGTACCATGATTTCATATCTGAACCTATTATGTTTTCATGAATATATTTGTGTTCTTGATCCTATCTTGCAAGTTGTAGACACCGATTACGTGTTATGATCTATATACCCCAAGGTGACAATAATTGAGATTCTTTCCGGTGATTACCGTAGTTTGATGAGTTCATGTATTCACTAAGTGCTAATGCTTTGGTCTGGTTCTCTATTAAAAGGAGGCCTTAATATCCCTTAGTTTTCATTAGGACCCCACTGCCACGGGAGGGTAGGACAAAAGATGCCATGCAAGTTCTTTTCCATAAGCATGTATGACTATATACGGAATACATGCCTACATTATATTAATCAATTGGAGCTAGTTCTGTGTCACCCTGGGTTATAACTTTTGCATGATGTATGCCATCCGGCATAATTATCCATCACTGGTCCATTGCCTATGAGCTTTTCACATATTGTTCGTTGCTACGGTACTTTGTCGTTGCCACTGTTACAATTGATACAAAACTGCTACTGTTACTTTTGCCACCGTTACCGTTACTTCCATATTACTTTGCTAATAAAAACTTTGCTGCAGATATTAAGTCTTTTAGGTGTGGTTGAATTAACAACTCAGCTGCTAATACTTGAGAATACTCTTTGGCTCCCCTTGTGTCGAATCAATATATTTGGGTTGAATACTCTACCCTCGAAAACTGTTGCGATCCCCTATAATTGTGGGTTATCAAGACCTTTTTCTGGCATCGTTTCCGGGGAGCATAGCTCTATTCTTTGAGTCACATGGGATTTATATCTGTTGATCACTATGAGGAATTTGAAAGATCACAAAACCAAGATTTGTCCCTCAAGTATGAGGGGAGGTAAAGAACTGCCATCTAGCTCTGCACTTGATTCACCTTATGTTTTAAGTAAGCTTGCGACACCACCACCTTCTAGAAATTCTGATGTCGCAAGTAATTGATGATGCTACTTCTGCTATGCATGATGCTTATGATCATACTACTGCTTTGCCTGATAACTACTGTGCCACTAGGTGGATTTCTTGATCAACAACTTGCTAGGGTTAGGGAGAATGAAATTGCTGAAACTGAAGATAATGATTCCCCCCTAGATATGAATTTCCTATGGTACCTTAGGGTTATATTATGGATGAAGAAACTATTAGAGACTTTCTTGCTTGCAATTATAGATTTGATCTTAAGAAATTGTCAGCTAAGCTAAACGTAAAATCTTTGAATGCTAATGGAATATGACCCTAAGTTTGCTACTTCACCTATCTTTGTTACTGATAAGGATTACGAATTCTTTGTTGATCCTGAGTTAATTACTTTGGTTGAATCTGATCCTTTCCATGGTTATGAAACTGAAACTGTTCTGGCACATCTTACTAAATTGAATGATATAGCCACCCTATTTGCTTATGAGGAAAAAATTCGCTATTACAATATTCTTAAGTTGTTTCCTTTCTCATTAAAGGGTGATGCTAAGATATGATTTAATTCTCTTGCTCCTGGTTGTATGCGTAGTCCCCGGGATATGATACATTACTTCTCTAAAAAATATTTTCTTGCTCATAAGAAACAAGCTACTTTACAAGAAATGTTTAACCTTGTGCAAATTGAATAAGAGAGTCTCCCACAAGCTTGGGGGAGACTTCTCCAATTACTTAATGCTTTGTGAGGGAGTCCTGGATTAGGGGGCGTCCGGATAGCCGGACTATCGTCATCGGCCGGATTATCATCGGCCGGACTATCATCATCGACCGGACTCCAAGACTATGAAGATACAAGATTGAAGACCTCGTCCCATGTCCGGATGGGACTTTCCTTGGCGTAGAAGGCAAGCTTGGGGATACGGATATGTAGATCTCCTACAATTGTAACCGACTCTATGTAACCCTAGCCCTCTCCGGTGTCTATATAAATCGGATGGCTCTAGTCCGTAGGACAACGAACATCATCAACCCTTACAATCATACCATAGGCTAGGTTTTAGGGTTTAGCCTCCTTGATCTCGTGGTAGATCCACTATTGTGAACATCCACAGTATCAATATCAATCAAGCAGGACGTAGGGTTTTACCTCCATCAAGAGGGCCCGAACATGGGTAAAACATCGTGTCCCTTGTCTCCTATTACCATCCGCCTAGACGCACAGTTCGGGACCCCCTACCCGAGATCCGCCGGTTTTGACACCGACATTGGTGCTTTCATTGAGAGTTCCTCTGTGTCATCACCGATAGGCTTGATGGCCTCTTCAATCAACAACGACGCGGTCCTGGGTGAGACTTTTCTCCCCGGACAGATCTTCGTATTCGGCGGCTTCGCACTGCGGGCCAACTCACTTGGCCACCTGGAGCAGATCGAAAGCTACGCCCCTGGCCGTCAGGTCAGGTTTGGAAGCCTAAACTTCCCGGCCGACATCCGCGGGGACTTGATCCTCGATGGATCAGAGCCACAGCCGAGCATGCCGCGCTGTCACGATGGGCATGACCTAACTCTGCCGCCGGACAGTACCTTGGAGGCCGCACACGAATCCGCTCCGACCCATAGTCCGGAGCCGATCGCGTAGATCGAGGATGGGTGGTTGGACACCGCCTCGGGAGCTGCAACTTCCACGACGATGGAGCCGAACACTGACCTTGTCCCGCATAAAGCTCATGACTCCGAGGCGCCGGACTCCCTACCGGACTCCGAACCTCCTGCGCCCCTGCCAGTCGAATCTGATTGGGCGCCGATCATGGAATTCACCGCCGCGGACATCTTTCAACACTCACCCTTCGGCGACATCTTAAATTCGCTGAAGCACCTCTCGCTATCCGGAGAGCCCTGGCCGGACTACGGCCAGGATGGTTGGGACGCGGACGATGAAGAAATTCAGAGCCCACCCACCACCCACTTCGTAGCCACCGTCGATGATCTAACCGACGTACTCGACTACGATTCTGAAGACATCGACGGTATGGACGATGATGCCGGAGACTATCAAGAACCAGTGCCTATGGGACACTGGAAGACCACCTCGTCATACGACATATACATGGTGGACACCCCAAAAGATGGGAACGGCGAAGAAGCAGCAGAGGCAGATTCCTTAAAGAAACAGCCCAAGCGCCGACGTCAGCGGCGCCGCTCTAAATCCCGCCACAGCAAGAATGAAGATTCCGGCACAGGAGATAATAACACCCCTGAAAGTGCCGAAGATAACCCCCTCCAGCAAGATTCAGCGCAGGAGGAGGCAGAAGCAAGCCCTCACAAGAGGGCGGCGGACGAAGAGGTCGAGGATGATAATTACATACCTCCCTCCGGAGACGAGGCAAGCCTCGACGACGATGAATTAGTCGTGCCTGAGGATCCCGTCGAACAAGAGCGTTTCAGACGCAGGCTAATGGCCACAGCAAACAGTCTAAAGAAAAAGCAGCAACAGCTTCAAGCTGATCAAGACCTGCTGGCTAACAGATGGACCGAGGTCCTCGCGGCCGAAGAGTATGAACTCGAACGCCCCTCCAAAAACTACCCAAAACGCAAGTTGCTCCCCCGACTGGAGGAGGAAGCATACAAACCGGCAGCACTAGCGCACAATACGGCAGACCAACCACCTCGTGGCCACGACAGAGAGGCATGTAAGCCCTCCACCAAAACCGTACCCCAGCACCGCTCAAAAAGCGCGAGGCCACAGGGGAACGCGCCGGACTTGCGGGACATATTGGAGGACAAGGCAAGACAATCCAGATCTATCTATGGATCACGTGGGCGCCCCAAGACCCACGACGAATACCGTCGCGCCGGATACAACTACTCCGGCCGGGCCGAACACAGCAGACAACGCTCTCTTGATCTACGTCGCGACATTGCGCAATACAGAGGCGCCGCACACCCACTATGCTTCACTGATGAAGTAATGGATCATCAAATCCCTGAAGGGTTTAAACCCGTTAACATCGAATCCTACGATGGCACAACAGACCCCGCGGTTTGGATTGAGGATTAGCTCCTTCATATACATATGGCCCGCGGTGACGATCTCCACGCCATCAAATATCTCCCGCTCAAGCTTAAAGGACCAGCTCGGCATTGGCTTAACGGCCTGCCCGCAAAGTCAATTGGATGCTGGGAAGACCTGGAAGCCGCATTCCTCGACAACTTCCAGGGCACGTATGTGCGACCACCGGACACAGATGACCTAAGCCACATAATCCAGCAGCCAGACGAATCGGCCAGGCAATTCTGGACACGGTTCTTAACAAAGAAAAATCAAATCGTCGACTGTCCGGATGCGGAGGCCCTCGCTGCCTTCAAACATAACATCCACGATGAGTGGCTGGCCCAGCACCTAGGACAGGAGAAGCCGAAATCCATGGCAGCCCTCACATCACTCATGACCCGCTTCTGTGCGGGAGAGGATAGCTCGCTAGCTCGCAGCAACAACCTTAGCAAAAATGCTGGCAGTCCGGATACCAAGGACCGCAATGGCAGGTCGCGTCGAAACAAAAACAAACGCCGCATTAACGGCGACAGCAATGAGGTTACGGCAGTCAACGCCGGATTCCGAGGCTCCAAACCCGGTCAACGGAAGAAGCCATTTAAAAGAACTACTCCGGGCCCGTCCAATTTGGACCGAATACTCGACCGCTCTTGTCAAATACATGGAACGCTCGAAAGGCCAGCTAACCACACCAACAGAGATTGTTGGGTATTCAAGCAGGCAGGAAAATTAATTGCCTAAAACAATGACAAGGGGCTACACAGCAATGACGAGGAAGAGACCCGGCCGCCGAACAACAGAGAACAGAAGGGATTCCCCCCTCAAGTTCGGACGGTAAATATGATATACGCAACGCATATACCCAAGAGGGAGCGGAAGCGTGCACTAAGGGACGTATACGCGATGGAGCCAGTCGCCCCAAAATTCAACCCATGGTCTTCTTGCCCGATCACTTTCGATCGAAGAGACCATCCGACCAGTATCCGCCATGGCGGATTCGCCGCATTGGTTTTAGACCCAATCGTTGATGGTTTTCACCTCACGAGAGTCCTGATGGACGGCAGCAGTAGCCTGAACCTGCTTTATCAGGATACAGTGCGCAAGATGGGCATAGACCCTTCAAGGATTAAACCTACAAAGACGACCTTCAAAGGCGTCATACCAGGAGTTGAGGCCAATTGTACAGGCTCAGTCACACTGGAAGTGGTCTTCGGATCCCCGGATAATTTCCGAAGCGAGGAGTTAATCTTCGATATAGTCCCGTTCCGCAGTGGCTATCACGCTCTGCTCGGACGAACCGCGTTCGCAAAATTCAGCGCGGTGCCGCATTATGCATACCTTAAGCTCAAGATGCTAGGCCCTCGTGGAGTCATCACGGTCAATGGAAACACGGAACGCTCCCTCCGAACGGAGGAATCTAAAGGCTCTCGCGGCAGAAGTACAGAGCAGCCTTTTAAGGCAATTCTCGAGTCCGGCTGTTAAACGACCGGACACAGCCAAACGCGCCCGGAGCAACATCAACCAAGACCACCTGGCACGTTTCGAGCACGCGTAGCAGTGCGGCCCCAACCCTAGCCCTCGCACAATTGCAAGACAAACTCTCCGCATACATAATTACGCCCTGGAGATACCATGGGTCTAGGGGACGGGGCACGATCACAACAAACCCAGAGTGCGGTTCGACCACACCAGGGGCTCTCAAGTGTGTCGCTCTTTTCTTTTATTTTTCTCTTTTTATATACAGGACTCTGTCCGGCGGCGAACCTGCCGAACTCATGATGCAACAGCCAGGGAGGGACAAAGGTCGCGACGAACACTCAGGTGGTCTCCATTACGAGCATTAAATTTGTTAAATACACCATTCCGCGGCCTACCCCTGGAGGGAGACGCCTTTAATTCGTCCAATCCCTTGCTTTCCGCACTATTTGTATCATTTCGCACTCATAGCAGACCTTCTTGAATAAAATGCAGCTCTTTTCGCCCATAATTGCATTACTTTCTATATATATATATATATATATATATATATATATATATATATATATATATATATATATATATATATATATATATATATATATATATATATATATATATATATATATATGTTCATTTACGACATGTTGCATCCGTATATTTTGGTACGGCCGAATACACCAGGGGCTTATGTTCCCCGCATTATGGTGTGATAAGTCTGAACACTTTCACAAGTGCGGCACCCCGAACTTATAGCATTATATGAATCGGCTCCGAATCATGTCTTGGGTCAATAGTTGGGTTTGCCCGGCTCCCATGTTTGGCACCTTACGTTTCCGTTCTATCGGCTAAGGTAGCACTGCGAGAACCACTGCGATTGCGCCCCGGTTGAGCCGGGTTAACGCCTCAGTGGAGAAAGCTAAAACTGACTGTCATGATAAGGCGAGAGACTGGTCGCTGTTCGAGAGGTTTTTTCGGGTCCTTAAAGACCTACGCCGCTTCGAGCGAAGTTCCGGATAATGTCCGACGAAGGCGTGGATAGCGCCCCAAATTCGGTCTTCCGAATACTAGGGGCTTCGCCGAAATTTAAAATTATAGAATTCTATGGCTAAGTGAGAGTGTTCAAGCATTATAAGTCTGGTTGCCTTGTTCGTCGTGTTGAGCGCCTCCCTAGATGGACCCAAAAATGGGAACAAGAGTGCTCAAGTTTATCCCGAACACCCCGGCACTAGTGGCATGGGGGCTGAAGCCAACGACTTGCCATCTCTCAGATTTTATAAACGGCCACACAGAAGGTAATATTTTAAATTAAACAAGCGTTGCTTAGTGCATATGAACAAAGTTTTCAGCGCACAAGATAATACATAGCGAGTTTACTCAATAATTACATCTCGGGGGCACTCATCCGCAATCTTGCGGGCACCCTTCAGGACAGTCTTATAGTACATTTCGGGCATACGATATTCCTTGCCCGTTGGTGGCGCGTCAGTGATTAGCTTCTCCGCATCCAACTTGCCCCAATGCACCTTTGCGCGGGCAAGGGCCCGACGAGCACCTTCAATACAAGCGGAGCGCTTGATGACCTCCACCCAGGGGCATGCATCCACCAGCCGCCGCACGAGGCCGAAGTAGCTCCCAGGCATGGCCTCTCCAGGCCACAGCCGGACTATGAG
Source organism: Triticum dicoccoides (assembly GCF_002162155.2). Lineage (NCBI taxonomy): Eukaryota > Viridiplantae > Streptophyta > Magnoliopsida > Poales > Poaceae > Triticum > Triticum dicoccoides. The sequence continues at coordinate 209,136,138 of NC_041389.1, read as the reverse complement.
GCCCTTCATGGCCTCCTCAGCTACCTTGTGGAGTTCGACCAGCTGCTTCAGCTGGTCGCTAGGAGGCATCGGATGGCCGGCCTCAGCATACTGAGACCAGAAGACCTTCTCCGTTGAGCTTCCCTCCTCACCACGGTAGAATGCGGCGGCATCGGATACACTACGAGGCAAATCTGCAAACGCCCCTGGAGAGCTCCGAATTCGGGTAAGTGTCAGGTAGTTTACATTAACATGCTTGCTTTGCATGAAAAATGCCTTACCCGCCGCTATTTTCTTCACATCTTCCACCTCCTGAAGGGCCTTATGGGCCTCGGCCTTGGCGGCTTTGGCACTTTCGAGAGTCGAGGCAAGCTCGGACTCTCGAGTCTTTGAGTCACACTCCAAACGCTCATGCTTTTCCATGAGAGCCTGGAGCTCTTGCCGAACCGCCGCCACCTGCGCCTCCTGCTTTTCTCGCTCTGTCCGTTCCACGGCCGCACTGCGCTCGGCCGCAGACACGGCCTCCTTCAGGGTTGCCACCTCGTTCGTGGCCCCTGCAGTACCCATGTTATCCTTGTTATTCTTTTATTGCAACCTAAATCCTTTTCTGTAAGGTAACTATTCAAAGTGGTGCTACTCACCTTCTTTGTCCTGGAGCTGCTTCTTGGCACGGCCGAGCTCTTGCTCGGACCGCTCGAGCTCCTGCTTCAAAGCACCGACCTCCGCAGTCAGTGCGGCAGAGGTCAGCAGCGCAGCCTGCAACCCATATTGACATAACTTTTTAGCAACCCTGCGTATATCTTTTTAGATCCTCAGTCCGGCTTTTCTTTCCGAACACCGAACCAAGCATCAGGGGCTACTGTCTATGCGGTATTACATTACATAATTTTAACTTCTTACCTCAAAGCCTGTTAGAAGGCTACTGCAGGCTTCGGTCAGCCCGCTCTTGGCGAGCTGTACCTTCTGAATCACCGCACTCATGATAGTGCGGTGTTCTTCCTTGATGGAAGCGCCTTGGAGCGCCTCCAACAAGCTGTCCGGCGCCTCCGGTTGGACGGAAGCCGCCGGCGTCACGATCTTGCCCTTCTTGCGAAGGGGCCGCCGGCCGGACTCCGGAACCACTGCGGGCTCCGATGTGGAGTCCGGCGCAAAGTCCGGGAGGCCGCCTTGTGGCGCCTCCGGAGCCTCCCCCTGATGGGTCCCTTCTTGGGATCCCACCTCGGCGTCCTCAGTGGCGCGAGGGGTAGAGGCCGTCGGGATGGAATCCACATCCGATGGAGCCAACGACCCGCTCGATGAAGCGGGAAGATCATCATCGGCCGGACTACAGGCAGTATGCGACATTAGAAGGATGCTATGTGACATAAAAAGAAATTATAAATCATTCAGGAATCCGGATACTTACGATCCCGCCGGAGGCCTGGCCCTTGAAGGCCATTCTTCCTCGCCAACGTTGATGTTGGCGGAGCTGTCCGGGGGAATAGTCCTTCCCCTTTTGGACCCTTTGGCCTCCCCTGTCGGGGAAGCCTTCCTCTTCCTCTCTCCCTCCTCTGGGAGAGAGTCCTCTTTCTCCTCCTCGTTTTCGGGGGAGGAGTCCTCCTCGGAGTCGTCGGACACCTGAAAACGGGAACTCTTTCGAGTACCCGTGGCCTCCTTCTTGGCCTTCTTCTTCGGCACCACGTGCGGTGCCGGAACCAGCAGCCCCGCTAGACTGGCGTCTACTGGGTTTTCTGGCATAGGAGCTGGGCAGATGATTTGCTCCGCCTTCCTCATCCAGTCCTGTTAAAGGAAAGGGGGAAATTAAAACCCGCATAGAGTCAAACTATGGAAAGCAAGTGTCCCGTAAAGGGGTAGAATCACTTACCTCGTCAGCTTGGCGCCGCGAGCGAAATCCACGATCTTCAGCCGCGGATGCGGGGGCTTCGGCGCCCTTAAACAGCACCCTCCGGGCGCCTTCGTACGTCGTGTCGAAGAGCCCGCTCAAAGCTTGATGCTATTCCGGATCGAACTCCCATAGATTGAATGCCCGCTCTTGGCATGGGAGAATCCGGCGGACGAGCATGACTTGGACCACGTTAACCAGCCTGAGCTTCTTCACCAGCTTCTGGATACAGGCTTGGAGTCCCGTCACCTCCTCCGAACTACCCCACAGCAAGCCCTTCTTTTTCTAGGAGGTGAGCTGCGTGGGGATACCAGATCTGAACTCGGGGGCCGCCGCCCATGAAGGGTCGCGCGTCTCGGTGATATAGAACCACCCTGATTGCCACCCCTTGACGGATTCCACGAAGGCCCCTTCAAACCAAAGGACATTGGGCATCTTGCCCAACATGGCGCCTCCGCACTCCGCTTGAGTGCCCTTCACTACCTTCGGCTTGACATTGAAGGTCTTGAGCCACAAGCCGAAGTGGGGCCGGACGCAGAGGAAGGCCTCGCACACGACGATAAACGCCGAGATGTTAAGGATGAAGTTCGGTGCTAGATCATGGAAATCCAGGCCATAGAAGAACATGAGCCCCCGGACAAAGGGGTGAAGTGGAAAGCCCAGTCCGCGGAGGAAATGGGGAAGAAAAACGACCCTCTCATGGGGCCTGGGGGTGGGGATGAGCTGCCCCTCGTCGGGCAGCCGGTGCGCGATGTCGCCGGACAGATAGCCGGTGCCGGCAGTCTTTCGATGTGCTCCTCCGTAACGGAGGAGGTCATCCACTTGCCTCCCGCTCCGAACATGGTCGGAGAAGGTCGAGACGAGATGCGCGAACTTGGGCGCTGGAGCTCGAGTGCGCGGAGATGGATAAGCAAAGGAGGAAGAAGGCATAGGTGAAAAGGTGAATCCTTATCCCTTATATGTAGGCGGACGAAGACTATGCGTCCCCACCTGCCTGGTAAAACTCGCTTATCTCCCAAGCATCACCATCAATGGCGCGGTTGGGTTACCCACGTCCGTATTGATGAGAATCCCGAATTAAGGGGGAACACGATCTCTGCTTCGACAAGGCGTGCCAAGGAAACCGCTTCGCTAAATGCGCTGAGGTGGTAAAATAAAAAATGATTCAAGTAATGGCTTGGTAGTAGTGTGACGTCACGCCGCAAAAAACGTCAGCAGATTGAACTTGTGTATATATATTATTCTCTCTACGGTGGAATGTGGAATTTATTTTGCAGAGCCGGACACTATCCTGGTGTTCACAATCTTCTATGAATTATTCGGAGGAGGAACCCGCCTTGCAATGCCGAACAATATGCGCGCCGGACTCATTGTCATTGAAGCCTGGTTCAGGGGCTACTGAGGGAGTCCTGGATTAGGGGGTGTCCGGATAGCCGGACTACCATCATCGGCCGTATTATCATCGGCCGGACTATCATCATCGACCGGACTCCAAGACTATGAAGATACAAGATTGAAGACTTCGTCCCGTGTCCGGATGGGACTTTCCTTGGCGTGGAAGGCAAGCTTGGCGATACGGATGTGTAGATCTCCTACAATTGTAACCGACTCTATGTAACCCTAGCCCTCTCCGGTGTCTATATAAACCGGATGGCTCTAGTCCGTAGGACAACGAACATCATCAACCCTTACAATCATACCATAGGCTAGCTTTTAGGGTTTAGCCTCCTTGATCTCGTCGTAGATCCACTCTTGTAAACATCCACAATATCAATATTAATCAAGCAGGACGTAGGGTTTTACCTCCATCAAGAGGGCCCGAACCTGGGTAAAACATCGTGTCCCTTGTCTCCTGTTACCATCCGCCTAGACGCACAGTTCGGGACCCCCTACCCGAGATCCGCCGGTTTTGACACCGACACTTTGCCTGATCATCCTCTCAAGAAAAATGAAATACTTGATATCTTTTATAATGGACTAATCGATGCTTCTAGGGACCATCTAGATAGTTGCCGAGTTGTGTTTCTAGGGAATGAACTGTTGAACAAGCCGATGAGCTATTAAATAATATATTGAGTAATGATAATGATTGGACTCTTCCCGAACCACCTCCTAAGCCAACTCCGAAGAAAAGATGTATTCTATTTCTCAGTCCCGAAGATATGCAAGAGGCAAAGAAATATATGAAAGAAAAAGGTATTAAAGCTGAAGATGTTAAGAATTTACCACCTATTGTCAAGGAGAAGAGTTTATCACGTTTCATGATATGGAGCCGCCGCCGCCTCCTGTTCTTCCTCGGGAGGGCAGATCTAGAGTCCGTTTTGAGTTCCGGAGAGGGGAAATCGACGCCGTCATCATCATCAACCATCCTCCATCGCCAATTTTATTATGCTCACCGCCGTGCGTTTGTAATTACATCGTAGGCTTGCTGGACGGTGATGGGTTGGATGAGATTTATCATGTAATCGAGTTAGTTTTGTTAGGGTTTGATCCCTAGTATCCACTATGTTCTGAGATTGATGTTGTGATGACTTTGCTATGCTTAAAGCTTGTAACTAGGGCCCGACTGCCATGATTCCAAATCTGAACCTATTATGTTTCATGAATATATTTGTGTTCTTGATCCTATCTTGCAAGTTGTAGACACCTATTACGTGTTATGATCCACATACCCCAAGGTGACAATAATTGGGATTCTTTCCGGTGATCACCGTAGTTTGAGGAGTTCATGTATTCACTAAGTGCTAATGCTTTGGTCCGGTTCTCTATTGAAAGGAGGCCATAATATCCCTTACTGTCCTTATGGATCCCGCTGCCACGGGAGGGTAGGACAAAAGATGTCATGCAAGTTCTTTTCCATAAGCACATATGACTATATACGGAATACATGCCTACCTTATATTGATGAATTGGAGCTAGTTCTGTGTCACCCTAGGTTATAACTGTTGCATGATGAATGCCATTCGACATAATTATCCATTACTGATCCATTGCCTAGGAGCTTTTCACATATTCATCTTGGCTACATTACTTTACCGTTGCCACTGTTACAATTGATACAAAACTGCTACTATTACTTTTGCCACCGTTCCCGTTACTTCCATATTACTTTGCTCTGCTGCAGATATTAAGTCTTTCAGGTGTGCTTGAATTGACAACTCAGGTACTAATACTTGAGAATATTCTTTGGCTCCGTATCGAATTAATAAATTTGGGTTGAATACTCTACCCTCGAAAACTGTTGTGATCCCCTATACTTGTGGATTATCACCACCTCCCGTTCTTCATCGGGAGGGTTGACCTGGAGTCCGTTCGGGGCTCTGGAGGGTGGAATCCGTCACCATTGTTATCATCAACCTTCCTTTACTGCCAATTTCATGATGTTCACCATCGGGAGTGAGTAATTCCTTCGTAGGCTTGCTGGATGGTGATGGGTTGGATGAGATTTATCATGTAACCGAGTTAGTTTTATTAGGGTTTGATCCCTAGTATCCACTATGTTCTGAGATTGATGTTGCTATGACTTTGCTATGCTTAATGCTTGTAACTAGGGCCCGAGTGCCATGATTCCAAATCTGAACCTATTATGTTTCATGAATACATTTGTGTTCTTGATCCTATCTTGCAAGTTGTAGACACCTATTACGTGTTATGATCCACATACCCCAAGGTGACAATAATTGGGATTCTTTCCGGTGATCACCGTAATTTGAGGAGTTCATGTATTCACTAAGTGCTAATGCTTTGGTCCGGTCTCTTTTGAAAGGAGGCCATAATATCCCTTACTGTCCTTATGGATCCCGCTGCCACGAGAGGGGAGGACAAAAGATGTCATGCAAGTTCTTTTCCATAAGCACATATGACTATATACGGAATACATGCCTACATTATATTGATGAATTGGAGCTAGTTCTGTGTCACCCTAGGTTGTAACTGTTGCATGATGAATGCCATTCGACATAATTATCCATCACTGATACATTGCCTATGAGCTTTTCACATATTCATTGGCTACGTTACTTTGCCGTTGCCGCTGTTACAATTGATAAAAACTGCTACTGTTACTTTTGCCACCGTTACTGTTACTTCCATATTACTTTGCTACTAGAAACTTTGCTGCAGATATTAAGTCTTTCAGGTGTGGTTGAATTGACAACTCAGCTAGTAATACTTGAGAATATTCTTTGGCTCCCCTTGTATCGAATCAGTAAATTTGGGTTCAATACTCTACCCTAGAAAACTTTTGTGATCCCCTATACTTGTGGATTATCGCCACCTCCCGTTCTTCATCGGGAGGACTGATCTGGAGTCCGTTTGGGGCTCCGGAGGGTGGAATCCGTCACCATTGAGATCATCAACCTTCCTTCACTGCCAATTTCATGATGCTCACCATCGGGAGTGAGTAATTCCTTCATACGCTTGCTGGAGGGTGATGGGTTGGATGAGATTTATCATGTAACCGAGTTAGTTTTATTAGGGTTTGATCCCTAGTATCCACTATGTTCCGAGATTGATGTTGCTATGACTTTGCTATGCTTAATGCTTATCACTAGGGCCCGAGTGCCATGATTCCATATCTGAACCTATTATGTTTTCATGAATATATTTGTGTTCTTGATCCTATCTTGCAAGTTATACACACCTATTACGAGTTATGATCCATATACCCCAAGGTGACAATAATTGGGATTCTTTCCGGTGATTACCATAGTTTGAGGATTTCATGTATTCACTAAGTGCTAATGCTTTGTTCAGGTTATCTATTAAAAGGAGGCCTTACTATCCCTTACTATCCTTATGGATCCCGCTGCCACGGGAGGGTAGGACAAAAGATGTCATGCAAGTTCTTTTCCATAAGCACGTATGTCGGTGCAACGAACATGCACGTTTGTTGACCGAGCTCGTGCACAGGCATGTCATGCATTCCGCACTAACACACAAGGCAAGGCCAAGCCAAAGAAACCGCTCTTCGTGAGATCAAGGAGCGGATCAAGAAGACCAAGCTAAGCATAGAAGTCAAGATTCCAAGAAGAGTATCCTTTGTCGGCCAGGCGGACCCAGCAAGGCCGACACCATAAACTAGAGCAAAGCCGAACCGCGCCAGTGGTGCCTTCGGGACGATCGAAGGCCAAAGCGCGCACCCCCTCTAAAAAGACCTTGCAAGCCCTGCCCCTGACAGGCGCGTGTCAGATTGCACCGCTCCACCACATCACGACACCAATCACTTGTCAATGCAGTGTCGATCCCCCAAGCAGCCAAGTGGCTCTCACTAAGCACGTGGGATTATGATGGATGGTAGATCATAATCATTTGACACCTGAGGGAGTCCTGGATTAGGGGGTGTCCGGATAGCCGGACTACCGTCATCGGCTGGATTATCATCGGCCGGACTATCATCATCGACCGGACTCCAAGACTATGAAGATACAAGATTGAAGACTTCGTCCCGTGTCCGGATGGGACTTTCCTTGGCGTGGAAGGCAAGCTTGGCGATACGGATATGTAGATCTCCTACAATTGTAACCGACTCTATGTAACCCTAGCCCTCTCCGGTGTCTATATAAACCGGATGGCTCTAGTCCGTAGGACAACGAACAACATCAACCCTTACAATCATACCATAGGCTAGCTTCTAGGGTTTAGCCTCCTTGATCTCGTGGTAGATCCACTCTTGTAAACATCCACAATATCAATATCAATCAAATAGGACGTAGGGTTTTACCTCCATCAAGAGGGCCCGAACCTGGGTAAAACATCGTGTCCCTTGTCTCCTGTTACCATCCGCCTAGACACACAGTTCGGGACCCCCTACCCGAGATCCGCCGGTTTTGACACCGACAACACCCATCTAAAGTTGTATCAAGGTGTTAAGCAAAGCTGGCTAAGCAGTGATATGAGCTTGTCGGGGATGGACCCCCGCACGCCACCTAAGGTAGCATTTATGGCATTTTGTCCTAAATGACAGAGTTAGGTATGATAGCACTGTTAGTTGTCTAGTCGTAAGATAATGTATGTTTTGCCACTGGGGCTACCCCTTGAGCTATAAAAGGAGGCCCAAGGCAACCTAGAAAGGGATTCGGAACCCCCCTCACACATGTACGCACGTAGCTGCTCCCACAAGGCCACCTTGCTGGGCATGAGCGTTGCGTGTTGTTGTGATTCCTTCATCCAATCCACAAAAAGAAGGAGTAGGGTTTTACATTTCTCAGCGGCACGAACCTGGTAAAAAATCACCAGTGTCATCATCGCCGTGCTGCCCCATGGCTTCCGCTCTTTGTGCAACATGACCTCCCCCTTGCCGAACCACCGCCCATGGCCCCATAGGTGATCGTGTTCCCCCACTACAATGTATGACTATATACAGAATACATGCCTACATTATATTGATGAATTGGAGCTAGTTTTGTGTCGCCCTAGGTTATAACTGCTGCGTGATGAATCTTATCCAACACAATTATCCATCATTGATCCAATGCCTACGAGCTTTTCACACATTGATCTTTGCTAAGTTACTTTCGCCATTGTTACTATTATAATCACTACAAAACTTTTACTGTTATTGTTACTATCATACTACTTTGCTATTGATCTTTTTGCTACAAATATTCAGACTTTCAGGTGTGGTTAAATTGACAACTCAACTGCTAATACTTGCGAATTTTCTTTGGCTCCCCTTGTGTCGAGTCAATAAATTTGGGTTGAATACTCTACCCTCGAAAATGGTTGCGATTCCCTATACTTGTGGGTTATCAAGACCTTTTTCTATCGCTGTTTCTGGGGAGCATAGCTCTATTTGCTCAGTCACTTGGGATTTATATCTGTTGATCACTATGAGGAATCTTAAAGATGAAAGGACCAAGATCGTCCCTCTAAGATTAGGGGAGGTAAGGAACTACCATCTAGCTCTGCGCTTGAGTCACCTTCTATTTTGAGTAAACTTGCGACACCACAACCTGCTATTAATCATGATATGTCGCAAGTAATTGATGATGCCACTTTTGCTATGAATGATACTTATTATGATGCTAGTACTTTGCTTGATAAAACTATGCCACTAGATGAATTTCTGGATTAACAACTTGCTAGAGCTAAAGATATTGAGAATGCTGAACTAATGAAATTACTGAAACTGATGAAGTCTTTGAAACTAAAAATTATGAAACACCTATTAGACCTAGCGCTCCTTGATATGAATTGCCTGATATACCTGGGGGTTATGTTATGGATGGAGAGGTAGGTAGGGACTTTTTTGCTTGTAAGGATAGAGATGATCTTAAGAAGTTACTAGTCAAGTTCAAAGAAAAATCTTTGAATGCTAGAATGCAATATGACGATAAGTTTGCTACTTCACCTATCGTTGTTACTGATAAGGATTATGAATTCTCCGTTAATCCTGAGTTAATTACTTTTGTTGAATCTGATCCTTTCCATGGTTATGAATCTGAAACTGTTGTGGCACATCTTACGAAATTGAATGATATAGCCACCCTATTTACTCATGAGGAAAAATATTGCTACTACTATATTCTTAAGTTGTTTCCTTTCTCATTAAAGGGAGATGCTAAGATATGGTTTAATTATCTTGCTCCTGGTTTTGTGTGTAGTCCCCAGGATATGATTTATTACTTCCCTGAAAAATATTTCCCTGCCCATAAGAAACAAGCTGCTTTACAAGAAATATTTAACTTTGTGCAAATTGAAGAAGAGAGTCTCCCACAAGCTTGGGGGAGGCTTACCCAATTACTTAATGCTTTTCCTGATCATCCTCTCAAGAAAAACGAATAATAAAATCCTTGATATCTTTTATAATGGACTAACGATGCTTCTAGGGACCACCTAGATAGTTGTGCTGGTTGTGTTTTCAGGGAATGAACTATTCAACAAGCTGAAGAACTATTGAATAATATATTGAGTAATGGTAATGATTGGACTCTTCCTAAACCACCTCCCAAGCCAAATCCGAAGAAGAGGGGTATTTTATTTCTCAGTCCCGAAGATATGCAAGAGGCAAAGAAATCTATGAAAGAAAAAGGTATTAAAGCTGAAGATGTTAAGAATTTACCACCTATTGAAGAAATACATGGTCTCCATACCCCGACACAGGTGTCGGTGTCAAAACTGGCAGATCGCGGGTACGGGGGGGGCCAAGTTGTATGTCTGAGGATCGATGGTAACGATGATCAAAGGGACACAGTGTTTACCCATGTTTGGGCCCTCTTAATGGAGGTAAATCCCTACTCCTGCTTGATTATATTCGATGAGTATAGGGGTTACAGGAGTTGATCTACCTCGAGATCATAATGGCTAAACCCTAGCTTGGCTAGCCTATCAATGTTATGATCCTGCCTTCGGTCTAAACCCTCCGGTTTATATAGATATCGGAGGGGCTTAGGGTTGTACAAAGTCAGTTTAATAGAAACGAAATAGTATATCCGGACACCTAAACTTGCCGTTCACGCATACGGGAGTCCTAACCGGACACGAGAGGTGGCCATCTTCTTTGTATATTGACAGCCCATTAGTCCGGCCCATATCAAATAGACCCAATGTCCGAGGACCCCTTAGTCCAAGACTCCCTCAGTAGCCCCTGAACCAGTCTTCAATGACGACGTGTTCAGCGCGCAGATTGTCTTCGGCATTGCGAGGCGGGTTCCCAGAACAATATACATCAGCTTTCCTCCATAAAGGACTGTATTCTGCCTTGCATAATTAACACAACCCTTAGCCATGAAGGCAAGATATATAACAAATAGGAACAATGTCTTTACTGACAGCTTTTTCCAGCGTAGCGTTAGACTTGACCCTTCAGTGTTTTGAACCGTTTTCACACCCCACATTCCGTGTTTCGAGGCCAAGCCCCCTTGGCCCGTATTGTCAAAACAGAGATCGTGCCCACTTATTACGGGATTGCTCATCAATAAGATTTGGGTAATCCAACCGTTTACGGCGCATGCTTACGTTGGGAACAAGCGAGTTTCAAGGCATAAGTGGGGGGAGGGTTGGCATTTTTACCGCCTATAAGAGGGCAATAGACTCCTCTTCTCTTCCCCATGCCTTCTTCCAACCTCAGCCTCCCAATCTCCCAAGCTCTTAGCGCTCGAAAGAAAAAGCTTTCGTCTTCCTCACCGCCACCACCTCCTCCAACCATGGCCGGATCTGGTTCCAGGGGCAATTGGGAGGCCTCCTCCATCACGGAGAAGGAGATAAAGGATCTCCGGAGTGCCGGATACCTGGCCGCAAACATCGTGCATAGGCTCCCCACCAAAGGTCAAATCATCCCCACTCCAGAGCCCGGTAGAAGGGTCGTTTTCCTCCCCCATTTCCTTAGAGGGCTAGGTTTTCCACTCCATCCCTTCGTCCGGGGACTCATGTTCTACTACGGGCTAGATTTCCATGACTAGCCCCGAACTCTTTCCTCCACGTCTCGGCGTTTATCATCGTGTTTGAGGCTTTACTCCACATCCCCCCACACTTTGGCCTATGGCTAAAAATCTTCAATGTGAAGCCGAAGGTGGTCGACGGGCAGCACACGGACTGCGGTGGGGCCATGATAAGTAAGATGCCCAATTCCACATGGCCCAAGGGGGCCTTCATCAAGACCGTTAAGGTCTGGCAGCAAGAGTGGTTTTACATCACCGAGCTGCGCCGCACCAACTGGGCGGCGATTACGGAGTTCAGATCCGGACCCCCCACGAGGCTCACTTCGTGGAACGCCAAGGGCCTCGACTGGGGTCCCAGACGGAGGTGCAGATGCTGCAAACACGCATCACCAACATGCTAGGCAAGAACGTTGGTCTCACTAATGTGGTGCAGATCATGCTCTTCCGCCGCATCCTCCCCTGCCAACGTTGGAGTTCCCCCATGTGGGAGTTCAATCCGAAGGAGCCGTGGACTCTATAGCACTTCCTCGGCACAATGCACGAGGGAATATGGAAGCTGCTTTCCAAGGCGCAGAAGAGCTGGCCCATGGAGACCAAAGACGTTGGGCTCGATGCCGAGAATCCGGCCACTCCGGTAAGTATTAGTTTTCGAAGATATGTCTGGTCTATATTTTTGATCAATATGTTATCAGCCCACCTCTTTATAGGGTTGGACAAAGAAGGCCGAGCGGATCAAGAGTCCGACGCCATTGCCCGAAGACCCAGTCAATCCCCAGCTAGAGGAGATGCTGGTCCCGGCGCCCTACCAAGTGCCAGAGAAGAAGGGCAAGGAGCCCAAGGGCGGGACCCGCCGTAGAGGTCCTTCAGAAGCCGTGTCTGGAGAAACCGAGGTCGTCTACTTTCACGAGGAAGACGAGGACTAAGAGGCGGAGGAGGAGGTGGAGAGCGACTCCCCTTGCAAAACGAGGAGGAGGAAGAGGACGGCCTCCAAGAATCCGTAGGCGGCGACCCTGACTGGAAGAAGGTTACCATCTCAGTAAGTTCGGACTCGGAGTCCGAACACAACCCAAGGAGAGCCCCCAGGGTTAAGCCCCTGGCCGACTCATAAGTATCAAAACCTTATTTTTCCAGTTTCCGCTTATCTGCCTCTTATGTAAATTGTATCTTTGCCTGCTTGTCAGCCCTCCACGTGATATCTCGAACCCCTCGTCTTCGTTGGGGAATTCTTTGGCGCCTAAAGAGGCGGAGAGCGATGGACCATCGTGAGCCCTCTCCCCCTGCCATGGAGGACACCGAGGTGTCGTCCCAAAGGATCTCTCCTGGCCGAGGAGGGGCGGACGAGGCCGTCCAGAAGGCACCCGAGGTTAATACCTCGGATGCCGCAGACCGAGGCACGGCGACCCCCATGACCATCGAGGGTGGGGGCCTCAACACTTCGGGCCCTCGCCGAACACCATCCCGGAGACCAATGGGGCTCCAGGTTCGGACCAACACCCCCTTCAACAGAGGGGGGAGGAGCAGCAGCTCCATCGGCGGCCTTTGTTAATCCGGAGGCCGTTCATACTCTGGAGGAAGCGCTGCAATGTGCTTCCATCATGGGGGAGCACCGCACCCTGATGGGTGCGGTTATGGAGAAAGTTCGGTCTGCAAAAAGCGGACCGAACAAAGCCTTCAACATCGTACTGACGGGCTTTGAGGTAGGCGATGTAATTTTCTAACAAGTTTTTTTATGAAAGGTTAAACCCATGTATGGCCAGTAGCCCCTAATACTCTGTCCGGACTAGAGCAATCCAGACGGAGAATCCCAAGTCAAATTATTAAAATACTATGTTGATGTGCGAGACAGGCGTCCATGTTGGCAGCTACTGCCCAAGCCGCAGAGGTTTCCGAGCTCAATCGGAAGCTTTGACTAGTCAATGAGGAGCACGACCGCGTCAACAAGTGGTTTGACGAAACGCAAGGTATGTGACGCTTGTACATACCCGAAGCGATATGTGTGCTAATTCTTTAAACTTACCGAGTTTTATGACTATACTCATAGTTGGCACAGCCGAGGTCGAGTCCCTCAAGAGCTCGCTTGCCCAAGCCAAGAAGGAGGTGGAGGTGAGCAGGGAGGCCACTGACAAAGTGGCGAAGGAGTTGGAGGCAGTGCAAACCACCCGCTAAAGACATGAGGCGCGGGTGGGCGAGGTCGAACAAGAGCTCAAGGTCGCCATAACTAAGTGCGAGTCCTTGGAGCAGAAGACTTCCGAGCAAGCCTCCGAGCTCGCCAAATCTCTCAAGAGCGTGAAGGAGGCCCGGGTTGCAGCCCAGGGCGCTTGCCAGGAGATCCAGGAGGCGTGGCAAATAGTGGCCGGTAAGGACTTTTTTTTGCAGAGTAAATTTACAAGTAAGAGATATATCTTGCTGACCCGAGTTTGGATTCTCTAGGCGCGTTTGCAGATCTGCCAAGGAGTGTTGCTGACGCCACAGAGTTCTTTCGAGCCGAAGAGGGGAGCTCGACGGAGAAGCTGTTCTGGTCGTAGTACCTTGCGCCAGAGCATCCGGCGCCCCTCAGCAATCAGTTGAAGCAGCTGACCGAGCTGCACAGGGTGGCCAGGCTAGCCATGAAGGATGTAATAGTTTCTCTTTGGCCAGTTGGGCCCATACCTAGCAGCTACTTCAGACTCTGAAGCGGCTGGTCGATGCGCGTCCTTGGATTGATGCCATAAAGCGGTCGGCCTGCATAGAAGGTGCCCGGATGGCCTTCGCCCGAGTCAAGGTGCAATGGGCAAGATGAAGCCCACCGAACTCGCTGCCGCAGGGCCGCCTAAAGGCAAGGATCACCGGAGGCTGGAGAAGTACTTCAGCGAGGTCCTCGAGGGAGCCCGCATTGTAGAGGGTCAATGCTAAAAGGATACTATGTTTGAGTAGTGGAGTCCGGTTTGTAAGAACCATGTAATGAACTCATGATGTGAAATATTTATGCTTGCACTTTATGATTTGGCTAGTTTATCCTCCTATTTGGCCGTTTATTTTATAAGTCTGGAAGTTTACCAGTCGTCAGCTTCTGCCCCCATATAAATATTACAGGGGTGTTCGGGAATGCATGTCCACTCTTTATCCAATGTCTTGGTCCTATATAGGAGGCGTCCCATGAGATGAACTAGGCAATTAGACTATGCGGCATTATTACTTTCACTTAGCCATAAGAGTCCATGGGTGCGGCTAAGTACTAGCCCCTGTTGCGTGAACGGCAATCCGGATTACGGTGCCTTTGCAACACGGCTAGTCAAATCACAACCCCTCGTATAACACGGCATAAATCGCGAATGATTTGTTAGTATAACACTAAGTCACCAGATCGCTAACCCGCTTTCGCATATCATGACAGTCAGTTTTCGGCTTTCTCTACTGAGGTACTTAACCGGACGAACCAGAAATACAATCGCAGTAGTTCTCCCTTTGCTACCTTAGCCGAACTTGCAGAACATAAGGTGGCAAACACAGGAACTGGGCAACCCCAACTATAGACCAAAGACATGATTCGGAGCCGATGCATATAGTGCAATATTCGTGATGCCAAAGAGTTCCCTACAGGTGTTCGGACTTAAGAGTTTGCGGGGCCGAATACATCCCCTGGTATGAAGGCTGTGCCGAAGCGCGTATGTCAGTCAAAAGCAAGGAGGGGATACGGATGACGAGATAATATAAGAACCCGATCAAAAAGGTGGTGATCATCTGCTTCCTTTATATCCTTATCAATACATCGAGGCATGTTTCGATAGACAATGCCATTAATATTAAGGTCATGTTACATGCCTAAAAAAATTACAAAAGGGAAAGTCTAGCACAGGGCCTAAAAGTAATGGTTCGAAGACTCCAATGATGCCCTGCCACACATGTGCGCCATTTCTCCTTATTAACAAGTCCTTTGATAGGAATATTTGATGGTTGGCCATAAAGAAGGGAAACGCTAGCTTTGAAAGGATCCCTGATGCAACCATACAGCAAATAGGGCTCTTAATAACCTGTAGTGAAAAATGTATGAGGTCCAAATAGGGTCAAGCCGTAATATGGACTTTTTCCTGCAGTGTGCCTCTGGCATTGCCCAAGGTATTTTGAGTGCGTATTTATGTACGCGCGGTACGTAAGCCGCAACCTTATGGGGCAATCGACAGAGGCCGAGCTGCTAATCGAGGTCCGGATCCATCAGGTTATCGCAGTGATGCGCGGGTCGGATTCGTTTAGAGATGTTGTTGGCTTTAATGTCCGATGATTTATTCAGCTTGATAAGGCCGCCATACACCTCGGCTGCAAGGGCCGCAGTGTGCTCTTCAGTACGGAGGGAGCGCTCCATATTTCCATTGACTGTAATAACACCGCGAGTGTCGGCGTCCTTGATTTGGGGGTATCCAGCCCCGGCTGTGATGAGGACATCAATACAATTGTTACACCCACAGCCCCTACTGCTATACATACTGGACCAATTACTAGAGCTCGTGCACGCCAACTAAATTACCAGGTACTTTCGTTTCTTGGTAATGATTCTAATGTTCATGAGAATATGATGCTGCCTAAATTGGATACATTTGTTTTGCTTACAAATGAAGGGCCTAGCTTGGAGAAGGATGAACATTGGAGCAAGAACAAGCATGGAGATGATGGCATGCGCAAGGGAAACAAGAACGGAATTACAAGTGATGATTTCAGGACTTTGAAGCCACCATAATGGGTGCATGAAGCCTTGGACAAAATATACAAGATGCCACTTCATAAATTTCGTCCCGAGGCTATTTTAGGTGCTGCGTCACCTTATTATTGGGCCAGGCCCATGTAATTTCGAAATACATAAGTATAGGCTATTTTTAGAGTCCGTATGTGTGGGGAAACAAGAGATAGGGTTGATTTCGGACCCCTCCACCAAGGGCCACGAAATTCCCCCCCTCTTCCTCCATATATACAGCCCTTAGGGCATCGTTTAGACTTTGGGTTTTGTTTAGATTAAAAGTTCACCATAGCTGCAACTTCGCGTACTTCGTTTATGTTCAACGACCAGACAAAGGCGTCACAGAACCCCACCTTGATCAATAAAGCTTTCATCTTATATTCGCAATATCCAGATTGCAATCTCAGTTTCTTGCTTGTTCTTCGTTTGCTCGCAGGAAACAGACCCTCGTGGTCAGGTTGATCGTGCTCCGGCGTGGTCAATAACCTCTCGGAGTTGGTTTAGCGATTGCTAAGGCGCGACGTCCTCGCATGTTCGTAGTCGGATCGTCAAAGTCGACTTCCAGCAAAGCGATATCCATCATCTCATCGAAAGACGGGACACCTTTGCCTCTATCAAGTGGTATCAGATTTCCAGGTTACTCGGTGAGATTTTACAGTTTTTCGTAGTTTAGATCGAGTCTGTTCTTCATACCTATAGTCCACGAAAAAGCCACAAAAGAAATTAGGGTTAGTTCATCATATCCGAACCAATCTGAGCCTTGCATAATCTTTTTAGGGTTTTGCTTTGTTGAATTTGCGGTTGCATCGTCGTGTCTAGTTGCTGGTCTTAGAGTCTAGTCTTTTAGAGTTTCGAGTTCTGGTCATAAGTTGTCACGCCGCCGCCGCACCATCATCATCGCCCCTGCCATCTACCACCACCGCACCGAATCCGTATCCATATACCACCACCAATCCGTGTCCATATACCACCACCGATCCATATCCATATACTACCACCGCTACCACCACCGCTGCTATATACCACCACCATATATCCACCACCAATCCGAGTTCTTTGCTTATTAGGTTTGTTTTCGGGATCCATCTAGATTCCGATTCGTGTTTCCTTGCCGGAGTAGGTTTCGGAAAAAAAAAAGAGCGAAATTTTTTTTTCCAGAGTGTGCTTTTCCCTTGTTTACGTGCCGCGCCGTGATTTTGTTAGTGTTCTAGGCTCGCGTCTCTAGCACAGTCTAGCCTAGGACCAGCACAGTACCGTCGTTGAGCGTTTATTCAACTTTGCATCTCTGAATTGATTATTGCTGACCCTTTTTGCTACCATATTATAAGCCTTCCCAGCTCCACATACATCTACGTCGTGCGTTTGACTCTCCCTGGTAATCGCTCTATCCAAGCTTTGAGAGTTTTTGACTACAACGGTTGCCGATCACCGCCTGCTGCTGGGTAAGAACTGGTAAGAATTTGAGATTTGCTTGACGGATTTGTGACACCCACCACCACCACTTGTTCGTAGTCTGTAGGATCATATTCTTGTGTGTTTCTATTGCTGCTAACCATGCCAGGATCACAAGCCGACGAGATTGACTGGGAGAATTTATCGAACAAGGAGCTTCATGATAAGTTTCAGCAAATGATGACTGAACAGGTGCAAGATGTGCTGAACAATTTTGAAGAGGCCATGGAGAAGATCACTGGCCTTGAGAAGACGTTCGAAACAAAGCTCGATAACAAGTTTAATGAATTGCTCGCGCGTCTTCCACCACCACCACCCGCTGCACCTAACGCACCTCTCCAACAACAACTGATAGAGGCGGAGGTGTCCTGTCTTTCGATGAGATGATGGATATCGCTTTGGTGGAAGTCGACTTTGACGATCCGACTACGAACGTGCGAGGACGTCGCGCCTTAGCAATCGCTAAACCAACTCCGAGAGGTTATTGACCACGCCGGAGCACGATCAACCTGACCACGAGGGTCTGTTTCCTGCGAGCAAACGAAGAACAAGCAAGAAACTAAGATTGCAATCTGGATATTGCGAATATAAGATGAAAGCTTTATTGATCAAGGTGGGGTTCTGTGACGCCTTTGTCTGGTCGTTGAACACAAACGAAGTGCGCGAAGTTGCAGTTATGGCGAACTTTTAATCTAAACAAAACCCAAAATCTAAACGATGTCCTAAGGGCTGTATATATGGAGGAAGAGGGGGGGAATTTCGTGGCCCTTGGTGGAGGGGTCCGAAATCAACCCTATCTCTTGTTTCCCCACACATACGGACTCTAAAAATAGCCTATACTTATGTATTTCGAAATTACATGGGCCTGGCCCAATAATAAGGTGACGCAGCACCTAAAATAACCTCGGGACGAAATTTATGAAGTGGCATCTTGTATATTTCGTCCAAGGCTTCATGCACCCATTATGGTGGCTTCAAAGTCCTGAAATCATCACTTGTAACTACGTTCTTGTTTCCCTTGCGCATGCCATCATCTCCATGCTTGTTCTTGCTCCAATGTTCATCCTTCTCCAAGCTAGGCCCTTCATTTGTAAGCAAAACAAATGTATCCAATTTAGGCAGCATCATATTCTCATGAACATTAGAATCATTACCAAGAAACGAAAGTACCTGGTAATTTAGTTGGCGTGCACGAGCTCTAGTAATTGGTCCAGTATGTATAGCAGCAGGGGCTGTGGGTGTAACAATTGTATTGATGTCCTCATCATCCTCCCCTTCTTGAAATGAAGTCGTCCTCGACGGAAGTCCATCTTCCTCACCCAAATAAGGCTTCAAATCTGCAATGTTAAAAGTGGGACTAACCCCAAAATCTGCAGGCAGCTCAAGTTTATATTCATTATCATTTATTTTCTCTAACACCTTAAAGGGACCATCAGCACGTGGCATTAGCTTTGATTTGCGCAAATCAGGAAATCTATCCTTACGCAAATGTAACCAAACAAGATCTCCAGGTGCAAACACAACATGTTTTCTACCCTTATCTCCAGCAAGTTTATATTTAGCATTCACACGCTCAATGTTTTCCTTAGTTAACTCATGCATTTTTAAAATCAATTCAGCACATTGTTTAGCATCAAAATTAACCTTCTCCGAAGATGGAAGAGGCAACAAATCAATAGGTGCACGAGGTAGGAAACCATACACAACTTCAAAAGGGCACATCTTAGTAGTAGAATGCAATGAACGATTATAAGCAAATTCAATATGAGGCAAGCATTCCTCCCGCATTTTCTTATTATTCTTCAAAACAGCCCTAAGCATAGTAGACAACGTTCTATTGACTACTTCAGTTTGTCCATCAGTTTGGGGGTGACAAGTAGTACTAAAAAGAAGTTTAGTCCCCAACTTAGCCCATAAACATCTCCAAAAGTGGCTAAGAAATTTAGTATCACGATCTGAAACAATAGTATTTGGCACACCATGCAAGCGAATAATTTCACGAAAGAACAAATCAGCAACATTAACAGCATCATCGCTTTTATGACATGGTATAAAGTGTGCCATTTTCGAGAATCTATCCACGACAACAAATATGCTATCCCTCCCCTTCTTTGTTCGAGGTAAACCTAAAACAAAGTCCATAGATATATCCTCCCAAGGAACACTAGGTACAGGCAAAGGCATATATAAACCATGAGGATTGAGTCGTGACTTAGCTTTTTGACATGTAGTGCATCGAGCAATAAAACGCTCAACATCCCGTCTCATCTTTGGCCAAAAGAAATGTGTAGCAAGTACGTCCTCCGTCTTCTTCACGCCAAAGTGTCCCATTAATCCTCCTCCATGCGCCTCCTGCAACAATAAAAGACGAACGGAGCTAGCTGGAATGCGTAGCTTGTTAGCACGAAACACAAATCCATCGTTAACGACAAACTTGTTCCACATTCTTCCTTCTTTACAATTCTGCATTACATCTTTAAAATCAGCATCATGCACATATTGATCTTTGATGGTCTCCAAACCAAATATTTTGAAGTCAAGTTGTGAAAGCATAGTATAACGATGAGACAATGCATCAGCAATAACATTTTCTTTTCCCTTCTTGTGTTTAATGACATAAGGGAAAGTCTCAATGAATTCAACCCATTTAGCATGTCTACGATTCAGTTTAGCTTGACTTTTAATATGTTTCAAAGATTCATGATCAGAATGTATAACAAATTCTTTGGGCCATAAATAATGTTGCCATGTTTCTAAAGTCCGAACAAGAGCATATAATTCTTTATCATAAGTAGAATAATTCAGACTAGGCCCACTCAATTTTTCAGAAAAGTATGCAACAGGTTTGCCATCTTGTAATAACACACCTCCTAATCCAATTCCACTAGCATCACATTCAATGATGAGGACATGACTACCTTGGATATGACCAAAAATATTGCATATATGCATATTTGTCAGGTGATTTCTAGTGCAAACTATTCAATAATCTATTTATGTTATCCAGAACAAAAATACTTCACACACTTTTGTGTTTTGTCTAATTGCAGGTGTATGGGACATTTGTACAATCCACATATGAAGATAAGGAAGAAAGAGATGTTTATTTGCTGTCCAAAAAGTTCTCTCACGTCACTTTTGGCCCAAGAGAAGATAGAGTCCAAGTCTCTCACGTTCTGGATTCAGATTCGGACTGCACAGACATACCTGACTCAAAACGCACACAAGTTTTTCATACGGACTCCGAATTGGGTGATTCTTTTTTTGTTGGAAACTAGATTTCGTGCACTTCCCAACCCAATTGGAATCACCTTCAAATTCGTCCGGAGCGTTGAGTTGTGGACGAAACAATCTGATGCTGCAGCAGAATCCGAGTCAAACTACAAGTCCAAAGGTGTTACATCACCTCCACTTGGGCCCATTGGCCTTGTACGACCTAGATTTAGTTTTAGGCTGCCTTGGGACGTCCTCCCACCTCCTTGGCCGCCACCCCTTCCTCCTATATAAGTAGATCCATCTAGTAGCTTTTCATTGGGATTTGTTTAGTTAAAAGTTAGCCATTGCAACTTCGTGTACTTCGTTTGTGTCCAACGACCAGACCAAGACCGCTTACGGATCCCCACCTTTATCAATACTTCATATATACTCGCAATATTCAGATTGCTTTTATCATATTCTTGCTTGTTCTTCGATTGCTTGCAGGAATAGACCTTCGTGGTCAGGTTGATTGTGCTCCAGCGTGGTCAATAACCTTTCGGAGTTGGTTTAGCGATTGCTAAGGCGCAACGTCGTGCACGTTTGTAGTCGGATCGTCAAAGTCATCTTCACCAAATCGATAGTTATCATCTCATCGAAAGATCGGGACACCCCCGCCTCTATCACCAAGGGAGTTGTGAAGGAACGTTCTGTGCGCGTCATCATAGACGGAGGGAGCTGCAACAACTTGGCTAGCATGGAGATGGTCGAGAAGCTTTCTCTCACCACAAGACCACATCCACATCCTTACTACATCCAATGGTTCAACAACAGCGGCAAGGTTAAGGTAACACGTACTGTTCGTGTGCATTTTAGTATATCTACATATGCTGATTATGTTGATTGTGATGTGGTACCTATGCAAGCATGTTCCTTATTACTTGGTAGACCATGGCAATTTGATAAAAATTCTGTACACCATGGTAGAAACAATCACTATACTCTTGTTCATAAGGATAAAAATATTACTTTGCTTCCTATGACTCCTGATTCCATTTTGAAAGATGATATTAATAGAGCTAATAAAGCAAAACAGGAGACGAATAAGAGTGAAAATCAGATTGTGGCAAAAGAATTTGAGCAACATATGAAGCCTAATAATAAACCATCTAGTGTTGCTTCTGAAATTAAATTGAAAAGTGCATGTTTATTTGCCACCAAATCTGATATTGATGAGCTAGCTTTCAGCAAATCTGTTTGCTATGCTTTTGTGTGCAAAGAGGCATTATTTTCATTCGAGGACGTGCCTTCCTCTTTGCCTCCTGCTGTCACTAACATTTTGCAGGAGTTCGCTGACGTCTTTCCACAAGACGTGCCACCGGGATTACCGCCTATTCGAGGGATTGAGCATCAGATTGACTTAATTCCCGGTGCTTCACTGCCAAACCGTGCACCATACCGTACCAATCCAGAGGAGACGAAGGAGATTATGCGTCAAGTACAAGAGCTTCTCGACAAAGGTTATATACGCGAATCCCTTAGTCCTTGTGCTGTTCCTATTATTCTAGTGCCGAAAAAGGATGGTACATCACGTATGTGTGTTGATTGTAGAGGCATTAATAATATTACTATTCGTTATCGTCATCCTATTCCTAGGCTAGATGATATGCTTGATGAATTGAGTGGCTCTACAATATTCTCCAAAGTTGATTTGCGTAGTGGCTACCATCAAATTCGTATGAAATTGGGAGATGAATGGAAAACAGCATTTAAAACTAGGTTTGGATCATATGAGTGGTTAGTCATGCCTTTTGGGTTAACTAATGCACCTAGTACTTTCATGAGATTAATGAACGAAGTTTTACGTGCTTTCATTGGACGATTTGTGGTAGTTTACTTTGATGACATATTGATTTATAGCAGATCTTTGGAAGAACATTTGGAACATTTACGTGCTGTTTTTATTGCTCTACGTGATGCACGTTTGTTTGGTAACCTTGGGAAGTGCACCTTTTGCACCGACCGAGTATCTTTTCTTGGCTATGTTGTTACTCCACAGGGAATTGAAGTTGATAAAGCCAAGATTGAAGCTATTGAGAGTTGGCCGCAGCCCAAAACGGTCACACAAGTGAGGAGTTTTCTTGGCCTCGCTGGATTCTATAGGCGTTTTGTGAGAGATTTCAGCACCATTGCTGCACCTCTCAATGAGCTTACAAAGAAAGATGTGCCTTTTCTTTGGGGTACCGCACAGGAAGAAGCCTTCACGGTATTGAAAGATAAGTTGACACATGCTCCTTTACTCCAACTTCCTGATTTTAATAAGACTTTTGAGCTTGAATGTGAGGCTAGTGGAATTGGATTAGGAGGTGTGTTATTACAAGATGGCAAACCTGTTGCATACTTTTCTGAAAAATTGAGTGGGCCTAGTCTGAATTATTCTACTTATGATAAAGAATTATATGCTCTTGTTCGGACTTTAGAAACATGGCAACATTATTTATGGCCCAAAGAATTTGTTATACATTCTGATCATGAATCATTGAAACATATTAAAAGTCAAGCTAAACTGAATCGTAGACATGCTAAATGGGTTGAATTCATTGAGACTTTCCCTTATGTCATTAAACACAAGAAGGGAAAAGAAAATGTTATTGCTGATGCTTTGTCTCGTCGCTATACTATGCTTTCACAACTTGACTTCAAAATATTTGGTTTGGAGACCATCAAAGATCAATATGTGCATGATGCTGATTTTAAAGATGTAATGCATAATTGTAAAGAAGGAAGAATGTGGAACAAGTTTGTTGTTAACGATGGATTTGTGTTTCGTGCTAACAAGCTATGCATTCCAGCTAGCTCCGTTCGTCTTTTGTTGTTGCAGGAGGCGCATGGAGGAGGGTTAATGGGACACTTTGGCGTGAAGAAGACGGAGGACGTACTTGCTACACATTTCTTTTGGCCAAAGATGAGACGGGATGTTGAGCGTTTAATTGCTCGCTGCACTACATGTCAAAAAGCTAAGTCACGCCTCAATCCTCATGGTTTATATATGCCTTTGCCTGTACCTAGTGTTCCTTGGGAGGATATATCTATGGACTTTGTTTTAGGTTTACCTCGAACAAAGAAGGGGAGGGATAGCATATTTGTTGTCGTGGATAGATTCTCGAAAATGGCACACTTTATACCATGTCATAAAAGCGATGATGCTGTTAATGTTGCTGATTTGTTCTTTCGTGAAATTATTCGCTTGCATGGTGTGCCAAATACTATTGTTTCAGATCGTGATACTAAATTTCTTAGCCACTTTTGGAGATGTTTATGGGCTAAGTTGGGGACTAAACTGCTTTTTAGTACTACTTGTCACCCCCAAACTGATGGACAAACTGAAGTAGTCAATAGAATGTTGTCTACTATGCTTAGGGCTGTTTTGAAGAATAATAAGAAAATGTGGGAGGAATGCTTGCCTCATATTGAATTTGCTTATAATCGTTCATTGCATTCTACTACTAAGATGTGCCCTTTTGAAGTTGTGTATGGTTTCCTACCTCGTGCACCTATTGATTTGTTGCCTCTTCCATCTTCGGAGAAGGTTTATTTTGATGCTAAACAACGTGCTGAATTGATTTTAAAAATGCATGAGTTAACTAAGGAAAACATTGAGCGCATGAATGCTAAATATAAACTTGCTGGAGATAAGGGTAGAAAACATGTTGTGTTTGCACCTGGAGATCTTGTTTGGTTACATTTGCGTAAGGATAGATTTCCTGATTTGCGCAAATCAAAGTTAATGCCACGTGCTGATGGTCCCTTTAAGGTGTTAGAGAAAATAAATGATAATGCATATAAACTTGAGCTGCCTGTAGATTTTGGGGTTAGTCCCACTTTTAACATTGCAGATTTGAAGCCTTATTTGGGTGAGGAAGATGAACTTCCGTCGAGGACAACTTCATTTCAAGAAGGGGAGGATGATGAGGACATCAATACAATTGTTACACCCACAGCCCCTGCTGCTATACATACTGGACCAATTACTAGAGCTCGTGCACGCCAACTAAATTACCAGGTACTTTCGTTTCTTGGTAATGATTCTAATGTTCATGAGAATATGATGTTGCCTAAATTGGATACATTTGTTTTGCTTACAAATGAAGGGCCTAGCTTGGAGAAGGATGAACATTGGAGCAAGAACAAGCATGGAGATGATGGCATGCGCAAGGGAAACAAGAACGGAATTACAAGTGATGATTTCAGGACTTTGAAGCCACCATAATGGGTGCATGAAGCCTTGGACAAAATATACAAGATGCCACTTCATAAATTTCGTCCCGAGGCTATTTTAGGTGCCGCGTCACCTTATTATTGGGCCAGGCCCATGTAATTTCGAAATACATAAGTATAGGCTATTTTTAGAGTCCGTATGTGTGGGGAAACAAGAGATAGGGTTGATTTCGGACCCCTCCACCAAGGGCCACGAAATTCCCCCCCTCTTCCTCCATATATACAGCCCTTAGGGCATCGTTTAGACTTTGGGTTTTGTTTAGATTAAAAGTTCGCCATAGCTGCAACTTCGCGTACTTCGTTTGTGTTCAACGACCAGACAAAGGTGTCACAGAACCCCACCTTGATCAATAAAGCTTTCATCTTATATTCGCAATATCCAGATTGCAATCTCAGTTTCTTGCTTGTTCTTCGTTTGCTCGCAGGAAACAGACCCTCGTGGTCAGGTTGATCGTGCTCCGGCGTGGTCAATAACCTCTCGGAGTTGGTTTAGCGATTGCTAAGGCGCGACGTCCTCGCACGTTCGTAGTCGGATCGTTAAAGTCGACTTCCAGCAAAGCGATATCCATCATCTCATCGAAAGACGGGACACCTTTGCCTCTATCAGCCTGCCTGCGGCCCACCATGTGGCTTCATCGATGGCCTGGTACGGCCCAGCTTCAACACCGACACCACAAGACCCTCGCGAGGGGCCAAGCCTCGCGAGGGGGGCGATGCCAAGACCCCTGAAGGAAGTGGCCTCCTCAGGAGGGCTCCTGAGGGGCGAAGAGTTCTATGCGCTCATGAGGCTCGGTCTGACGTGAGCCATGATGACCAACGCCAGGCGGGCGCAGAGCGCAGGTTTCCTCTTCGGTGCAAGGGAGGCAAGCCACAGGCGCGAACTCCCGAGGAATCAGCCAAAGGTTTCCATTCTGGTGCAACAAGACCAAGACCGCCAGGACGGCAGGACGGAGGTCATCAACGAGCCCACTGCAGCATCACGACCAGAGGCTTTTTGCAGGCGAAGACTACTTTTGTCAAGATAGACTGTACTACTTGTCCCCTTTCAAATCCTGCCGTTGTGGAATCCCTTCCCGCTCATATTTGGGAAGAGGACCAAGGCCACTATATATAGGACTTTGCCACCACCACATGGAGGGACCGAAATCAGAAGAAGTAGAGCACCACACCAGCTCAAGAACACCTCACCTCCTGAGGCTTGTTCATCCTTTGTACTAGTTCATCCATAGCCCCTCGAGGCAGTCCACCACACCACACTGGATTAGGGTATTACACGACAATGGTGACCCGAACCAGTATAAATCTTTGTGTCTTTGTGTATCCTTGAGCTCGACGCGCTTGGCTAGGGAGGATCACGAGTAGGCAGGCTGGGCAGGTTGAGATCTCCGCACGCACCCCAGAGTTCGAACCTCCCAAGGGTTGTCGGATCCCTAAATCCGACATTTGGCGCACCAGGTAGGGGTGCGTCGGATCTTCTCTTCCAACCAATCCTCCGCCGCTCCACCGACGCCATGGCCGACACCCCGAGAGACCATGTCGAGCACTGTGTCGTCCATACCTCCTCGGCAGCACCCACCAGCGAAGAATACCTTCACTCCGCCCTGCTTGCGGCCCGTGTTCCGCCAGGGGCGACCGGCCGTGGGGGGCGCGCGGCATAGCCTTCTCCACTGGCACCGTGCCGTAGCCGCGCGGTCTGCGAACTACGCTGCTGCAACCGCGCAGCGCTCGCGCAAGGAACAAGCGAACATGCGGGCAGCAGTCATCGTGGCCCGTGAGCTCTGAGGTGCAGGCTGCTTGAGAGTGGCCGCGACGCCTTGCTGGAATGGGTCGCGGAGCTGCTGGATGTGGCATGCAGGGGGCGGCGTTGTTCTGCACCCTCCCCACGTCACAGACGGTGGGGGGGCCCTCCCAGGGGCCACGAAGAGCCTCTCGACACCGACCAGCCTCGTGGAGCAGCCCGCGCCCCCCCAAACGTGCCCTCTCGGCGCGTGGATGCTTCAGGCGACACCACCAGGGGCCACGCTGGAGTGCCGGCCCCTGGCCAGCAGGACCAGAGGATGGCAGAAGGGAGTGGGAATGTTAGGCGGCCAAGCGGCGCCCCTAGTGCGAACAGCCCGGAAGCCTACGTCCCCGTCGTGATGGATCCAAGGCACGCGCTAGGAGAGGGGCCCAGCCTATCCCCTACGGCAGGTTGGGTGCTGGACATACACGAGGCCGAGCTCTCCTTCGAACCACCACCAAGCCCTACCGACGTCCCCAACAGTGGCAGCCTCTGGCTACAGTTAACCCCGCAGGGGAAAGCTTACACTAACCATGGATCGCAGGTGAACCAAGACGCGGTGACCACTAGGACCGTCAGGACCCTCAGGACGTTGGGAGCAGCGCAGGGGAAGCCCAGCGGCAGGGGCCCCCTTGCGCTGCGCGGAGCAGGATCCTGCCTGGAGGTAGGTTCCCTCCCGGGGAAGGCGCCGACGAGCCCTTCCCCTCGGCGGGGGGCCAGCGGTCGCCAAGGACGCCGCCAGCATCCCCTTGGCCCCTTGGTCTTGTCCTGGTTTCCGGTCTCCCCAATGGTGGTCAGGGGTGGCCCATGACGGGGTCCTCGTTAGGCGACATGAAGCAAGGCTCTAGTCAGTGAAGGTCTCCGCTCGTGACACTCTCACGTAATAATGAGTGGGGCTGTTGTCGATGTCAAAACCGGTGGATCTCGGGTAGGGGGTTCCTGTGTGTCTAAGGCTAATGATAACAGGAGGCGGGGGACACAATGTTTACCCAAGTTCGGGCCCTCTCGGTGGAGTTATACCCTACTTCCTGCTTGATTGATCTTGATGATATGAGTATTACAAGAGTTGATCTACCACGAGATGGTAGAGGCTAAACCCTAGAAGCTAGCCTATGATTATGATTGTTTTTGTCCTACGGACTAAACCCTTCGGTTTATATAGACACCGGAGGGGGCTAGGGTTACACAGAGTCGGTTACAGAGAAAGGAATCTTCATATCCGAATCGCCAAGCTTGCCTTCCACGCAAAGGAGTGTCCCATCTGGACATGGGACGAAGTCTTCTATATTGTATCTTCATAGTCCAACAGTCCGGCATATGCATATAGTCCGGCTGTCCGAGGACCCCTTAATCCAGGACTCCCTCAGTAGCCCCCGAATTAGGCTTCAATGACGATGAGTCCAGCGTGCAGATTGTCTTCGGCATTGCAAGGCGGGTTCCTTCTCTGAACTCTTCAAAGTACCTGTTGTAAATAGCAGTTCCCGCCTTCCCATTTAATGTTATGCTCATCAGCTTCTGCACCTTAATAGTCTCAGCCTCCACGTGTCAAACGAATGCAAGAAGTCGGGGCATTTTTACATTTGCCACCCTATCCACGTAAATAAATTGTCTATTAAAGAGACGGGGATCTTCAAATCCAATCCACACCATCTTCCCCAAGCGAGGAATCATCAGAGCGTGCCTGAAAAAACCACTCCAACATGGCCGGCGCTCGCAGCTCTTCCCCCGCTCTCGCAACACCAAGCCGGGCGATTGGGAAAAGTGTACCATATCCCATGGCCGATTAGTGAAGTTGCAGACCCAAGGGTTTCTACCTCCTGCATATCTAGTCCTCATTCGAGCCGGATTGGCTTCCTTCGATGGCGGGGAGCAAACAGAGAACATTGCCAACCCATCTAGGGGGGAGCGAGTATGCCTCGTTTCCTACTTACTGAGGGGTGTCGGATTTCCAATCCATCCGTTCCTCCACGGACTTCTGGAGTTCTACGGCCTCCAACTGCACAACTTCACACCTGCCTCCATCCTGCACATCGCAGGTTATGTCGCTCTTTGCGAGCTATTTCTGGGTTGTGAAGCCCATTTTGACCTATGGAAGAAGTTGTTCTGCCTCGTCCCCCGTAATCAAGGGGGATCAATATTCCAAGTGGGCGGAGCCGAGATATGGTGCATCGCTGGGACCAGATACTTATCCGGCACACCGAAGAAGGCACCCGAAGAATGGCCTTCCGAGTGGTTTTATATTGAGGACGTCTCCCTTCCCGACCCAATCCGAATGGGTCTTCTTGAGTTTACAAATGCTCTGCTGAGAAAATGCCTCAACTGGCGTCCCCGAAGCCTCA
The DNA here is from genome assembly GCF_002162155.2 of Triticum dicoccoides. NCBI lineage: Eukaryota > Viridiplantae > Streptophyta > Magnoliopsida > Poales > Poaceae > Triticum > Triticum dicoccoides. Next base: position 209,107,145 of record NC_041389.1, on the reverse strand, counting down.
CAGAGGAAGATAGCAGGGAGGTCCTTCAATTGATGATCAAGATAAGATTGCTCGCTCAATTCAGATTATCAATAGTCAAAGTTATGGCGATATCCATAATGCGGGGGGTTCAGCCACTCCAATACTGAGGGCATCCCATGTGGCACTTCAACGGAGAAGACGACGCCACCCGCTGCGCTCGGAAGGGTCTGGATTCCACCACCGCTCTGGTGGAAATACTATCCGGTTTATACAAGGGGGAAAGAGTGGAGTTCATCTACATTAAGCCACGAGATGGATTTTCCATGTACAACCCACCCAGCTGGGTGAGCTTCCATCCATTGCTCTACTCTATTCATTCCCTGAGTCTTTTTTTCATAAATATTTACTCCGTCCATTTATAGCAGGAATGGCGGAAAATAACCAGGGAGTTCCATAGCCCGGCACCACAGCCAGAGGATCATAATCGGGCCCTTGACCCCGGATTCGAAGAGGATCCAGATATATTCGTGGAGCTCATGGATGGGGTGTTTCACCAGGAGAGCTGCGATGGCACAGAAGTGGCCATCATCGCTGACTATCCCGGCCTCCTCCCTGCATTGCACGTAAGTAAACAAGAGACTTATCTTCCGGAAAGGATTTACTCCTTCCGTCTTACCCACCGCACAATTCTTATGCTCTAAAGGGAAGACGATCGGCACGCCAAGCCAAACCCGAGGCGACTCGCCAACAAGGGGCGCCCGTGTCGGGAAGGCCTTCAAAAAGAAAGGCGAACAGAAACCTGGCAGAGCCGTCATCAAGGATGTATGACTTTAAACACGTTCTGAGGTTGTCATCTTAAAATATGACACTATCCGTTGTGTTTTGGCAGAAAGAGACCAGACTATGTCCGGGGAGCCTGCCAACCGTGCCTCTACTAGACGGATTCCGAACCCAGTCTCTAGGACGGAGGCCAACACGGAAGTGACACCGGACTGTCCTCATACAGAGGATTCGGATAGAATGTCCGTTACAAATTCTGAAGTGGAGAGCGCCATGAATCATCGGCGTCGGCGGGCCGCACTCCGTGACCCTGGTTTTTCAGAAGAGGCCTTTAGTGCCTTCAACTCGGGTGATGCGTACATCCGAGCCGCTCAGGATGAGCTTGCTAGAGCCACGGACCAGTATTTGAAAGATATACGGGTAAATATAAAAATCTGATAATTATGTATATCAGTAGCCCCTGAGACTTGAAGCAGTTGGTACGACTGATTTAAGGATCATTGTATTAATAGGTTCTCTCGGGGCAGAACAACATGTTGTCTCAAGAGCTGGAAGAGTGTCGAACCCAGCTAACGGCCGCTATGGACGAGCTGTCAAGATCTGAAAAGGCATCAACTGGTATGTATTCCCGAATTCGGGAACGAACAATATTGTATGTATAAACCAATAACGCTAACAATATCTGATGACCAAAATCCTCAGATAATCCGGAACAGAATCTCAGAATCCCACAAGAGGGTGAACAAGAGGTGCAAAGGCAAGCAGCCGCTAGCGAGCATGTACTTACGCGGGTCATACAGAAGAAAAACAAACTCCAAGATGCTAATACCCAGCTGGGTGAAGAATTGAAAGATGTTCGGGCCCAGCTGGCTGACTTCGTGAAGGAAAATAAGAGGCTTCAACGCGGCATTTTTAGTATGTTCTCAAACGAACATGTATATAGTTCGGCAAAGATAGGAACTAACAGAGTTATGTCTGTAGGAATGCTGACTGGCTGTCCCGAAGAGGAGATGCCCGGATCCTCAAGCGATCTGCTACAAGAGCTTTTGCAACTGCACAAGCAAGTTCGGCAGGTCAAGCGGAGTTTCGCCAAGGCCTTGTGTCCATCCGCCTCCCTACCAGGAAGTATGGGGGAGCTTGTACAACTTTTCAAGGGAGTGCGGTGGTGTTTCTGACTATGGAAGATATCTGCCTGTCGAGAAGGTGCGAGGGAGGCTTGGGCCATGGTGAAAACACGGTATACCAAGCTCGATCTGAATCATATGGCCCGGGTCGGACCTGTAGGGTTAGATGGGAAAGAAATTCCCGTTAGTCTGGTATATGACCAGGTAGGATTAGCCGCAAAATATTCCCAACAGGATTGTAAGCTAGACAACCTGTTGGATGGTATAGAAGAGGAAGCATTTGAGTCTAAATGACTATGTACTTCAATTTACATATTTGTCCCTAGCCGGATTGTAAAACATTTGTCGTGGCGGACATTTTCGCTTCAGCCTCTAGACCCAACGGTCCGGAGTGTTTCCAAATACCCGCTCGGTAATATAAACCGGGGTACGCGTGGATACCAGGCGTAGGGGTCATAATTGCTTGAACATACAAGTACCCAACTAGCTATATTATATTACATGGATAGTAAGAAACATCTTCCAGAGAGAATAGTTTCTTTAAGGGTTCCTTTCCCTGGGTACGCATGCATTAACGTGCATGTCTGAACTGCGATCAAAAGCACAGTATATGTAACATCCGGGGTTTATATTGTGATAGGTAAAAAACTTCTTTAGTCCGCCGACCGAATATTCCCTTAAGAACGCTAGCTTTCGGCTTCACCCAGTCTGAGGTACACGTCCGGATTACCCGGTGGTAACAATCGCAGAGGTGCTCCCTTTATGCCCTTGCCGAACTAACAGGAACGTAGGGCATAAGCACAGGAGCCAGGCAACCTAGCTTGGCCAAAACTTAAGTCATATCGATGCATATAATGGCGAAGAAAAGGTACATATGGAAAAAGGACGCATATGCAGCGGGCTTGATGCCCGGAAGATAATTACATTAAGCTTCTGTGTAAGAATCCCCCAGGTATAATGAGAGCACATACTTGAAGATTACTACGTCACAAGTGTGTAGCCTAGCCATACTAAAGCTTTATAGCTTTCCAAAAGAAAATGCGAGAAGAGAGATGAAAAGTAAATTAAAAGGAACGGAGGGAAGGAGACGAACAGGGAGTTCGGTGCTAGGCCGAGCATCCCACGTTCATCCCCATGTACACTCCGACTACTCTCCAAACCCCAAGTGGACATATGACAAGACCTCGAACAAACGCCATTAGACACAAGGTGAATTTGCCCCTCTCCGAACCACTTTCTACATGTGAGACATGGCTACTACCTCCAACATGTGTGCTATGCATGATCAGGTACTTAGAGGAAAGCCACGGAGCCACCACAACCAACGGAAGAGCTAGCAAGGACGCCAAGTACAAGGATCAAGAAGAAAAGCTGCTTCGGAAGCTACAGGATCCGGACGACCGGACCATCCCGGACGTCTGACCCCTGGAGGTCGCTACAGCCCCAGGAAGACAGGCCAGCAGAACCTACAGCGGCCGGACGTCCGACGACTCCCAGGCTCCGGACGACCGGGCCCCTCCGGACGACCATGCCAGCGACCACATAACCGAATCTACGGACATCCGAAGAACTCCGGACGTTCGGGACCCCGCGAGCCTCCGGACGACCGGCGCCCCACGGACGTCCGGACCCTGGCTGCGTCCAGTCTCGGGCCGAAGCCCATGTACCCCTCCACTTCGCCCCTCTTTTGCACTTAGACTACAAATAGACCTCCTCCTCCTCCTAGAGAGGGTTAGCAAAGGATTAGCTCATTTGAGATAGAGCTTTGCTCATCCATATGGATCTCCTCCTCGTGAGAGACCGCAGCCTCTTCGGAGAAGATCCACCATGGATTCAAGACCCCTTTATGATGAGGACATCAATACAATTGTTACACCCACATCCCCTGCTGCTATACATACTGGACCAATTACTAGAGCTCGTGCACGCCAACTAAATTACCAGGTACTTCTGTTTCTTGGTAATGATTCTAATGTTCATGAGAATATGATGCTGCCTAAATTGGATACATTTGTTTTGCTTACAAATGAAGGGCCTAGCTTGGAGAAGGATGAACATTGGAGCAAGAACAAGAACGGAGTTACAAGTGATGATTTCAGGACTTTGAAGCCACCATAATGGGTGCATGAAGCCTTGGACGAAATATACAAGATGCCACTTCATAAATTTCGTCCCGAGGCTATTTTAGGTGCTGCGTCACCTTATTATTGGGCCAGGCCCATGTAATTTCGAAATACATAAGTATAGGCTATTTTTAGAGTCCGTATGTGTGGGGAAACAAGAGATAGGGTTGATTTCGGACCCCTCCACCAAGGGCCACGAAATTCCCCCCCTCTTCCTCCATATATACAGCCCTTAGGGCATCGTTTAGACTTCGGGTTTTGTTTAGATTAAAAGTTCGCCATAGCTGCAACTTCGCGTACTTCGTTTGTGTTCAACGACCAGACAAAGGCGTCACAGAACCCCACCTTGATCAATAAAGCTTTCATCTTATATTCGCAATATCCAGATTGCAATCTCAGTTTCTTGCTTGTTCTTCGTTTGCTCGCAGGAAACAGACCCTCGTGGTCAGGTTGATCGTGCTCCGGCGTGGTCAATAACCTCTCGGAGTTGGTTTAGCGATTGCTAAGGCGCGACGTCCTCGCACGTTCGTAGTCGGATCGTCAAAGTCGACTTCCACCAAAGCGATATCCATCATCTCATCGAAAGACGGGACACCTTTGCCTCTAGCATGGAGATAGTGGAGAAGCTTTCTCTCACCACAAGACCACATCCACATCCTTACTACATCCAATGGTTCAACAACAGCGGCAAGGTTAAGGTAACACGTACTGTTCGTGTGCATTTTAGTATCTCTACATATGTTGATTATGTTGATTGTGATGTGGTACCTATGCAAGCATGTTCCTTATTACTTGGTAGACCATGGCAATTTGATAAAAATTCTGTACACCATGGTAGAAACAATCACTATACTCTTGTTCATAAGGATAAAAATATTACTTTGCTTCCTATGACTCCTGATTCCATTTTGAAAGATGATATTAATAGAGCTAATAAAGCACAACAGGAGAAGAATAAGAGTGAAAATCAGATTGTGGCAAAAGAATTTGAGCAACAAATGAAGCCTAATAATAAACCATCTAGTGTTGCTTCTGAAATTAAATTGAAAAGTGCATGTTTATTTGCCACCAAATCTGATATTGATGAGCTAGATTTCAGCAATTCTGTTTGCTATGCTTTTGTGTGCACAGAGGCATTATTTTCATTCGAGGACGTGCCTTCCTCTTTGCCTCCTGCTGTTACTAACATTTTGCAGGAGTTCGCTGACGTTTTTCCACAAGACGTGCCACCGGGATTACCGCCTATTCGAGGGATTGAGCATCAGATTGACTTAATTCCCGGTGCCTCACTGCCAAACCGTGCACCATACCGTACCAATCCAGAGGAGACGAAGGAGATTATGCGTCAAGTACAAGAGCTTCTCGACAAAGGTTATATACGCGAATCCCTTAGTCCTTGTGCTGTTCCTATTATTCTAGTGCCGAAAAAGGATGGTACATCACGTATGTGTGTTGATTGTAGAGGCATTAATAATATTACTATTCGTTATCGTCATCCTATTCCTAGGCTAGATGATATGCTTGATGAATTGAGTGGCTCTACAATATTCTCCAAAGTTGATTTGCGTAGTGGCTACCATCAAATTCGTATGAAACTGGGAGATGAATGGAAAACAGCATTTAAAACTAAGTTTGGATTATATGAGTGGTTAGTCATGCCTTTTGGGTTAACTAATGCACCTAGTACTTTCATGAGATTAATGAACGAAGTTTTACGTGCTTTCATTGGACGATTTGTGGTAGTTTACTTTGATGACATATTGATTTATAGGAGATCTTTGGAGGAACATTTGGAACATTTACGTGCTGTTTTTATTGCTCTACGTGATGCACGTTTGTTTGGTAACCTTGGGAAGTGCACCTTTTGCACCGACCGAGTATCTTTTCTTGGCTATGTTGTTACTCCACAGGGAATTGAAGTTGATAAAGCCAAGATTGAAGCTATTGAGAGTTGGCCGCAGCCCAAAACGGTCACACAAGTGAGGAGTTTTCTTGGCCTCGCTGGATTCTATAGGCGTTTTGTGAGAGATTTCAGCACCATTGCTGCACCTCTCAATGAGCTTACAAAGAAAGATGTGCCTTTTCTTTGGGGTACCGCACAGGAAGAAGCCTTCACGGTATTGAAAGATAAGTTGACACATGCTCCTTTACTCCAACTTCCTGATTTTAATAAGACTTTTGAGCTTGAATGTGATGCTAGTGGAATTGGATTAGGAGGTGTGTTATTACAAGATGGCAAACCTGTTGCATACTTTTCTGAAAAATTGAATGGGCCTAGTCTGAATTATTCTACTTATGATAGAGAATTATATGCTCTTGTTCGGACTTTAGTGATGAGGACATCAATACAATTGTTACACCCACAGCCCCTGCTGCTATACATACTGGACCAATTACTAGAGCTCGTACACGCCAACTAAATTACCAGGTACTTTCGTTTCTTGGTAATGATTCTAATGTTCATGAGAATATGATGCTGCCTAAATTGGATACATTTGTTTTGCTTACAAATGAAGGGCCTAGCTTGGAGAAGGATGAACATTGGAGCAAGAACAAGCATGGAGATGATGGCATGCGCAAGGGGAACAAGAACGGAGTTACAAGTGATGATTTCAGGACTTTGAAGCCACCATAATGGGTGCATGAAGCCTTGGACGAAATATACAAGATGCCACTTCATAAATTTCGTCCCGAGGCTATTTTAGGTGCTGCGTCACCTTATTATTGGGCCAGGCCCATGTAATTTCGAAATACATAAGTATAGGCTATTTTTAGAGTCCGTATGTGTGGGGAAACAAGAGATAGGGTTGATTTCGGACCCCTCCACCAAGGGCCACGAAATTCCCCCCCCTCTTCCTCCATATATACAGCCCTTAGGGCATCGTTTAGACTTTGGGTTTTGTTTAGATTAAAAGTTCGCCATAGCTGCAACTTCGCGTACTTCGTTTGTGTTCAACGACCAGACAAAGGCGTCACAGAACCCCACCTTGATCGATAAAGCTTTCATCTTATATTCGCAATATCCAGATTGCAATCTCAGTTTCTTGCTTGTTCTTCGTTTGCTCGCAGGAAACAGACCCTCGTGGTCAGGTTGATCGTGCTCCGGCGTGGTCAATAACCTCTCGGAGTTGGTTTAGCGATTGCTAAGGCGCGACGTCCTCGCACGTTCGTAGTCGGATCGTCAAAGTCGACTTCCACCAAAGCGATATCCATCATCTCATCGAAAGACGGGACACCTTTGCCTCTATCAAGTGGTATCAGATTTCCAGGTTGCTCGGTGAGATTTTATAGTTTTTCGTAGTATAGATCGAGTCTGTTCTTCATACCTACAGTCCACGAAAAAGCCACACAAAAAAAATTAGGGTTAGTTCATCATATCCGAACCAATCTGAGCCTTTGCATAATCTTTTTAGGGTTTTGCTTTGTTGAATTTGCGGTTGCATCGTCGGTCTAGTTGCTGGTCTTAGAGTCTAGTCTTTTAGAGTTTCGAGTTCTGGTCATAAGTTGTCACGCCGCCGCCGCACCATCATCATCGCCCCTGCCATCTACCACCACCGCTCCGAATCCGTATCCATATAGCACCACCAATCCGTGCCCATATACCACCACCGATCCATATCCATATACTACCACCGCTACCACCACCGCTGCCATATACCACCACCATATATCCACCACCAATCCGAGTTCCTTGCTTATTAGGTTTGTTTTCGGGATCCATCTAGATTCCGATTCGTGTTTCCTTGCCGGAGTAGGTTTCGGAAAAAAAAAGAGTCGGGTAGCCACGCTCCGTTAAGGCCCAAAAATTTTCGAAAACGCACTTTTCGAAAAAATTTCTGGCTATCCTATTTTTAGGTGTTTCTGAGTGTTTTGAGACAGGTGCCATTATAGGAAGTTTTTTTTGACCCGTTTCCAGTTTTTGGGTCCGGGCAGTCGAAAAAAAAAATTGGTCGAAAAATTTCGTGCCCATCCTGTCAGTTTGAGCTAGGAAGAGTTTTGAGACACTCGCCATTATAGTGATTTTTCGCAAAAAAAAAGCAGCGCAAAAAAAAAGAGCGCAAAAAAAAAGAGCGAAAAAAAAATTCAGAGTGTGCTTTTCCCTTGTTTACGTGCCGCGCCGTGATTTTGTTGGTGTTCTAGGCTCGCGTCTCTAGCACAGTCTAGCCTAGGACCAGCACAGTACCGTCGTTGAGCGTTTATTCAACTTTGCATCTCTGAATTGATTATTGCTGACCCTTTTTGCTACCATAGTATAAGCCTTCCCAGCTCCACATACATCTACGTCGTGCGTTTGACTCTCCCTGGTAATCGCTCTATCCAAGCTTTGAGAGTTTTGACTACAACGGTTGCCGATCACCGCCTGTTGCTGGGTAAGAACTGGTAAGAATTTGAGTTTTGCTTGACGGATTTGTGACACCCACCACCACCACTTGTTCGTAGTCTGTAGGATCATATTCTTGTGTGTTTGTATTGCTGCTAACCATGCCAGGATCACAAGCCGACGAGATTGACTGGGAGAATTTATCGAACAAGGAGCTTCATGATAAGTTTCAGCAAATGATGACTGAACAGGTGCAAGATGTGCTGAACAATTTTGAAGAGGCCATGGAGAAGATCATTGGCCTTGAGAAGACGTTCGAAACAAAGCTCGATAACAGATTTAATGAATTGCTCGCGCGTCTTCCACCACCACCACCCGCTGCACCTAACGCACCTCTCCAACAACAACAACAACGACTACCTCCACGTCGCGAAATAGACCTTCACCGAGCGAGCCGTGTTCCTCTTGCGTTTGGCCAAACTGTTGGTGCTGCTGTTGATACTTCTGTGGCTCCTGCTACTGCTGTTGCTGGTACCCAGGAGGATGATGAGTATGCGGGCGATTATGAGGATGAGGTTGATCAAAATCAGATCTACGAGCAGCCACCAGCACCACCACCAGCAGGTCGACCTCAGGTATATATTCGTAATGGTAGGCCTGCACCACCACCTCAGGTACGAGATGATGTCCATATTCCTAAACTGAAATTGAATATTCCACCATTTGAGGGTAGATATGTTCCTGATATATATCTTACTTGGGAGTTAGAAACCGAAGAACGATTTACATGTTTACAATATCCTGAGGAGAGACGAGTTGCTGCTGCTGTTTGTGCTTTCACTAGTTTTGCATGTGTCTGGTGGTCTGAACATTGTAGATTATATCCTATTCCAACTACTTGGGCTGCTTTGAAAACTGCTATGCGTACGCGTTGGGTTCCACCATATTATCAACGTGAATTGCTTCAAAAATTGTAGCGTTTAAGACAAGGAAAAAATTCTGTAGAAGAATATTATCAGGAATTACAAACTGGCATGATTAGATGTGGTATTGTTGAGGAGAATGAAGCTATGCTTGCACGTTTTCTGGGTGGATTAAATAGAGAGATTCAGACCATTCTAGACTATAAGGAGTATACTAATATCACTCGTTTATTCCATCTTGCTTGTAAAGCTGAACGTGAAGTGCAGGATCGACAAGCATTGGGGCGAACTAACTTTTCTGCAGGCCGACCTTCATCATGGACACCACGTGCATCTTCTACTTCAACTGCACCAGCACCTCCATCAGGTGCCACCTCCAGCCGTGATACAAGAAAACAGGCACAACCACCATTATCTACCAAGAGCGCACCTGCGGGGCCTACACAGCGTTCTTCTTCTTCCATAGCATCAACAGGGCACACAAGTGATATTATTTGTCGTCGTTGTAAGGGAGGAGGTCATTATGCGAGAGAATGCAAATCTCCGCGTGTGATGATTGCTACCGCGGATGGTGGATATGAGTCCGCTAGTGACTATGATGAGGAGACTTTGGCTCTTATTACACGTGAAGAACATGGTGGAGATGATTCTGATAATGAGACGCAATACATGGCTCCTGAAGACGCTGACAGGTATGAATGTTTAGTTGCTCAACGTGTTTTGAGTGTGCAGATCACACAAGCTGAGCAAAATCAGAGGCACAATTTGTTCCATACCAAGGGAGTTGTGAAGGAACGTTCTGTGCGCGTCATCATAGACGGAGGGAGCTGCAACAACTTGGCTAGCATGGAGATGGTCGAGAAGCTTTCTCTCACCACAAGACCACATCCACATCCTTACTACATGCAACGGTTCAACAACAGCGGCAAGGTTAAGGTAACACGTACTGTTCGTGTGCATTTTAGTATATCTACATATGCTGATTATGTTGATTGTGATGTGGTACCTATGCAAGCATGTTCCTTATTACTTGGTAGACCATTGCAATTTGATAAAAATTCTGTACACCATGGTAGAAACAATCACTATACTCTTGTTCATAAGGATAAAAATATTACTTTGCTTCCTATGACTCCTGATTCCATTTTGAAAGATGATATTAATAGAGCTAATAAAGCAAAACAGGAGACGAATAAGAGTGAAAATCAGATTGTGGCAAAAGAATTTGAGCAACAAATGAAGCCTAATAATAAACCATCTAGTGTTGCTTCTGAAATTAAATTGAAAAGTGCATGTTTATTTGCCACCAAATCTGATATTGATGAGCTAGATTTCAGCAAATCTGTTTGCTATGCTTTTGTGTGCAAAGAGGCATTATTTTCATTCGAGGACGTGCCTTCCTCTTTGCCTCCTGCTATCACTAACATTTTGCAGGAGTTCGCTGACGTCTTTCCACAAGACGTGCCACCGGGATTACCGCCTATTTGAGGGATTGAGCATCAGATTGACTTAATTCCCGGTGCTTCACTGCCAAACCGTGCACCATACCGTACCAATCCAGAGGAGACAAAGGAGATTATGCGCCAAGTACAAGAGCTTCTCGACAAAGGTTATATACGCGAATCCCTTAGTCCTTGTGCTGTTCCTATTATTCTAGTGCCGAAAAAGGATGGTACATCACGTATGTGTGTTGATTGTAGAGGCATTAATAATATTACTATTCGTTATCGTCATCCTATTCCTAGGCTAGATGATATGCTTGATGAATTGAGTGGCTCTACAATATTCTCCAAAGTTGATTTGCGTAGTGGCTACCATCAAATTCGTATGAAACTGGGAGATGAATGGAAAACAGCATTTAAAACTAAGTTTGGATTATATGAGTGGTTAGTCATGCCTTTTGGGTTAACTAATGCACCTAGTACTTTCATGAGATTAATGAACGAAGTTTTACGTGCTTTCATTGGACGATTTGTGGTAGTTTACTTTGATGACATATTGATTTATAGGAGATCTTTGGAGGAACATTTGGAACATTTACGTGCTGTTTTTATTGCTCTACGTGATGCACGTTTGTTTGGTAACCTTGGGAAGTGCACCTTTTGCACCGACCGAGTATCTTTTCTTGGCTATGTTGTTACTCCACAGGGAATTGAAGTTGATAAAGCCAAGATTGAAGCTATTGAGAGTTGGCCGCAGCCCAAAACGGTCACACAAGTGAGGAGTTTTCTTGGCCTCGCTGGATTCTATAGGCGTTTTGTGAGAGATTTCAGCACCATTGCTGCACCTCTCAATGAGCTTACAAAGAAAGATGTGCCTTTTCTTTGGGGTACCGCACAGGAAGAAGCCTTCACGGTATTGAAAGATAAGTTGACACATGCTCCTTTACTCCAACTTCCTGATTTTAATAAGACTTTTGAGCTTGAATGTGATGCTAGTGGAATTGGATTAGGGGGTGTGTTATTACAAGATGGCAAACCTGTTGCATACTTTTCTGAAAAATTGAGTGGGCCTAGTCTGAATTATTCTACTTATGATAAAGAATTATATGCTCTTGTTCGGACTTTAGAAACATGGCAACATTATTTATGGCCCAAAGAATTTGTTATACATTCTGATCATGAATCTTTGAAACATATTAAAAGTCAAGCTAAACTGAATCGTAGACATGCTAAATGGGTTGAATTCATTGAGACTTTCCCTTATGTCATTAAACACAAGAAGGGAAAAGAAAATGTTATTGCTGATGCATTGTCTCGTCGCTATACTATGCTTTCACAACTTGACTTCAAAATATTTGGTTTGGAGACCATCAAAGATCAATATGTGCATGATGCTGATTTTAAAGATGTAATGCAGAATGGTAAAGAAGGAAGAATGTGGAACAAGTTTGTTGTTAACGATGGATTTGTGTTTCGTGCTAACAAGCTATGCATTCCAGCTAGCTCCGTTCGTCTTTTGTTGTTGCAGGAGGCGCATGGAGGAGGATTAATGGGGCACTTTGGCGTGAAGAAGACGAAGGACATACTTGCTACACATTTCTTTTGGCCAAAGATGAGACGGGATGTTGAGCGTTTTATTGCTCGCTGCACTACATGTCAAAAAGCTAAGTCACGACTCAATCCTCATGGTTTATATATGCCTTTGCCTGTACCTAGTGTTCCTTGGGAGGATATATCTATGGACTTTGTTTTAGGTTTACCTCGAACAAAGAAGGGGAGGGATAGCATATTTGTTGTCGTGGATAGATTCTCGAAAATGGCACACTTTATACCATGTCATAAAAGTGATGATGCTGTTAATGTTGCTGATTTGTTCTTTCGTGAAATTATTCGCTTGCATGGTGTGCCAAATACTATTGTTTCAGATCGTGATACTAAATTTCTTAGCCACTTCTGGAGATGTTTATGGGCTAAGTTGGGGACTAAACTGCTTTTTAGTACTACTTGTCACCCCCAAACTGATGGACAAACTGAAGTAGTCAATAGAACGTTGTCTACTATGCTTAGGGCTGTTTTGAAGAATAATAAGAAAATGTGGGAGGAATGCTTGCCTCATATTGAATTTGCTTATAATCGTTCATTGCATTCTACTACTAAGATGTGCCCTTTTGAAGTTGTGTATGGTTTCCTACCTCGTGCACCTATTGATTTGTTGCCTCTTCCATCTTCGGAGAAGGTTAATTTTGATGCTAAACAACGTGCTGAATTGATTTTAAAAATGCATGAGTTAACTAAGGAAAACATTGAGCGCATGAATGCTAAATATAAACTTGCTGGAGATAAGGGTAGAAAACATGTTGTGTTTGCACCTGGAGATCTTGTTTGGTTACATTTGCATAAGGATAGATTTCCTGATTTGCGCAAATCAAAGTTAATGCCACGTGCTGATGGTCCCTTTAAGGTGTTGGAGAAAATAAATGATAATGCATATAAACTTGAGCTGCCTGCAGATTTTGGGGTTAGTCCCACTTTTAACATTGCAGATTTGAAGCCTTATTTGGGTGAGGAAGATGAACTTCCGTCGAGGACGACTTCATTTCAAGAAGGGGAGGATGATGAGGACATCAATACAATTGTTACACCCACAGCCCCTGCTGCTATACATACTGGACCAATTACTAGAGCTCGTGCACGCCAACTAAATTACCAGGTACTTTTGTTTCTTGGTAATGATTCTAATGTTCATGAGAATATGATGCTGCCTAAATTGGATACATTTGTTTTGCTTACAAATGAAGGGCCTAGCTTGGAGAAGGATGAACATTGGAGCAAGAACAAGAACGGAGTTACAAGTGATGATTTCAGGACTTTGAAGCCACCATAATGGGTGCATGAAGCCTTGGACGAAATATACAAGATGCCACTTCATAAATTTCGTCCCGAGGCTATTTTAGGTGCTGCGTGACCTTATTATTGGGCCAGGCCCATGTAATTTCGAAATACATAAGTATAGACTATTTTTAGAGTCCGTATGTGTGGGGAAACAAGAGATAGGGTTGATTTCGGACCCCTCCACCAAGGGCCACGAAATTCCCCCCCTCTTCCTCCATATATACAGCCCTTAGGGCATCGTTTAGACTTTGGGTTTTGTTTAGATTAAAAGTTCGCCATAGCTGCAACTTCGCGTACTTCGTTTGTGTTCAACGACCAGACAAAGGCGTCACAGAACCCCACCTTGATCAATAAAGCTTTCATCTTATATTCACAATATCCAGATTGCAATCTCAGTTTCTTGCTTGTTCTTCGTTTGCTCGCAGGAAACAGACCCTCGTGGTCAGGTTGATCGTGCTCCGGCGTGGTCAATAACCTCTCGGAGTTGGTTTAGCGATTGCTAAGGCGCGACGTCCTCGCACGTTCGTAGTCGGATCGTCAAAGTCGACTTCCACCAAAGCGATATCCATCATCTCATCGAAAGACGGGACACCTTTGCCTCTATCACTTTACGGGAAGATCCCTCGTGGATTCAAGACCTCCTCTCAGAGATGAGCTACCGCCACTTGTATCGTCCTTTGTTGGGTTTGGATCGTGTATCTCTTCGTGTTTCTTGGATCTAGCACATGTGTGACCATATTCGTGTTGGTTGAGTGTTTTCTCTTGTGTTCCCCTGTGATTTCCCTTATTTCCTTCCGCGCGTTCTTCGTGTTGCTCGTAGGGATCCTCTCCAAATGTGAAAGATCGGCCCTAGGGTTCTGCCCTACATCATCTTGGTATCATGAGCCAAGTTGATCACATTTTTGGAGCCCCTACACCGTGTTTTCTAGCTTGATTTTATTGATTTCGTCCTAAATCCGAAAATCCCCACCCAAAATAGCCCCCAATTTTTTTTGTGATTTGTTAGTTTGATGATGTTTTGTTGACTTTCATCCATGGATTTGCTTGGTTTTGAGTGGATCTAGCATCTCCCCAAGTTTCCCCATCTTTCATCCACAAAATCTCGTCAATTTTGACCCCGAAATCTCCATTTTCCGCTCAAAATTGGGCCCCCGAACTCGCATCTCGCGTTGACCCCGACACCCGGACGACCGGCATTTTACGGACGTCCAGACCCCCTTCGAAGCCCCGGACGTCCGCAACTCTCCTGACGACCGGAACAACCATTACAGAACAGTTCCTATGGATTTCCGAGCCTTCCCGGACGTCCGACGACCGGACATCCGACCTTTCCCGGATGTCTGTAACCTGTAGTTTCAGACTTCGGCTGATTTTTGTTTCGTCCATAACTAATTCATCTGAACTCTGATTTTGACGTTCTTTAGCTTGTTTTGAAGCACTTAACATACCCTATCCCATAAAAATACTAACAACATCATTTGACTCCATTAAATTTTGCGAATTTTGCATCTTTGCCTAGGGCCTCCACCACATCATCCGCTACACCACAACCGACTTCCGCAACCTAACCCTTTTTGCTTGCCATAGCATTAGTGGTTGCTTGAGTAGTGATTCGAGTCTCCTAAGGTGTTTCGGCTACTTAGGGACGGTTGCTCCTTCATCAACCACCACCACCATTTCCGCATAACCTTGCCCACCATACACTTCCGCCAACCCAACTTAACCCAATTTTGTTTGAGCTTGTTGAGTTGTGGCTTGTGTCTCCTAAGGTGTTTCGGCTAATTAGGGACGACAACTTCAACTTCAACTTGCATAGCCCATCATTCCACTTTCGCATTGCCAAGTGCAAACCACCACCGTTTTTCGCTACCACCATTTGACATTTGCCTTTGAGATTTTGAGTTTGTGGTTTTTCCGTTTCCTAGGGTGTTTCGGCTAACTAGGAACGGGTCGACATCGGCAACACCGCCTCTCATCATCACCAAGGACGGTAACCTCAACGACACCATAGTACATTCCCCTTGCAAATTGCGTTGATAACCCCTAGCCCATTTTGCGTTATTTGCCTATCGAGACTAGCCATTTGAGTATTGCCGGCAACGTGACTTGTGCACATTAGTGATCATACTTCCCATAGCATACATACCATATCATCGTGGTACATATATTGGTATCATATCTTGTGTCACAAGTTTGTTCCCGCATATACACTATTACTATCTTGGTTTGTGCATTGTGCAAAAGTGGCCATACAAGAAAAAAAGAAAAAAAGCTTTTAAGCAAAAGAAAGAGAGCAAAGAAGCTTGTAAGCAAGTGCCATAGCATCATACCACATTGCATATAAGATTGTCATATCCGATCATCTTGGATCATCTTGTGAGAAACACCAGGAACTATACATACATAGCATACTTGGGATAGAAGTTTATTCCTTTTGCATCTTATAGGTTGTGCACAAGTGTCGTATCCGCCTATAGAGCAATCGTGCTAGCGTCTCTCTTGAGTTGTGCAAATGAGCGTTTTCCATGGATTCCACATTTTGTGCTCATTCCTTGGTTGCACGACCCCATTTATCTATCCCTATGTGTGTGTGTTTCCGTGTACCATTCTTTGCTATTGGTCTACTTGTTTTGCTTGCGAATTTGTGAATTTCTTTCAACATTATTGACTCTTGCTAACATTTTGCATTAAATTTTTGTGCCACTATCCTCACCGAGCTCCACCATAAGCTTTACTTGTGTAGGTGTGAGAACCGACAAGAATTGGTACCAATTGTGTTATTTCCTTGTTACACATTTGAGTGATCATTGATCCATCTTCAACATTGGTCAAGGTACATTTGGTATAGTTCTTCTCTTTCTCCCACTCATATTTGCTCGAGTCGTGTGATAGATAGGCAAGGCATTTCCTCTCTGGTCTACGACAACAATGACGGCGTGAACAACTACATCAACAAAGCATCCATCTTCGATCTACAACGAAAAATGCAAGGCGCACAATCAAGAATGCGAGAGCACATCGAGAACATCTCCATCGACATTCTTCACACGGAAGCAAGGAAAAGGGACTACATCGACAAGAAGCTTTCCGCACATAAAGAGTAGCAAGATGCAAGGATGGAGAAGATTAGAGCCTTGATCAAGTCTTCTTCCACTTCGTCATCTTCAAGGCGGCGACATTCAAGCCACAAGTCTCCGGAGCGCCAAAACGATGCAAGTGCAAATCGTCCTCGTCCACATCTACATGGCGACCACCATCACGTTCGTGATCCACATCGTCATGAAGGGCAAGTCACCTCCAAGCATCATATGCACAATGACGACGACCGACATCTACTACGAGCTCAAGCACGACAACGACATCATCATCATGAAGATGCTTCACAAGCGCAAATGCACAAGTCCCAACAAGCCCTACTTCACGCCAAGTCCAAGCTTCATGAGCATGAAATAAGATCGCGAGACGACCACCACCAAGACGGTGCTATGACTACAACAACCACTTCGGCATCTTCACCAAGTGCTATCAAGGCATCTTCGCTGAGGGAGTCCCGGACTAGGGGGTGCTCGAATAGCCGAACTATCATCTTCGGCCGGACTCCTGGACTATGAAGATACAAGATTGAAGACTTTGTCCCGTTTCCGGATGGGACTTTCCTTGGCGTGGAAGGCAAGCTTGGCGATATGGATATGTAGATCTCCTACCATTGTAACCGACTCTGTGTAACCCTAACCCTCTTCGGTGCTTATATAAACCGGAGGGTTTTAGTCCATAGGACGAACAACAATCATACCATAGGCTAGCTTCTAGGGTTTAGCCTCTCTGGTCTCGTGGTAGATCTACTCTTGTACTACCCATATCATCAATATCAATCAAGCAGGAGTAGGGTTTTACCTCCATCAAGAGGGCCCGAACCTGGGTAAAAACATCGTGTCCCTTGTCTCCTGTTACCATCCGCCCAGACGCACCGTTCGGGACCCCCTACCCGAGATTCGCCGGTTTTGACACCGACATTGGTGCTTTCATTGAGAGTTCCTCTGTGTCGTCATCTTTAGGCCCGATGGCTCCTCCAATCATCAACAACGATGTGGTCCAGGGTGAGACTTTTCTCCCCGGATAGATCTTCGTATTCGGCGGCTTTGCACTACGGGCCAATTCGCTTGGCCATCTGGAGCAGATCGAAAGCTACGCCCCTGGCCATCAGGTCAGATTTGGAAGTTTGAACTATACGGCTGACGTCCGCGGAGACTTGATCTTCGACGGGTTCGAGCCACAGCCAAGCGCGCCGCAATGTCACGATGGGCATGATCTAGCTCTGCCGCCGAATAGTGCCCTGGAGGCCAGGCAGGTATCCGCTCCGACCCTTAGCTCGAAGCCGACTGCGCCGATCGAGGACTGGTGGCTGGACACCGCCTCGAGGGCTGCGATCTCTACGGCGATTGAGCCGAACACCATCTCTGTCCTTTGCAAGGCTCCTAACTCCAAGGTGTCGGACTCCTCTCCGGAATCCGAACCTTCCGCGCCCCTGTCAATCGAATCCGATTGGGCGCCGGTCATGGAATTCACCGCCGCGGACATCTTTCAGCACTCGCCCTTTGGTGACATCCTAAATTCACTAAAGTCTCTCTCTTTATCAGGAGAGCCCTGGCCGAACTATAGTCAGGAAGGTTGGGACGCAGACAACAAAGAAATTCAAAGCCCACCCACCACCCACTTCGTAGCCGTTGTCGAAAGTTTAAACGACGTGCTCGATTTCGACTCCGAAGACATCGACGGTATGGACGACGATGTAGGAGATATGCGTGAACCAGCACCCATAAGGCATTGGAAACCCACCTCATCTCACGATGTATACATGGTGGATACACCTAAAGGAAGCGACGACAAGGAACAACGGGACGACACGCGGGATCATCCCCTCGAAAAGCAGTCAAAACGGCGACGTAAGCGCCGCTCAAAGTCCCGCCTCGACAAAGACAACAGCCATACAGACCCAGCCATAGAGCAGGGCGAACCGGTGGACGATGAACATGCTATCGAGCAACCGTCCGAACAGGATAATATGGATAAACAATCTGTCCCCGGCGAAGATAACAGTCCAGACAATCTCACGCCGGACAAGTTGCTGGAGCAGAAGAACCTCCACAAAAGGCTCGTCGCCACTGCGTGTAGCCTGAGAAAGCAGAAGCGGAAGCTCAAGACAGAGGAAGATGCGCTCAAGATCAGATGGAGCAAAGTACTCAACACCGCAGACAAATACGGCGATAGTCGCCGAACAAAGAGCTACCCGAAGCAAAAACTACTGCCCGAATTCGATGAGAAGGCCGTAGAGCCACCGCAATCAAAACACAAGGAGGCCACCCGGTTGGATAGACGACCCCATGGCAAACATAGAGCGGCAAACGGCACCGCACACAAGCCGGCACGCGATCTGCACACGGACTCGCATCAAAAAGATGGCCCAGTTAGATCTATCTACGGGCCAAGAAAGCAAGCTCTAGTAAGAAATGCAACACGTCAAGTATCCGAATATTACGGTACACCTAAATATAGGGGTGCCGCACATCCCCTATGCTTCACCGATGACGTTCTGGATTATGAATTTCCAGCGGGATTCAAGCCCGTAAACATAGAGGCATACGACAGAACAACAGACCCTGGAGTCTGGATTGAGGATTACATCCTCCACATACACATGGCTAGAGGAGATGACCTTCACGCCATCAAATACTTACCCCTCAAGCTCAAAGGGCCATCCCGGCATTGGCTCAAAAGCCTCCCCGAAAACACCATTGGAAGTTGGGAAGAGCTCGAGGATGCTTTTCGGGAAAATTTTCAAGGGACCTATGTCCGACCTCTGGATGCAGACGATTTAAGTCATATAACTCAACAACCCGGAGAGTTAGCCCGAAAATTCTGGAACAAATTCCTCACTAAAAAGAACCAAATAGTCGACTATCCGGACGCCGAAGCCTTAGCAGCTTTCAAACACAATGTCCGAGATGAATGGCTCGCCAGACACCTCGGCCAAGAAAAGCCAAGAACAATGGCTGCATTAACAAGCCTCATGACCCGCTTTTGCGCAGGAGAGGATAGCTGGCTGGCAAGATGCAATACCAGCGACCCAAGTACATCCGAAGTCAGGGATGGAAACGGGAAACTGCGACGCAGCAAAGAACAGCGTCGGACCAAGGGCAACAGCCCGAAGAGCACGGCAGTCAACGCCGGATTCAAACGCTCACGGCAGAACCATAAAAAAACTGCCCCCTACGGATAATAGGGACAAGCTATCTAACTTAAACAAAATCTTGGACAAGGTATGCCAAATCCACAGTACCCCCGGGAAGCCTGCAAATCATACCCACAGAGATTGTTGGGTCTTCAAGCAGTCCGGCAAACCTAATGTCGAACACAAGGGGCTCGACACACAAAGCAAGGACGATGACAAACCCCACAAGCAAAGCACCTGAAAACAAAAGAATTTCCCACAAGAAGTCAAAACAGTAAACTCACTTTACGTGACAAAAGGGGAAAATAGAACTGTGCCCATAGAGATACGCGCCATACGGCCTATCCCAGAGGAGTCCCGCCACTGGTTGTCAAAACCAATCACCTTCGACCATCAGGATTACTCTAGAAGTATCCGGAATGCAGGATGGACTGCCTTGATATTAGATCCGATAATCGACGGACTCCAATTTACACAAGTCCTAATGGACGGCGGCACTGATCTAAACCTGCTATATCAGGACACAATCCGCAAAATGGGGATAGACCCAACCAAAATTTGCCATAGCAACACTTCCTTTCAAGGGGTAATGCCAGGCCGATATGCCCATTGTACGGGCTCTCTATTGCTAGAAGTTGTATTCGGCTCACCCGACAACTTCCGCCACAAAAAGTTAACCTTCCACCTCACCCCGTTTACAAGTAGCTATCAAGCACTACTGGGGCGCGAAGCTTTCGCCCGCTTTAATGCAATACCGCATTATGCATCCCTCACACCTAAAATGCCCGGTCCATGAGGCATCATCTCCTTAAAGGGAAATATCGAGTGTTCCTCGAGCGCGGAAGATTGTGTGACTGCCTCGACAGCTACACACTAAACCTGCTTCACTAATCCAAGCACCTAAACAGGTCGTTCAGACCCCGGATACGGTTAGACGAGTCCGACGTAAACATACAGGGGCTTACTAGCCGCACGCCCCCGCACAAGGGGCTCCGCGCATATACAACAAGAGACAAAAAAGCTCAATTTCATTCATTTTTTGAAACATACTTTGTTTATTTAATATAACATATATTTTCGCACGATCTTTTTCAACTAAGTTCCTCTCTTTTACAGATGAACACCGTGCGACACCCGTCCAGGATACGGCACAACGGAGACACAGGCGCAGACGTGCAGCAGGGACCCGTTGCAAGGATTCTTTTCAGATTAAGACCCTGCGTAAACCTTTTTACTGTCTCTTGTTGATACACATCCCCTGGTTTCTTATTATAACCAAGGAGGAGGCTGGCGTTTTGGCATAGGCCACGTCAGAATTTTGCGCGTACCTGGACACAAGGGGCTTACGACAAAGGGCGTTGTTCTGCCCGTTTTCATAAAGACCGAATACCTTAGGGAGTGTTCGGCGTCTCGAGTTAGGCCTTATATGCATCAGCTCCGAATCATGTCTTTGGTCAAATGTTGGGTTTGCCCGGCTCCTGTGTTTTGCTGCCTTACGTTCCGCTCTATTGGCTAACGCGGCACCAGGAGAACTACTGCGATTGTGCCCCGGTTCGGCCAGGCAAGCACCTCAGTAGAGAAAGCCGAAAACTGACTGTCATGATATAGCGTGAGACTGGTCAACTACTCGATGACCCGTCGGAATCTATAGGATTCCTCCGCATTGACGAGGGGTCGTTTCCCGGTCAGGCACATACGCGCCCCGAATTCGGGTGAGCGCGGTGCCCCTAGGGGCTATATAGTAGCCCCATTGTCAAACTCCTATGGCTAAGTGAAAGTAATAAAGCATTATAGTCCGATTGCCTAGTTTGCTACGCTACCACCTCCTTTATAGGACCAAGACGTTGGATCAAGTGTGAAAATGCGCCTTTTGCAAACACCCCCACATTATATGCATGGGGGCTGAAGCCGAAGACTGCCATCTTTCAGGTTATATACACATGTACATCAACAGCCGCACAGGAGGTATTTTAATTCTTGAAGGCACAAGTATAAAAAGCTTTTATATTTCATCGAAACATTGTTTCACAATAATACATGTTATTCGAACATAATATCCTTCGAGCACCGCGTCTCTATTAAACGAGCGCCCTGCAGAACTTCCTGAAAATAGTGCTCGACATGTACTCGGCTTTTGTCCGAATCTTGGGTTGCAACATCGGTAGCCTTCATCTCCGCCCAGTATGTCTTGACACGGGCAAGAGCCATATGCGCACCGCACAAAGGAACTGCTGCACCAAGCCAAAATAACTCTTCGGCTCGGGCCTCTTCGGCCACAGAAGACTCACGAAATCCTTCATGGCAAGTCCGGATAACCTATTCAGCTCCGCCCATTCGGCCAAGCGATCGGTTAATGGAAGTGGGCGCTCTGGATTATGGAACTGTGACCAAAAAACCTTTCCCGTTTCGTGATCCTCTCGATCTCAGAAGTGTTTGGTCGCGTCCGCCGCACTTGTCGCCAAGTCCAGATAAGCATCTTCCGCACTCCACAACCGGTCCAACTGAGCATAATTAGGGTCCAGTAATTTCCTCCACAGCAGAAAGGGCTTTCCAGCCGCGATATCTCCAGCCTGACGCAGCTCCTCCTTCATAGCTCTTATCGCAGAGTGAGCATCCATGGCCTCGGCAGTGGCCTTCTTCACGTCCTCTCGTACCGCCCGATCTTATTTTTCAAGAAGCTTGCAGCGGTTGGCAGCATTTTTCAACTCCACGGCCATCTCGGCCATCTCCTTCTTGCTTTGGCAGTGAGCAACCTGTTCGGCTTTTAGCTCTTCGGCCACCTTTAAGGCAGCCGCATCACTCTTTCGGGCCTGCTCCTTGGCCTGGGCAAGCTCCGCCCACAGGTTCTCCATGGCAGCGGCACCATCTGCGTCAAGCATACTTGTTGTGAGGCACGGGCATCAAGCTCCCTTACCAGGTGTCCATGGAGAAATAACATACCTTGTGATTCATCAAGACACTTATTGACAAGCGTGATGTCGGCATCCGCCACGTCAAGTTGCCGCTTTAGTTCGGCAAATCCATCAGTCCGGCTAGCCACCGGACACTTCGCCACCTACATAGGAAGGGCGACATATTATACCTGGGATTATGATTCTTGGCGCGCTGTCATTTTTGACAACACACCGAGTCTCAGGGGCTACTATCTACACAGGGCACATTTTATATGCGGAACTGTCATAAGGTACATCATTTGCGTACCTCAAAACCTGTCAGTAAACTTCTGACGGCTTCATGCAATCCGCTCTCAGCGGACGAAATCCTTTCAATCACCGTACCCATTAACGCACGGTGATCTTCTGAGATAAACGCTCGCCCGAGCAGATCCTTCAGCTCCTCCGACCGTACACCATATGGTGCCGGACTCGTCCGATGGCCTTTTTCGAAGGCCGAACGCGGAGGGCTTTGAGGGGACATATGACTACCTTCCGGCCCCGCCGGACTCGAAGAAACCCTCCGTGACGACACCTCAGGGTCGCCCGCCTTGTAAGACGGTACGACAAGGGGAGGCGTTTCGCTCTCTATCATCTCCGGACGAAGATCCCCCGAAGATGAGCTCTGCTGAGAAGGGCTGAGATCCGAACTACAAGGTCAAATTTCGGTTATGAGAAATAGGGTAGGGATATCCTTTATTTTAGAAAGAACTCCACTTTTTACTTACCGCTCGGTGGAGGGCTGATCCCCTTGGGGGCATAATGCTGACGAAGATTTCTTCCCCCGCTTTGAGACCATGGTCTCCGGGTCTTCAAAGGCGGTCCTCTTCTTCCCATGGATGGAGGGATTCTCGATCACTCCTTTCCTGGCAGCCTCCTTCATGGAGGCGGTAGCTTCCTTGTTCCCCCCTTCACCTTCTTCTGAAGGCGCAACCTCCAGCATCCTGGTTAACACGGGATCCGGCGTGGTCTCAGGGAGGGGGGCCGGACACCTGATTAACTTTGCTTTCGCTATCCACTCATGTTCAAGGGACATCTCTTTTAAAGCGCAAGTTTGTGATAAATATAGGATAGCGTGTCCGGGTACAGGGCTACTTACTTGAGTATCCGGGCGATTGCAGCTCAGACCTGCGTCCTCGGTCAAGTCCGGACACATCTCTTGTGATCCGAAGAAAAGCTTGTACATCTCCACGGGCGTCGTACCCATAAAATGTTGGAGAGCTCATGGTCCCTCCGGGTTAAATTCCCACAGGCGGAGGGGGCGACGTCTGCAGGGCAGGATGTGACGAATCAGCATGACCTGCGCTACTACGACCAAAGTGATCTCTCTCTCTAGGAGGTCTCGAATGCGTCCCTGCAGCAAGGGCACGTCCTTGGGCGGCCCCCAGTCAAGCCCTTTATTGACCCATGACGCCAGCCGCGGTGGAGGACCCGAGCGAAAAGCAGGTGGCGCCACCCATTTGGTGCCCCTGGGAGCTGTGATACAAAACCACTCTTGTTGCCATAAATTGAGCTCCTCTTGAAAAGAGCCCTCAGGACATGGAGCATCAACATTCTTGCTTATAACAGCCCCTCCGCACTCTGCATGTTGCCCCTTGATCATCTTCGGCTCCACTTTGAAGGTCTTGAGCCACAATCCGAAGTGAGGGGTAATGCGGAGGAAGGCTTCGCACACGGCGATGAACGATGAGATGTGGAGGATGGACTCCGGATCCAAGTCGTGAAATTACAACCCATAGTAAAACATGAGCCCCCTCACGAAGGGGTCCGTCGGGAAGCTTAACCCCCGAAGGAAGTGAGACGCGAACACCACACTTTCACCAGGCTTGGGAGTGGGAATAACTTGCCCTTGGGCAGGCAGCCTATGCGAAATTTCGCCGGTTAAATACCTGGCATCTCTTAGCTTTAGCACGTCTTCTTCCGTAACGGAGGAAGGCATCCACCGGCCTTGCAAGTCGGAACTGGACATCATTGAACGTCCGAAGCACCTGAATCTGGAGCTTTGGCTGTTGGAACTCGAGGCGAGGGGCGGATTCTATTGAGATTGAAAGAAGGGAGTGGAGCCTTGGTCTCTTTATAAAGAGGTTGAATACCAAGAGCCTCCCTCGTGACCGTTTGGGACTCGCCTTCGATAGAGGAGACGTGCCAACGGGCGCGGTTGGGTTACCCACGCCCGTATTGATGAGAATCCTGGAATAAGGGGACACGATCTCTGCTTTGACAAGACGTGGCAAGGAAACCACCTCGCTAAACGCGCAGAGGTGGGATAGTAAAAACGATTCGAATAAAGGCTTGGCCGTGGTCTGATGTCACGCCACGAAATACGTCAGCACATTGAATTCATGTGAATATTATTCTCTCTATGGTGGTATGTGGAACTTATTTTTGCAGAGCCGGACACTATCCTTGTGTTCAAAATCTTCTATGAAGTATTCGGAGGAGGAACCCGCCTTGCAATGCCGAAGACAATATGGGCACCGGACTCGTCGTCATTGAAGCCTGGTTCAGGGGCTACTGAGGGAGTCCCGGACTAGGGGGTGTCCGGATAGATGAACTATCATCTTCGGCCGGACTCCTGGACTATGAAGATACAAGATTGAAGACTACGTCCCATGTCCGGATGGGACTTTCCTTGGCGTGGAAGGCAAGCTTGGCGATACGGATATGTAGATCTCCTACCATTGTAACCGACTCTGTGTAACCCTAACCCTCTTCGATGCTTATATAAACCGGAGGGTTTTAGTCCGTAGGACGAACAACAATCATACCATAGGCTAGCTTCTAGGGTTTAGCCTCTCTGATCTCGTGGTAGATCTACTCTTGTACTACCCATATCGTCAATATCAATCAAGCAGGAGTAGGGTTTTACCTCCATCAAGAGGGCCCGAACCTGGGTAAAAACATCGTGTCCCTTGTCTCCTGTTACCATCCGCCTAGACGCACAGTTCGGGACCCCCTACCCGAGATCCGCCAGTTTTGACACCGACATTCGCCTTTGGACGTACGACATCTTCGTCTACTTCCCATGAGTACGCCTACAACGACTTCATCAAGTCCAAGGCGACCACCTACAAGCAAGGGCGACACTTCCATCTTCGGAAGCCCCTCAAGGAAGATGGCCGAGCATGGGAAATTCCCTTCGGTCATGGAGACGAGCTACGAGGTGCCACATCAAGTGGGCCTCCTACAACAATACGACGACAAGACGGTCGAGCAAGGGCCATCCCCTTCGACTATGGCGACGAGCGCGAACCTCTTTAACAATATGAAGACCGCGCATGGAGAAATTTGCACCTACACCTCTCCGACACCCACATATGTTGAGATGCCCCATTTGTCATGTGAGGAGAGCCACCACCCCATGAGAGAGATGAGTGACACCACCATATGTGACATTGAGAGCATTTCCTTTGAGAGGATGAGTGTGACCACTACTAGCCCCACACATGAGAGCATGCCACACATCCTATGTGAGGTTGAGCGCCATTTGAGTGACTCCACCAACCATATGAGTGAGAGCATCCTTGAGGGAGCGAGTGAGCCACAACACTTAGTGAGTGAGGTAGTTGACACGACATGTGAGGCCACTATGATTTCTAACGACTTAACCTCTACTCCTAGTGTGTTTTCTTCTTTGGTGCTAGGACTCCTACATGACGACATGCCTATCCTCGACGAGTCCATCCCTCCAATGGAGACGACGATGGCCATGGTGGACAATGATGCACCCCCACATGGTTCCATCAAGATGAAGATGACAACGAGTGGATCTTCAACACCTCACCTACAACACATGAGCGACTCTCCAAAGGTAACATAGGTGATGGTGCTTCTCTTGTCCCACTAGTGGACTCTCTTGACAATGATTGCTTGCATGATGTTGATCCACCTATTCCCATGCTTCATGCTAGTGCGACTTCTTCATGTCTTGACTTACCTATTTATCATGAATATGATGATGAGCATGTTGAGTTGCCTAGTTATGATGCTATGCTTCATAGGATATCATGTGAAAATTCTTTTGGTCACATCATGTTTGACAATCCATTGAACTTGTCATATGCTATGAGTGAGATCTCCCATATTGCATCATTACAATCTCAACATAGTTACTATGCATGCCCCATTAAAATAAATCCCATTTGCACTTATGGCATAGATGACAAGATAATGGTCATTGACTTTTGTTTTTCATGTGATGATATTGCCATGCTACCTTTACATGATTTGCGTAATTCATCTACTATGCCATGCCATGATCACATTGAACCAAATATGCTTTGTTTTTGATGTTGTCAATATTCTCCATGTGATGTTGCTACTCATGCTCATGAGGAGACCCCCATAGTTTCCTCATACATATTAGGAGATCTTGATGCATTCCATATTTTGCATGATTCCCATAATTGCGTGCACCATATGCATTCCATGAATAACAATGCTCTAGATATTGCTCATGATGCATTACACAATTTGAGTTTCCGTTATGCTATACATAATAACAAACCTCTCATGGTGGATGACATGTTTCTATATCGCGCATCTCATTTATTTGAGCATTGGATATTTTGTGCTAACCGACACATGCACGTGCGCATCATGATGGATGATGTGTACATATACCACGCACACACAATTTTCCCTTTGTCTTTGTTTTGTGTAGGTACTCACATATACTCGTCAACCTCTCAATCCCAAGAGTTGACAAAACGATCTGTTGAGAGCAACGATGACTTGGGATCCCGTGGACTATCCTTACCACTGTTCCCTTTGCGCAAGGGCGACGCGCATTTCTTTTACTCGGCTCTCACACGGCTATGGGCTATTTACCACTTGTCACCTTATGCTCATTTTCCCATGTTCACTTTGCATGTTATCCCTGCTTCTATGCCTTTGCTATGCAATTGTGACCCTTGTTTGCATCTACCCATGATTCACCATTATGCTACTTCTATGTGTATTTGCATGCTTGGTGGAGATACTTGTTGCTATTGCCATGATTTCTTTGTGCATCATGTTATTGATGCTTGTTGTGTTGGGAGAGTCATGATGTCCCATTGCTATTTACATATGGTCTCTCGCCAATACATTGATGATATTTTGCTCATATCTTGCTTTCATGCTTGTGATATATCATGTCCATTATTGATGCCCACTATTTGCACCAATGACATGCTTGCCATGATTCCTCCTAGTATGTTGCATCTTCGCACTACTAGCTTGCTTGACATGATTGCTATATTTGCTTGCTTGGTTGCACCACCCATGTTCCACTCTTACTCGCTTTCTTGGGTTGATGACATATATGCTCATGCCTCTCACATGATATATCTTGATCATTGTCTCTTGTGTCCATTAGTTGCCTCTTTCATATCCACTTGTATTGAGTGCAGCCATACTATGCTTATTGATCTTGGAGACTTTGACACCTTACTTGTGATGCATGCTTGTTTGATTGAGCCTATTGCATTTGGTTGTTCTCGCATCATATGCCTCCATACTATGTAATACTCCCTTGTCATTTCTTATGATGAGCATGATGCATACACTTGTTGGGTATCTTACCACACGAATGATAGGTTTTGCCCTTCTGCTAACCTCATTTGTTTTTCCAAGTGTTTGTCATGTTCTTCCATTTTGAAGGATTTACAAGGCGGTACCACCACGAGACATATTGGTTATGTGAAGGCATACAAGATACGCGACTCCATCATCCTAGAGAAATTCCTAAAGGTGACCTCCTTCCCTTTAAGCCATCCTCAAATACGCACATTGGATGGGTCACTCTTTCATTGTTGTTTCCTTCTTGTTATCTTGCATTTGTCGTTGTAGATCGAAGATGGATGCTTTGTTGATGTAGTTGTTCACGCCGTTGTTGTTGTCGTAGACCGGAGAGGAAATGCCTTGCCTATCCATCACAAGACTCGAGCAAATATGAGTGGGAGAAAGAGAAGAACTATACCAAATGTACCTTGACCAATGTTGAAGATGGATCAATGATCACTCAAATGTGTAACAAGGAAATAGCACAATTGGTACCAATTCTTGTCGGTTCTTACACCTACACAAGTAAAGCTTATGGTGGAGTTCGGTGACTATAGTGGCACAAAAATTTAATGCAAAATGTTAGCAAGAGTCAATAATGTTGAAAGAAATTCACAAATTCGCAAGCAAAACAAGTAGACCAATAGCAAAGAATGGTACACGGAAACACACACACATAGGGATAGATAAATGGGGTCGTGCAACCAAGGAATGAGCACAAAATGTGGAATCCACGGAAAACGCTCATTTGCACAACTCAAGAGAGACGCTAGCACGATTGCTCTATAGGCGGATACGACACTTGTGCACAACCTATAAGATGCAAAAGGAATAAACTTCTATCCCAAGTATGCTATGTATGTATAGTTCCTGGTGTTTCTCACAAGATGATCCAAGATGATCGGATATGACAATCTTATATGCAATGTGGTATGATGCTATGGCACACGCTTACAAGCTTCTTTGCTCTCTTTATTTTGCTTAAAAGCTTTAT
The DNA here is from genome assembly GCF_002162155.2 of Triticum dicoccoides. NCBI lineage: Eukaryota > Viridiplantae > Streptophyta > Magnoliopsida > Poales > Poaceae > Triticum > Triticum dicoccoides. Next base: position 209,077,879 of record NC_041389.1, on the reverse strand, counting down.
TTCTTTTTTTTCTTGTATGGCCACTTTTGCACAATGCACAAACCAAGATAGCAATAGTGTATATGCAGGAACAAACTTGTGACACAAGATATGATACCAATATATGCACCACGATGATATGGTATGTATGCTATGGGAAGTATGATCACTAATGTGCACAAGTCACGTTGCCGCCAATACTCAAATGGCTAGTCTCGATAGGCAAGTAACGCAAAATGGGCTAGGGGTTATCAATGCAATTTGCAAGGGGAATGTACAATGGTGTCGTCGAGGTTATCGTCCTTGGCGATGATGAGAGGCGGTGTTGCCGATGTGGACCCGTTCCTTGTTAGCCGAAACACCCTAGGAAACGGAAAAACCGCAAACTCAAAATCTCAAAGGCAAATGTCAAATGGTGGTAGCAGAAAACGGTGGTGGTTTGCACTTGGCAATGCGAAACTGGAATGATGAGCTATGCAAGTCGAAGTTGAAGTTGTCGTCCCTAAGTAGCCGAAACACCTTAGGAGACACAAGCCACAACTCAACAAGCTCAAACAAAATTGGGTTAAGTTGGGTTAGCGGAAGTGTATGGTGGGCAAGGTTATGCGGAAATGGTGGTGGTGGTTGATGAAGGAGCAACCGTCCCTAAGTAGCCGAAACACATTAGGAGACTCGAATCACTACTCAAGCAACCACTAATGCTATGGCAAACAAAAAGGGTTAGGTCGCGGAAGTCGGTTGTGGTGTAACGGATGATGTGGTGGAGGCCCTAGGAAAAGATGCAAAAATTCGCAAAATTTGATGGATTCAAATGATGTTGTTGGTATTTTTGTGGGATAGGGTATGTCAAGAGCTTCAAAATGAGCTAAAGAACGTCAAAATCGAAGTTCGGATGAATTAGTTATGGACGATACAAAAATCAGCCGCAGTATGAAACTACAGGTTACAGACGTCCGGGAAAGGTCGGATGTCCGGTCGTCGGACGTCCGGGAAGGCTCGGAAATCTGTAAAAACTGTTATGTACTGGTGGTTCCGGTCGTCCGGAGAGTTGCCGACGTCCGGGGCTTCGAAGGGGGTCCGCACGTCCGTAAAATGCCGGTCGTCCGGGGGTCGGGGTCAACGTGAGATGCGAGTTCGGGGGCGCGATTTTGAGTGGAAAATGGAGATTTTGGGGTCAAAATTGACGAGATTTCATGGATGAAAGATGGGGAAACTTGGGGAGACGCTAGATCCACTCAAAACCAAGCAAACCCATGGATCAAAATCAACAAAACATCATCAAACTAACAAATCACAAAAAAAATTGGGGGCTATTTTTGGTGGGGACTTTCGGATTTAGGATGAAATCAACAAAATCAAGCTAGAAAACACGGGGTAGGGGCTCCAAAAACGTGATCAACGTGGCTCATGATACCAAGATGATGTAGGGTGGAACCCTAGAGGTCGATCTTTCACGTTTGGAGAGGATCCCTACGAGCAACAGGAAGAACGCGCGGAAGGAAACGAGGGAAATCACGGGGGAACACAAGAGAAAACACTCAACCAACACGAATATGGTCACACATGTGCTAGATCCAAGAAACACAAAGATATACACGGTCCAAATCCAACAAAGGATGATACAAGTGGCGGTAGCTCATCTCCGAGAGGAGGTCTTGAATCCACGAGGGATCTTCCTGTAAAAGGGTCTTGAATCCATGGTGGATCTTCTCCGAAGAGGCCGCGGTCTCTCATGAGGAGGAGGTCCATATGGATGAGCAAAGCTCTATCTCAAATGAGCTAATCCTTTGCTAACCCTCTCTAGGAGGAGCAGGAGGTCTATTTATAGTCTAAGTGCAAAAGAGAGGCGAAGTGGAGGGGTACATGGGCTTCGGCCCGACACTGGATGCAGCCAGGGTCCAGACATCCGTGGGGCGCCGGTCGTCCGAAGGCTGGCGGGGTACCGAACATCCGGAGTTCTTCGGATGTCCGTAGATTCGGTTCTGTGGTCGCTGGCACGGTCGTCCGGAGGGGGCCAGTCGTCCGGAGCCTGGGAATCGTCAGACGTCCGGTCCAGGTCGGACGTCCGGCCGCTGTAGCATCTGCTAGCCTGTCTTCCTGGGGTTGTAGCGACCTCCAGGGGTCGGACGTCCGGGCTGGTCCGGTCGTCCGGATCCTGTAGCTTCCGAAGCAGCTCTTCTTCTTGATCCTTGTACTTGGCGTCCTCGCTAGCTCTTCCGTTGGTTGTGGTGGCTCCGTGGCTTTCCTCTAAGTACCTGATCATGCATAGCACACATGTTGGAGGTAGTAGCCATGTCTCACATGTAGAAAGTGAAGGTTCGGAGAGGAGCGAATTCACCTTGTGTCCGTTTGTTTGAGGTCTCGTCATATGTCCACTTAGGGTTTGGAGAGTAGTCGGAGTGTACATGGGGATGAACGCGGGATGCTCCGCATCATAGGCGTAGAATCTTTGGAGTCTGGCCGCATTCCATGGGTTCGGCTCGAGGCGATTATCGGATGCATCACGCAGTCGGTACACTCCTTCGATGAGAACTTTGTCAATAATGAAGGGACCCTCCCACTTGGGCTTTAGTTTGTCCTTTTTCTTCTCCAGTAGACGTAGAACGAGTTCGCCAATATTATAAGTCTTGGCCCGTACTTCTCTGCTTTAATACCTGCGAGCCTGTTGTTGATAGAATGTGGAACGGGATTTTGCAACGTCGTGCTCCTCTTCCAGGGCATCTAAGCTGTCCTGCTGATCGATCTCGGCCTCTCTCTCTCTCTTGGTACATGCGCACTCGATGTGAGTCATGAATAATATCACAGGGCAGTACAGCCTCTGCGCCGTACACCATGAAGAAGGGTGTGTATCTGGTAGTGCGTTTGGCGTGGTCCGCAGCCCCCAGAGTACGGAGTCGAGCTCCTCAACCCAGTGCATGTCTGATTCTTTTATGGATCGCACTAGTCTAGGTTTGATGCCGCTCATAATAAGATCATTGGCTCGTTCGACTTGACCGTTTGTTTGAGGGTGATAGACGGAGGCGTAATCGAGCTTAATGCCCATGTTGCCGCACCAAGTTTTCACCTCCTCGGCTGTGAAATTGGAGCCGTTGTTGGTGATGATGCTGTGGGGGACACCATAATGGTGCACAACACCCGATATAAAGTCTATCACGGGTCCGGATTCGGCCGTTTTAACTGGTTTGGCTTCTATCCATTTGGTGAACTTATCCACCATGACCAACAAGTATTTTTTTCTTATGGCTTCCTCCTTTAAGGGGTCCAACCATATCAAGCCCCCAGACCGTGAAAGGCCAAGTTATGGGGATTGTTTGTAGGGGATGGGTGGCATATGGCTTTGGTTGGTGAAAAGTTGGCATCTGGCGCAATGTTGGACAAGGTCTTGTGCGTCTACTGGAGCCGTCGGCCAGTAGAAACATGTACGGAAGGCCTTGCTTACAAGGGCCCGAGCTGCAGTGTGGTGACCGCCGAGGCCGGCATGAATTTCAGCCAAGAGTTGCCGCCCTTCCTCCTCGAAGATACATCTTTGAAGTACCCCGGTAGCGCTTTTCTTATAAAGCTCTGCCTCGTGGATTTTGTAGGATTTAGAGCGTCGCACAATGCAGCGTGCCTCATTTTGATCCTCGGGAAGTTCGTGCCTGTTAAGGTAGGCCAAGAAGGGTTCGGTCCATGGGGCAATAATAGCCATGATGAGATGGGCCGAAGGTGTTATTTCGGTGGCAGAGCCCCCGATTATGTCAGTGTGTTCGGAATCTGGGTTGTGGTCGGATCCGGACTGATGTTGCCGGTCTACCCTTGACACACCACGGATGGCTTGAAAAGCCTTTCCAGAAAGATGTTAGGTGGGATGGGGTCGCGCCGATGCGGGCGAGGACATCCGCCGCTTGATTGTTTTCTCGAACCACATGATGAAATTCAAGCCCCTTGAACCGAGCTAACATCTTAAGGACGACATTACGATAGGCCGCCATTTTTGGATCTTTGGCATCGAAGTCTCCATTTATTTGAGATATTGCGAGGTTTGAATCCCCACAGACTTCTAGTCATTGAATGCCCATGGAGATGGCCATCCAAAGACCATGCAATAGAGCCTCGTATTCGGCTGCATTGTTGGAGTCTGTGCATAATATTTGGAGTGCGTATTGGACTGTATCTCCAGTGGGGGATGTGAGGACAACACCTACTCCCAGACCTGCCAGCATTTTAGAGCCGTCGAAGTGCATGATCCAGTTGGAGTATGTGCCGTACTCTTTAGGGAGTTTGGCCTCTGTCCATTCGGCAACGAAGTCCGCCAGTACTTGGGATTTAATGGCTCGTTGTGGTTTATGTGTGATGTTGAACGGGAGGAGCATGATGGCCCACTTGGCAATCCGGCCCATGGCATCACGGTTATTTGTTATGTCATTGAGTGGTACTTCAGGGGCCACCATGATTGAACACTCTTGAAAGTAGTGTCGTAGTTTTTGGGATGCCATGAAGACCGCGTATGCTATTTTTTTATAATGTGGGTACCGGGATTTGCATGGTGTGAGGACAGTAGATACGTAGTATACCGGCTTCTGAACCGGAAATTTGTGTCCGAACTCCTCTCGTTCGACGACGAGCACCGCACTCACAACTTGGTGTGTTGCAGCTATGTATAACAACATGGGTTCGCCAACGTTCAGCGCGGCCAGGATTGGGTTGCTTGCCAAAAGAGCATTTATTTCCTCCAGTCCGGCCGTCGCCGCGTCCGTCCACTCGAAGTGTTCGATTCGTCGAAGAAGGCAATAAAGTGGCAATGCCTTTTCTCCCAATCAAGAGATAAAGCGGCTTAAAGCTGCCACGCATCCAGTTAGTTTCTGGGTTTATTTGAGATCTGTTGGGGTAGCCAACTGTGACAAAGCTCGGATTTCAGCTGGGTTTGCTTCAATTCCTCTATTGGAAACGATGAAGCCCAACAGCTTTCCGGCGGGAACGCCAACAATATGTTTTTCTGGATTGAGCTTAATGTCATACGTTTGGAGGTTATCGAACATGAGCCTTAGATCATCTATTAAAGATTCAGCATGTCTGCTCTTGATGACTACGTCGTCGACATATGCTTCAACTGTTTTGCCGATTTGTTTCTCTAGGCATGTTTGAATCATGCATTGGTAGGTGGCCCCAACGTTTTTGAGCCCGAAAGGCATAGTGTTGAAGAAGAAAGGCCCGTATGGGGTGATAAATGCCGTTGCGGCTTGATCGGACTCCATCATCTTGATTTGATGGTATCCGGAGTATGCGTCGAGGAAACACAATGAGTCGTGTCCTGCGGTAGCATCAATAATCTGATCGATGCGCGGGAGAGGGAAGGGATCCTTAGGGCAAGCCTTGTTGAGGTCTTTGAAATTGACACATAAGCGCCAGGATTTATCCTTCTTTGGTACCATCACGAGGTTTGCTCGCCAATCCGGGTGTTTTATTTCTCTGATGAATTCGGCTTCAAGTAATTTGGCTAGTTCCTCTCCCATAGCTTGTCGTTTGGGTTCTGAAAAGCGTCGTAGTGTCTGCTTGACCGGCTTATATCCCTACGTTATGTTGAGACTGTGTTCGGCCAATGTGCGTGGGATCCCCGGCATATCAGAAGGGTGCCAGGCGAAGATATCCCAGTTCTCGCATAGGAACGCCTGCAATGCGACGTCGATTGTGGGGTCGAGTTGTGCCCCGATGGATGTTGTCTTTGTGGAGTCCGCTGGGTGGACTTGGAATTTGACTATTTCGTTTGCTCGTTTAAAGGAGGTGGACTTGGATCGCTTATCGAGTATCACATCGTCCTTATCCACTATAAAGCGTAATGTAGTTAATTCTTCGGCCGCGAGGGCTTCGGACAATGCTTCGAGGGCCAAGGCGGCTGTTTTATTTTCGGCGCGGAGTGCTGTGTCTGGATCACTGGCAAGAGTGATAATTCCATTGGGCCCAGGCATGTTGAGCTTCATGTACCCGTAATGGGGTTTAGCTTGGAAGCTCGCAAACGCATCCCGCCCTAACAAGGCGTGATATCCACTAGTGAAAGGGGCCACCTGAAAGGTTATCTCTTCGGACCGATAATTCCCGGCGTGCCGAATACCACATCGAGTGTGATTTTTCCCGCACATCATGCCTCCTGGCTGGGAATAATTCCTTGGAAGGTTGTGGTGCTTTGCTCAATGCGGCTCCTGTCTATTTCCATTTTGTTGAGAGTTTCCTTGTAAATGAGGTTTAGTCCGCTACCGCCGTCCATGAGCACTTTGGTAAGCCGGAAGCCGTCCATGATTGGACTGAGGACCAAAGCGGCTGGTGCCGGGACTGTTCTGAATTGCGGCTTGTCACTGGCTCTAAAAGTTATGGCCGTGTCGTTCCAGGGGTTTATTGCTGCAACTTGGCAAACTTCGGCGAGGCCGCAGAGTGCTCTCTTGCGCCTGTTACCTGAGGCGAAAGTCTCGAGGACTATCAATACTGTAGTGTTGTGTTCTGTGGGATGTTGCTCTGTGGTGTTTTTTATGAGGAGATCCTCGCTGCTCCTGGCCACCTGCTGAAGTATCCAACATGCTCTAAGGTTGTGTGTTGGTACGATATTTGGTGTGGTATGTATTTTGCATGGCCTATCAAGCCATCCCTTCAAAACGGTTGTGCGCCCTATAGTGGGCTTTGATTTTTTTCGTGATTGGATCGGGCGACCTACGAGGGTACACCCTTTTTGTTTGGACGAGGGGTTTAGCGACAGCCAATGGATCCCAAAAGGCTGCCTGAGTTTTCCAGGCGCTTTCCATCGCGCTGTACTTCTGCACTATGATCGCCAAGTCATCAAAGTGTGATAGATGACGGCGATTTATGGTGTTAAGGAGTCCCTTGTCCGTGCAATTTTTGCAGAATAATGAGATTGCATCTTCATCGCAACAGTCTTTGACCTTGTCCTTGACAAGGAGCAATCTGGCCTAAAAGTGATGTACCGTCTCTTGGGACTGTTGTCTGATGCGGGAAAGATCGCTTGAGTCTGGGTGGGTGGGTGGATTTAAGTCCGAACCCTGATCCGATCTGTGACCTTGAGCTTGAGGAGTTTCCGAGCTTAATAGTTCGGGTTCCGGGGTGTCGACCAATTTCCTGACCCACAGTCCGATTCTAAGTTTGGAGTTTGGGGCCCGTCTTCCCACGGGCAGGTATCCGGCTCGGTGAGCTCGGAAATCCGGACATATTTCGTCCTCAATATAGGGGAGGAGTTGTTGCATTGCTCCTCCACCACCGCTATCTGATGGGTGATCGACGGAGATTCAATCTCTCTCTGATCGGGTTTAAGCCCAATCTGATCGTAGTCCAAAGCGACTCCCAAAGCAGCGATGCAATCCAGGAGCCCGTTTAGAGACAATAACACTGTTGGATCCATCTGCTCGGCGTATTGTGAGCTGCCGTGGAGACGATTTTTGATGACCCGAGAAGTCATTGTTGGCCCGACGGCCGAACAGGCGATCAAGACGAAGCCGCCCAGCCAGAGGGTTTGGCCTGAGGCCAGAGCTACCCGGGAGGTGATGTTGTCCTTGATAAAAAAAGCGAGCCATCAACCCTATCTTCGATGTCACAGTGGAACTCTCAATGAAAGTATCAATGTCGGTGTCAAAACCGGCGGATCTCGGGTAGGGGGTCCCGAACTGTGCGTCTAAGGCTAATGGTAACAGGAGGCGGGGGACACAATGTTTACCCAGGTTCGGGCCCTCTCGATGGAGGTAATACCCTACTTCCTGCTTGATTGATCTTGATGATATGAGTATTACAAGAGTTGATCTACCACGAGATCGTAGAGGCTAAACCCTAGAAGCTAGCCTATGATTATGATTGTTGTTGTCCTACGGACTAAACCCTCCGATTTATATAGACACCTGAGGGGGCTAGGATTACACAGAGTCGGTTATAGAGAAAGGATTCTTCATATCCAAATCGCCAAGCTTGCCTTCCACGCAAAGGAGAGTCCCATCTGGACACGGGACGGAGTCTTCTATCTTGTATCTTCATAGTCCAACAGTCCGGTATATGCATATAGTCCGGCTGTCCGAGGACCCCTTAATCCAGGACTCCCTCAGCTGTACACGCCCCGGAGTCTCTTGAGTGCTGCCCTGGGGCCACACGGGGGCTCCCACCCACGTCCTAGTGGAAGCACCATGCTTCGCGCTGGCCGTCGACACTGTCCCCAATGACTACGCCCAGCTAGTGGAAGCACTTAGCTCCGCACTGGTGAGAAGAACGAAGACCGAAGACTAAAGACCAGCTAGGCACCGGACACGGCCGTCTGCTTTTTGCCTCCTTTTTTGTACTTGTTTGCCGACCTTTTTTGAAGAAGTTTGTTTTCAGTGCGTTTATAAAACAGGGGGAGTTTTCATTTTCCGTTCGTGTCGCTCTCTTGGCTTCAGTTCTTGTGTTCTTTTCTTGCAGCTCCTGACCGCTACCCAGCCCTCTAGCACCTCGCGAGTGGGGGCTGGGTACGGTGTACGCGCTGGTGCCGAACGCCCCCGGGGGGCTCAAGGGTGCGGTTGCCCCACGCGCCCACCTTGCCATGGTCTGGCAGTTGGCTCTCGTGAGGCACTCTTCAGCAGGCCAGCAGGCCCCTCGGGAGACACAGAGCCTCACGAGCCCGCAGCAGGCTCGCCTCAGGAGAAGGGGCCCGACCGCAACGCCAGGCCCCATGCAAGACCCCCGAAACCCAAGATAAGTCATAAACATCTACCTTGCTCAGCGACCCACAGCCCTGCGGGGGCCCGCTCTGGATGTCACTTCAAAAGCATTTAGCGATCTCACACATCATAAGGGGCACCCCCTTCACAAAATGCTCTCATGAGAATATGTTTGAGTTTTCTTTATACAGGTTAAAGCAAAAGAAACACGGGCCTAGCTGCATGCGCCTTCTTCATCACTCCCATCCATGCTGCTAGTGCTGAAGTTGCCATCCTCCTCGTCATCACCACCCGCTCTAGCTCCTTTGGCTACGAGCACGACAGTGTTGTCCTCAGGAGTCAGCTCCTTCACCAAAGCATCCACATGACCATCCACCCACTTGGCAAGATTGTGGGTGGCCGCAGGCATAGGGGCTAGCATGGTGCCGAAATCGAAGTGGGAGTCAAGGTTCAGGAGGTTGCTAAAGATGTGTGAGAGCGCGCGCCCAAGGAGGCCCCGGCTCCTCTCCTCAACAAGATGGCGAGCTTTTGCGGCCTGATCCTCCAGGCGGGTCACGATATCAGTAAAGAGGTGGAGATGGCTGGCATAGTGGTTCTCGTGCGGGTGAGGGGTGCTCTCATCACAAACGGCGCCCAAGGCATTGTTGGACCTGATGCGCAGACCTTGGAGCATGGAACCGTGTTAGCGCTCCAGTGTCTGGCAGCGGCACTTTTCACTTGAAGCCTTCTCCAGGAGGGAGGCGGTGTCTTCAGCTTGCTTCCGAAGAGAGGATATCTCGGCGCGGGCAACATCCAGGGCAGATTCGGAGGAAGCCAGGCCCCACCGGGCAGCGCTCTCATGCTGCTCCATTGCCTACAGCTCGGCCTTCGGGATGGAGGTCTGGCCCTCAAGCTCAGCCTTAAGCAGCTCTAAGTCCAGGCGATGCCTTTCATCGAGCTCAGCGCGTGCCTTTGCCACCTTCTTCTCCACCTCCACCTGGAACTGAGCTTCCTGGGAGGCAACAGCGTCCTCAGCCATGGCGGCCTGCCGCTCCCTCACCTCCAGCCTCTCCAGTGCCAAGTTGTGTTCCACAGCCTCCAGCGTCAGGTCCTCATGGCGCCTCAGGAGCTCCGCCTCGGCAAGGGCCACCTCACCTGGAGAGGAGGCCAGCAGGGCACAATGCTCCTCGACTTCGCGCAGCAGGGCCGCATTTGAAGACAGAAGATCTCGCTCCCACTCCTCGGCCGCCTCGCGACAGCGGTTGGCTGCCTCAGCCTCTTCCATGGCGCGGGCGCAAGCTTCACGAGAAGCCGCGAGTGAGGCCGCCGCGCGTGCTTCAGCTTCGTCACGCCGAAGCTTCCCAAGGTTGATGGCCACCTTCAGCCGCTGCCACTCATCCTCCAAGCGGCGGTTCTCTGCCTCAAGCCTGGTGTTGACGTTGGCAAGCTCCCCGCCAAGATGGACCATCGCACGCATCACTTCACCGAAAAGCCCGAAGCACACCGCGCTACGACTGCGGGCAAACGCGAGCTCAGCGCCAAGGTCTTCGCCGGCTCCGGAAGTTGCCTGGGAGGCGCTAGGCGCTCCGGCAGTTGTCGGCCGAGGGCTGGCTGGCGTAGCCCTACAGCTTGAAGACGAAGGCTACCCGGAGGGCACCCCCCAGCCGGCAGTGACAAGAGGAAGGATCATCGGTGCACCCCTCGCCTAACGGGCAGAGTCGCGGGGGGAGAGAACATGGGGCCCAGCTCCGGGGAGCCCTTGAGGCGTCATGTTGGATGGAGTTAGTCTCACGCCCTGTGCAGGCTCGGGGCGCTGGGGGCTGCGCGCATGCGCGAAGCTGGAGTCCTTGGAGGTGCCTGCCTCCCGAGGTTTCGCCTTCATGGAGACCCTGCAAAACCCCAGCCATGAGAAAACGCGGTGCGCTTGGGGGTCAAGAGAAAAGGTACTTACTCATCGGCAGCCACATATCTCCTTGGCTTTAGCGGTCGACGGGTGCCGTCGTCGCGACACGAGGACCTCTTCATCTTCAGGAGTGACTCAAGGCACAGGTGGCGTCGACCAGACCCCGACGGGCGATCCTCAGGAGGGGGAGCGTTCGGCGTGGTGTCCGAAGCAGGGGTCCCAAGGCCAGGGGCGCCTAGCGTTACCTTCTGGCTCGTGGCTCCGGGGCCGTTGGTGGGCTCCTCGTCGTCATTAGCCACTCTGGAGCCATCCCGAGCGTCAGAAGCCCCTGCCTCCGGAGCTTGGGGTGGCTCCGGTTCTGCGGAAGCTCCTTCCTGGGCCCCAGAAGCCACAAGCTCCTGAGCCCCTAGCGGGGCCAGGCCTCCTTGTTCGAGCACAGATAGAGAAGGCAGCCACCCCCCCGAAAGATCAGCAGGCTCAGGCTCGCCAGTCAGGAGCTTGAGCAGCACGCTCAAGGTATCAGCAGCAAGCGACGGCTTCTGCCGCCTCATGGGATCCCCGGTGCATCTAAGCCCCACATCAGGCGAGCGTGGCGCTGGAGGGGAGAAATGCGCTGCTTCACGAATTCCTTCACCACCATTGGCACCGTCACCTCCAGTTCCCGGAGCCTCGCCAACCTCTTCCAGACAAAAGCAAGACGCTGGTCGGTGAGCTTCTCATGGCACCAGCCAGAGCTTGGCAAGGCCGGTGACCCAGGAATCGTGAGCACGGGGCGAACGCGCGGGCGTCCATCAGGAGCCACTGCTTCCGGAACCCCGTTGTGATAGGCGAAAGCTCGAAGTCGATCCCTGAGCCAGCGGTCGCGGCCACGGCTTCGAAGGTCGTGCACCCAAAGCGTTGGCGGGCGTCCACCAACCGGAGCAGGAAGAAATGGCGAAACAAGGCCACAGAGGGAGTGATGCCCACCATGGCCTCGCATAGAAAGGCGAAGACGGCGAGGAGGATGACGGAGCGAGGGTCCAGATGCAGCAAATGGATCTGGTAATGCGAAATCACAACATTGAAGAAAGGGGAGAAGGGGGAATCAGCCTAGCAAGAAGAGCATGGAGATAGATGGGAATCTCGATGGCACTCATCTCTCTGGTACGCCAAGACGTAGGGCAGACAACCATCGCCCTCCCCTCATTGGAATCGGCGGCGAGCTCATGGCGAACCTTTTCCAGCCCCTCCTTATTGATCACCATCGACTGCTCAAGGGCTGGCTCCAAGGCCGGCGGAGGACCGGCCAGTGCGAGCGGCTTCCCCTTCTTCTTCCTCGGTCTGGGAGCCATGGAGAATACCAAGAGAGGGCAAGGCGCCGGCACCAGATCTGTGGACGCATCGGCAAGATTGGGAAGGAAGAAACAAGAGCCGGGCATGGTACGCTGCGAAGGGCGAGTTGCACTAACAACGGGCGGCTACTGGGTCTACCGGATATCAAGGCGGCGTGGGGAAGTGGAGACGCCCACGTCCCATCAACCACCACGTGTCTTCAAGGCCGTAGGCTGATAGGGCCGGCGGCGCTCCGCCCTTGCCCTCTGGCTTTGCCTGGAAGCCAAGTCCGAGCGTGCATTGGGCCTGGGGGCTACTGTCAGCGTCCTGGATTCGGGGGTATCCAGCCCCGCCTGCCTGCGGCCCACCACGTGGCTTCATCGACGGTCTGGTACGGCCCAGCTTCAACAACGACACCACAAGAGCCTCGCGAGGGGGATGACGCCAAGACCCCCGAAGGAAGTGGCCTCCTCAGGAGGGCTCCTGAGGGGCGAAGAGTTCTATGCGAGATATCTCATGAGGCTCAGTCTGACGTGAGCGATGACGACCAAGGCCAGGCGGGCGCCAGGCGGGCGTAGAGCGCATGTTTCCTCTTTGGTGCAAGGGAGGCAAGTCACAGGCGCAGAGTCCCGAGGAATCAGCCAAAGGTTTTCATTCTGGTGCAACAAGACCAAGACCGCCAGGACGGCCGGACGGAGGTCATCAACGAGCCCACCGTAGCATCACGACCAGAGGCTTTTCACAAGTGAAGACTACTTTTGTCAGGATAGACTGTACTACGTGTCCCCTTTCAAATCCCACCGTTGTGGAATCCCTTCTCGCTCATATTTGGGAAGAGGACCAAGGCCACTATATATAGGACTTAGCCACCACCATAGGGAGGGACCAAAATCAGAACAAGTAGAGCACCACACCAGCTCAAGAACACCTCACCTCCTGAGGCTTGTTCATCCTTTGTACTAGTTCATCCATATCCCCTCGAGGCAATCCGCCACACCACACTGGATTAAGGTATTACACCACAACGATGGCCCGACCAGTATAAATATCTGTGTCTTTGTGTCTCCTTGAGCTCGACGAGCTAGGCTAGGGAGGATCGCGAGTAGGCAGGCTGGGCAGGTTGAGATCTCCACACGCACCCCAAAGTTCGAACCTCCCAAGGGTTGTCGGATCCCTAAATACAACAGCAAGGTCCGGGCATCTTAAGTTTCAAATAAGCATAGTGCATGACTGCATTAAAGCGGGTGAAAGCAGTTCGTCCGAGCAGTGTGTGATAACCACTGCAGAAAGGGACGATGTCGAAGATTAGTTCTTCACTGCGGAAGTTGTCTGGGGAGCCGAATACTACCTCTAGTGTTAGTGAGCCCGTACAACGGGCCTCCATGCCAGGTATCACACCTTTAAAGGTAGTGTTACTAGTCTTGATTCTTGATAGGTCGATGCCCATCTTGCGGACAGTGTCTTGATAAATCAAATTGAGACTGCTGCCCCCGTCCATAAGGACTCTAGTGAGATGGTATCCATCAATAATTGGATCGAGTACCTGGGCGGCCGAACCCCCGTGACGGATACTGGTTGGGTGATCCCTGCGATCAAAGGTGATCGTACAAGCTGACCATGGGTTGAATTTTGGGGCGACTGGCTCTACGGCGTAGACGTCCCTTAGTGCGCGCTTGCGCTCTCTTTTAGGAATGTGAGTGACATAGATCATGTTCACTGTTTTCACCTCGGGGGGAAACTGCTTTTGGCCCCCAGTGTTCGGCTGACGGGGCTCATCGTCGTCCTCACTTGGAGGTCCCTTTCCCTTATGTTTGGTATTTATCTTACAGGCTTGTTTGAAAACCAAACAATTTCTGTTGGTGTGGTTACCAGGTTTATCGGGTGTGCCATGAATCTGACAGGGGCTCTTAAGGATTTTGTCCAAGTTGGATGCACCGTCCCTGTTGCCTTTGAAAGGTTTCTTCCGCTGACCAGATTTAGAACCACTGAATCTGGCATTCACGTCGTATCATCTGGGTCATCATTACTACTCCGATGTTTATTTTTATTCCGATGTGGTCTATCATTGTTGTCCCTGGCCTCAGAAGTGTCGGGATCGCCGGAGTTGTTGCTTCTACGAGCCAACCAGCTATCTTCACCCGCACATAAATGGGTCATGAGTGCAGTTAAGCCTGCCATGGTCTTCGGCTTTTCTTGACCGAGGTGTCGGGCGAGCCATTCGTCACAGACGCTGTGCTTGAAGGCCGCTAAGGCTTCGGCGTCCGGATAGTCCACAATTAGGTTCTTTTTAATTAGGAACCAATTCCAAAGCTTGCGAGCCGATTCGCCAGGTTACTAGATTATGTGACTTAGGTCATCAGCATCCGGTGGCCGGACATAAGTGCCTTGAAAATTGGCCCAAAAAGCATTTTCTAAATCTTCCCAGCTTCCAATGGAGTTCTCTAGGAGGCTGTTCAGCCAGTGCCGTGCTAGTCCTTTCAGCTTTAGAGGAAGGTATTTAATGGCGTGGAGGTCATCTCCATGAGCAATATGACTATGGAGAAGAAAGTCTTCGATCCAGACGGCTGGATCCATCGTTCCATCGTACTGCTCGATGTTTACGAGTTTGAACCCTTTCGGAAACTGGTGTTGCATTACCTCATCAGTAAAGCACATAGGGTGTGCAGCACCCCTATACCATGCGATATCACGATGGAGATCAGATGACATCTGAGTTTGCTGCTGATCCCGAATATTGTAATATTCATCACGTCGGACTTCATAGCCATTATCTTGTGCCGGGGCACGGCCTCTTGATCCATAGATCAATCTGGTCTGATCGGCTTTATTGGCCAGGTCTTGGTGCAAGTCATATGTGTAGCTCGCAGCTGTTGTCTCCTTGCCTCTTCGGCGAGGGGGTGCAGGCTGGTGTTTGGCTTGATATGCCGCTTTTTCCCGTCCACATGGTGGTAGTCTGGTTGGTATGCCTGATTATATTTCGACGGTATTAGCTCAAGGGCTTCGTCGTTGAATTATGGCAGCAGCTTGCGCTTGGGGTAACTTTTTGCAGATCGCTCATGGCCATACTCCTCGGCGGCTAGGACATTGGTCCACCTTTCGTTGAGCGTATCTTGTTCAGCTTTGAGCTGATGCTGTTTTTTTTTTCAGGCCCCGCACGGTGGCGATGAGTTGTCTCTTAAAGCATTCTTGTTCAAGAGGTTCCTCTGGGACGATAAAATCTTTTTCACTGAGGCTAACATCCTCTTCGGAGACTGGCATGTAATTGTTGTCTTCCAAATCTTTGTGATCAGCGTGTCCGGGGCTATACTGACCCTCCTCCCTCTCATCCTGTTCGGATGTGGGCTCGACGGGGTGTTTGGGATCTTCAGCATTATCCAGAATCTCATAATCTCCGGTGCCGGTATTACTATCCTTCGCCCGACGCGATCATGAGCGGCGGCGCTCACGTTGGTGCTTTGGTGGTTCATCAACGGGCTTGTCCTCATCGGGATTCTGATTATCCTCGTCGTCCTTTTTATCAAGAGTGTCCACCATGTATACGTCATAGGTTGAAGTGGTCGTCCAACATCCTGTGATGGGTGGTACTTGGCCTGATTCGGCGTCGGCATCGTTGTCCATACCGTCAATGTCTTCGGACGCATAGTCTAGCATGTTGGTTAAATCCTCAACAGTGGATATTAAGTGGGTGGTGGGCTGGTCATAAAATTCCCCGCTCCCAACCCCCAGCCCATGCTGGGTGCAGTTCGGTGGCGAAGCTTCCGTAATGGCGAGAGAACGCATCAAACCCAGTGCTTCGTCTAAGGGAGAAGCTGGGTGGGAGTCTGCGGATCTGAAGGGCTGTGTTCGACGACAGGCGCCTGATCGGGCCCGGTCGGCGAAGACCTTGATATTTCGGAGCTATCGTCCAGAGGCAAGTCCAAAACCGCGTCTGGGTCTCCGATCGGAAGTTCCATGGTAGAAAAGAGTCCGGCGGGGATGATCCTCTCGTGTTCGGACGATACGACCCGCTCCAGATCTAAGGCCGAGGCGGTTGTGAGTGTTGACCCCTGGACGGGATCTAAGAGCGGATCTGAAGAGCTTCCTTCATGGGGGCTAGGGGCAGCAACCAAGGCCGCGAACCCCTCAAAGATTAGATCTCCTCAGATATTGGCGATGTAATTCAGGTTTCCAAACCTGATCTCATGGCCGGGGGCATAACTGTCGACCTTCTCGAGGCGGTCGATCGAGTTGGCACAAAGCACAAAGCCGCCAAACACAAAGACCTGTCCGGGGAGAAAGGTTTCCCTGGACGCAGCGTCATCGTCGATGAAGAGGCACGCCATCAATCCTTCTGTTGACGATACAGCGGAGCTCTCAATGAAAGCACCAATGCCGGTGTCAAAACTGGCAGATCTCAGATAGGGTGCCCAAGTTGTATGTCTAAGGATCGATGGTAAAATGATCAAAGGGACACAGTGTTTACCAAGGTTCGGGCCCTCTTAATGGAGGTAAAACCCTACTCCTGCTTGATTATATTCGACGAGTATAGGGGTTACAAGAGTTGATTTGCCTCGAGATCGTAATGGCTAAACCCTAGCTTGGCTAGCCTATCAATGTTATGATCCATCCTTCGGTCTAAACCCTCCAGTTTATATAGATAACAGAGGGGCTTCGGGTTGTACAAAGTCAGTTTAACAGAAAGGAAATAGTATATCCAGACATCTAAACTTGCCGTTCATGCATAAGGGAGTCCTAACCGGACAAGAGAGGTGGTCATTGATAACCCACAAGTATAGGGGATCGCAACAATTTTCGAGGGCAGAATATTCAACCCAAATTTATTGATTCAACACAAGGGGAGCCAAATAATATTCTCAAGTATTAGCAGTTGAGTTGTCAATTCAACCACACCTGGATAACTTAGTACCTGCAGCAAAGTATTTAGTAGCAAAGTAGTGTGGTAGTAACGGTAACAGTAGCAAAAGTAATAGTAGTAGTTTTGTAGTAATTGTAACAGTGGCAACGGTAAAGTAACTAAGCAAAGAGCAATATGTGGAAAGCTCATAGGCACTAGATCGGTGATGGATAATTATGTAGGATGTGATTCCTCATGTAATGGTTATAACATAGGGTGACACAGAACTAGCTCCAGTTCATCAATGTAATGTAGGCATGTATTCCGAATATAGTCATACGTGCTTATGGAAAAGAACTTGCATGGCATCTTTTGTCCTACCCTCCCATGGCAGCGGGGTCCTATTGGAAACTAAGGGATATTAAGGCCTCCTTTTAATAGAGTACCGGACAAAAGCATTAACACTTAGTGAATACATGAACTCCTCAAACTACGGTCATCACCGGCAAGTATCCCAATTATTGTCACTTCGGGGTTAACGGATCATAACACATAATAGGTGACTATAGACTTGCAAGATAGGATCAAGAACTCACATATGTTCATGAAAACATAATAGGTTCAGATCTGAAATCATGGCACTCGGGCCCTAGTGACAAGCATTAAGCATAGCAAAGTCATAACAACATCAATCTCAGAACATAGTGGATACTAGGGATCAAACCCTAAGAAAACTAACTCGATTACATGGTAAATCTCATCCAACCCATCACCGTCCAGCAAGCCTATGATGGAATTACTCACGCACGGCGGTGAGCATCATGAAATTGGTGATGGAGGATGGTTGATGATGACGACGGCGACGGATTCCCCTCTCTGGAGCCCCGAACGGACTCCAGATCAGCCCTCCCGAGAGAGTTTAGGGCTTGGCAGCGGCTGTGTATCGTAAAACGCGATGAATCTTTCTCTCTGATTTTTTTCTCCGCGAACGTGAATATATGGAGTTGGAGTTGAGGTCGGTGGAGGTCTAGGGGGCCCATGAGGCAGGGGGAGTGCCCTAGGGGGGGCGCCCCCACCCTCGTGGACAGGGTGTGGGCCCCCCGGTGCTGATTCTTTCGCCAATATTTTTTATTAATTCCAAAAAGTCGCTCCATGGATTTTTAGGTCATTTTGAGAACTTTTATATTTGCACAAAAATAACACCATGGCAGTTCTGCTGAAAACAACGTCAGTCCGGATTAGTTCCATTCAAATCATGCAAGTTAGAGTCCAAAACAAGGGCAAGAATGTTTGGAAAAGTAGATACAACGGAGACGTATCAACTCCCCCAAGCTTAAACCTTTGCTTGTCCTCAAGCAATTCAGTTGACAAACTGAAAGTGATAAAGAAAAACTTTTACAAACTCTGTTTGCTCTTGTTGTTGCAAATATGTAAAGCCAGCATTCAAGTTTTCAGCAGAGGTTATGAACTAACCATATTCACAATAACACTTAGGTCTCATGTTTACTCATATCAATGGCATAATCAACTAGCGAGCAATAATAATAAACCTCGGATGACAACATTTTCTCAAAACAATCATAATATGATATACAAGATGGTATCTCGCTAGCCCTTTATGAGACCGCAAAACATAAATGCAGAGCACCTATGAAGATCAAGGACTGACTAAGCATTGTAATTCAAGGTAAAAGAGATCCAGTCATAGTCATACCCAATATAAATTAACAGTAATGCATGCAAATGATAGCGGTGCTCTCAAGCGGGTGCTTTTTAATAAGAGGGTGATGACTCAACATAAAAGTAAATAGATAGGCCCTTCACAGAGGGAAGCAGGGATTTGTAGAGGTGCCAGAGCTTGATTTTGAAATAGAGATAAATAACATTTTGAGCGGTATACTTTCATTATCAACATAACAACTGAGAGATATCGATATCTTCCATGCTACACACATTATAGGCGGTTCCCAAATAGAATGGTAAAGTTTATACTCCTCCTCCACCAACCAGCATCAATCCATGGCTTGCCTGAAACAACGGGTGCCTCCAACTAACAACAATCCTGGGGGAGTTTTGTTTGCAATTATTTTGATTTGATTTGAGCATGGGACTGGGCATCCCGGTGACCAGCCATTTTCTCGTGATGAGGAGCAGAGTCCACTCCTCTTGAGAATAACCTACCTAGCATGGAAGATACAGACAACCCTAGTTGATACATGAGCTGTTCGAGCATACAAAACATAATTTCATTTGAAGGTTTGGAGTTTGGCACATACAAATTTACTTGGAACGACAAGTAGATACGGCATATAGGAAGGTGTGGTGGACTCATTTGGAACAACTTTGGGGTTTTTGGAGTTTGGATGCACAAGCAGTATTCCCTCTTAGTACAAGTGAAGTCTAGAAACAGACTAGGAAGCGACCAACTAGAGAGCGACAACAGTCATGAACATGCATTAAAATTAATCAACACTGAGTGCAAGCATGAGTAGGATATAATCCACCATGAACATAAATATCATGGAGGCTATGTTGATTTTGTTTCAACTACATGCGAGAACATGTGCCAAGTCAAGTCACTCGAATCATTCAAAGGAGGATACCAGCCTATCATACCACATCACAACCATTTTAATAGCATGTTGGCACGCAAGGTAAACCATTATAAACTCCTAGATAATTAAGCATGGCATAAGCAACTATAATCTCTAATTGTCATCGCAAACATGTTTATTCATAATAGGCTGAATCAGGAACGATGAACTAATCATATTTACGAAAACAAGAGAGGTTGAGTTCATACCAGCTTCTCTCATCTCAATCATTTCATCATATATCGTCATTATTGCCTTTCACTTGCACGACCAAACGGTGTGGATAATAATAATAGTACACGTGCATTGGACTAAGCTGGAATCTGCAAGCATTCAATTCAAGGGAGAAGACAAGGTAATATGGGCTCTTGGTTAAATCAACAATAATGCATATAAGAGCCACTCAACATTTTCATCATGGTCTTCTCCTCTCGACCCCCAAAGAAGAGAAATAAAACTATTTACACGGGAAAGCTCCCAACAAGCAAAAGAAGAATGAGAAATATTTTTGGGTTTTCTTTTAGTTTCTCCTATAAGCATGGAAAATAAACTAGCTAAAAGCTACAACTAATTTTTTGGTTTTTCTTAAGGTTATTCAAAAACACAAGAAGAAAACTAGAAAAAGAAATTAAACTAGCATGGATAGTACAATGGAAAAGTATGAGCACCGACGACTAGAATGAGTGTGTGAACATGAATGTAATGCCGGTGAGAAATACGTACTCCCCCAAGCTTAGGCTTTTGGCCTAAGTTGGTCTATGCCCATGGATTGCGGCTACTCTCCCCGTTGTACTGAGGAGTGTCATCAGAGTACCACTGGCTAGCGATCTCCTCCGGATCCCACTAATAAAAGGACGGTCAATAAGGGTCAAGTGGTTGTTCCAGCTCAGGCTCTGGGGCTGATGTCTGGCCCCGGTACGCGTAAACGGCCTCTGGCAAGATGAGGTACGTGCCTGCAGTTAAGTCAAACAAAGAGGGTGCAGGCAAGATAATAGTCTCACTGTGAGTTTTATGGAATCTCAAATTATACTTAAGCATCTTCTCATCATTTTTAACAATAAACTCATGTGCTACCATACTCTTATAATCTAGAAAGGTAGGGGGCAGCAGCTTTTCTTCTTTCTCATAATGCCTGGTAGGTATCCTAATGTGTTTAGCAAGGCGTGAAGCATAGATGCCTCCAAAGATGGGGCCCTTTGTACGGTTCAGGCTTAATCTTTTAGCAACAATGGCGCCTAAACAAACAGTGTTATCACGAAATAAAGCATGGCACAAGATAATAATATCAGGAACACTAAGGTTTCCACAATTCCCGCGACCAATTAAGCATCTACTAGCAAATATTGCAAAGTAACGTAGAACAGGAAAGTGTATGCTAGTAATTCTTGCATCGGAAACCTTCCTCGTTTCCCCTACAATAATCATATCCATAAATCCATCCACATCTTTACGATGTGGTTCCTCTAGGCTGCCCTCGAAGGGTATCTTGCAAACCGCACAAAATTCACGTAGTGACATCTCCCTAGCCTCATCATATAAATGAAATTCTACTGAAGGAGGTGATTTCTTAGGATGAAAGTAAAAAAATTTCATGAAAGTATTGGTGAGTAAGAGATACTGTTCGAGCTGGTCGTGGAGGAAGTCGGTGAGGCCCGCATCATCAGCCAAATAATAAAAATCATCTTGAATCCCGGCTGCTCTCAAGAACTCATCCCAAGGCCATTCACATGGCCGAACTTCCCGACGTGAGGGAGATTATACTTGGGATTTTTATTCTCCTTAGCCTGTTTATCCTTCGAGCTTTGGCTCGAAGAGCCCCTCAAAAATCTCTTCATCATTTTCTGAAAATTTCTGAAAATTTTAGTAACTCAAAATAAAAGTGAACCAAACTCAACAAAATTGATAGCAACTACTCCCACAAGTGCCTAGAGACTATATCATGCATTAGAACTACTTGGGACCATATAAATTTGACATGCAAGCTCAAGAACAGGGTCACCTTAGCAGCAAAATTTTGCAATGAATAAAGCACTAGAACAAAAACAAATTGGACCATTGGAGGAGTCACATACCAAAGAACAATCCCCCAAAGCAGTTTTGTGAATGGAGCTTTGAACAAGGAGATAGAAAATGGCAGCAAAATGAGATAGAACTCGTGCTTGAGCTGGATAGTGATTTTTTGGGGAGGAAGAAGAAGAGCATGGGTGCAGGAATAAGTGGAGGGGGGCCACCATGGGCCCACGAGGCAGGGGCGCGCCCCATGGGGGTGGGCGCGCCCTGGACCCTCGTGGCCAGGTGCTTGCTCCCCCTGCTGTGTTCCCAGTGCCAGATATTCTCAAATATTCCATAAAAAATCATACTAAATTTTCAAGGCATTTGGAGAACTTTTATTTTCGGGGATTTTTTTTTATTGCATGGATAAATCAGGAAACAGACAGAAAAATACTTTTTTTGCTTTATTTAATCTAAATAACGGAAAGTAAAAAGAGGGTACAGAAGGTTGTGTTTTCTAACTTCATCCATCTCATGCTCATCAAAAGGAATCCACTAACAAGGTTGATCAAGTCTTGTTAACAAACTCATTCCGAATAACATGGAACCGGAGAAATTTCGAATAACACTAGGTTACCTCGACGGGGATATGCACATCCCCAACAATAAGAATATCATATTTCTTCTTAATAGTAGGAAGAGGAAATTCAAAACCTCCAAAAATAATTGATGGAATTTTTCTAATAGAATTGATACTGTGAACTTGAGGTTGTTTCCTCCGAAAGTGTACCGTATGCTCATTACCATTAACATGAAAAGTGACATTGCCTTTTTTGCAATCAATAACAGCCCATGCAGTATTCAAAAAGGGTCTACCAAGGATAATCGACATACTATCGTCCTCGGGAATATCAAGAATAACAAAGTCCGTTAAGATAGTAACGTTTGCAACCACAACAGGCACATCCTCACAAATACCGATGGGTATAGCAGTTGATTTATCAGCCATTTGCAAAGATATTTCAGTAGGTGTCAACTTATTCAATTCAAGTCTACGATATAAAGAGAGAGGCATAACACTAACACCGGCTCCAAGATCACATAAAGCAGTTTTAACATAGTTTCTTTTAATGGAGCATGGTATAGTTGGTACTCCTGGATCTCCAAGTTTCTTAGGTATTCCACCCTTAAAAGTATAATTAGCAAGCATGGTGGAAATTTCAGCTTCCGGTATCTTTCATTTATTTGTAATAATATCCTTCATGTCTTAGCATAAGGATTCACTTTAAGCATATCAGTCAAACGCATACGCAAAAAGATAGGTCTAATTATTTCAGCAAAGCGCTCAAAATCCTCATCATCCTTTTTCTTGGATGGTTTAGGAGGAAAATGCATGGGTTTCTAAACCCATGGTTCTCTTTCTTTACCGTGCTTCCTAGCAACAAAGTCTCTGTTATCATAACGTTGATTCTTTGATTGTGGGTTATCAAGATCAACATCAGGTTCAATCTCTACATCATTATTATCGCTAGGTTGAGCATCAACATGAACATCATCATTAACATTATCACTAGGTTCATGCTCATCACCAGAATGTATTTCAGCATCAGAGATAGAAATATCATTGAGATTCTCAGGTGTGTCTACAACAGGTTCACTAGAAGCATGCAAAGTCCTATCATTTTTCCTTTTCTTCCTCTTAGAAGGACTAGGTGCATCAACATTATTTCTCTGAGAATCTTGCTCAATTCTATTAGGGTGGCCCTCAGGATACCAAGGTTCCTGGGTCATTTTACCCGTTCTAGTTGCCACTCTAACAGCAAAGTCATGTTTATTATTTAATTCATCGAGCAAATCATTATGAGCCTTAAGCACTTGTTCTACTTGAGTGGTAACCATATAAGCATGTTTACTAATAAGTTTAAGTTCATTCTTACCTCTAGACATACAATCACTCAAGTGTCCAATCATATAAGCATTACTTTTCAATTGTCTACCAACATAAGCATTGAAGTTTTCTTGTTTAGCCATAAAGTCAACAAATTCATCCAATCATTGGCTAGCAAACTTAGTAGACGGGATTTCAACTTTATCATATCTATAGAGAGAATTTACCTTTACTACCTGTGTTGGGTTATCAAGACCATGTATTTCTTCGATAAGTGGTATATTAAGGCCATGTATTTCTTTAACAGGAGGTAAATTCTTAACATCTTCAGCTTTAATACCTTTTTCTTTCATAGTTTTCTTTGTCTCTTGCATATCTTCTGGACTGAGAAATAGAACACCTCTTTTCCTTGGAGTTGGCTTAGGAGTTGGCTCAGGAGTTGGCTCAGGAAGTGTCCAATTGTTTTCATTAGTCAACCTATTATTCAATAATGCTTCAGCTTGATCAACAGTTCTTTCCCTGAAAACACAACCAGCAAACCTATCCAGGTGGTCTTTGGAAGCATCGGTTAGTCCATTATAAAAGATATCAAGTATTTCATTTTTCTTAAGAGGATGATCAGGCAAAGCATTAAGTAATCGGAGAAGCCTCCCCCAAGCTTGTGGGAGACTCTCTTCTTCAATTTGCACAAAATTATATATTTCCCTTAAAGCAGCTTGTTTCTTATGAGCAGGGAAATATTTAGCAGAGAAGTAATAAATCATATCTTGGGGACTACGCACACAACCAGGATCAAGAGAATTAAACCAAGTTTTAGCATCACCCTTTAATGAGAAAGGAAATATCTTAATGATATAGTAGTAGCGAGATTTCTCATCATTAGTGAATAGGGTGGCTATATCACTTAATTTAGTAAGATGTGCCACAACAGTTTTAGATTCATAGCCATAAAATGATCAGATTCAACCAAAGTAATTATCTCAGCATTGACAGAGAAATCATAATCCTTATCAGTAACAAAAATAGGTGAAGTAGCAAAAGCAGGGTCATATTTCATTCTAGCATTCAGAGATTTATGTTTCAGTTTAGCTAATAATTTCTTAAGATCGGATCTATCATTGCAAGCAAGAAAATCTCTATAAGTTTCTTCATCCATAACATAACCCTCAGGAACAATAGGCAATTCATATTTAGGGGGAGAACCTTCATCATCACTATCATCAATAATATCAGTTTCAAGAATTTCATTCTCTCTAGCCCTAGCAAGTTGTTCATCAAGAAATTCACCTAATGGCACAGTAGTATCAAGCACCGAAGTAGTTTCATAATAAGTATCATGCATAGTAGCAGTGGCATCATCAATAACATGCGACATATCAGAATTAATAGCAGAAGTAGGTTTAGGTGTCGCAAGCTTACTCATAACAGAAGGAGAATCAAGTGCATAGCTAGATGGCAGTTCCTTACCTCCCCTCGTAGTTGAGGGATAAATCTTAGTTCTTTCATCTTTCAAGTTCCTCATAGTGATAAGCAGATATAAATCCCAAGTGACTCAAAGAATAGAGCTATGCTCCCCGGCAACAACGCCAGAAAATAGTCTTGATAACCCACAAGTATAGGGGATCGTAATAGTTTTCGAGGGTAGAGTATTCAACCCAAATTTATTGATTCGACACAAGGGGAGCCAAAGAATATTCTCAAGTATTAGCAGTTGAGTTGTCAATTCAACCACACCTGGATAACTTAGTATCTGCAGCAAAGTATTTAGTAGCAAAGTAGTATGGAAGTAACGGTAACAGTAGCAAAAGTAATAGTACCAGTTTTGTGTAATTGTAACAGTGGCAATGGTAAAGTAACTAAGCAAAGAGCAATATGTGGAAAGCTCGTAGGCATTGGATCAGTGATGGATAATTATGTCGGATGTGATTCCTCATGTAATGGTTATAACATGGGGTGACACAGAACTAGCTCCAGTTCATCAATGTAATGTAGGCATGTATTCCGAATATAGTCATACGTGCTTATGAAAAATAACTTGCATGACATCCTTTTTCCTACCCTCCCGTGGCAGCGGGGTCCTATTGGAAACTAAGGGATATTAAGGCCTCCTTTTAATAGAGTACCTGACCAAAGCATTAACACTTATTGAATACATCAACTCCTCAAACTACGGCCATCACCGGTAAGTATCTTGATTATTGTCACTTCGGGGTTAATGGATCATAACACATAATAGGTGACTATAGACTTGCAAGATAGGATCAAGAACTCACATATATTCATGAAAACATAATAGGTTCAGATCTAAAATCATGGCACTCGGGCCCTAGTGATAAGCATTAAGCATAGCAAAGTCATAGCAACATCAATCTCAGAACATAGTGGATACTAGGGATCAAATCCTAACAAAACTAACTCGATTACATGATAAATCTCATCCAACCCATCACCGTCCAGCAAGCCTACGATGGAATTACTCATGCACGGCGGTGAACATCATGAAATTGGTGATGGAGGATGGTTGATGATGACAACGACGACGGATTCCCCTCTCTGGAGCCCCGAACGGACTCCAGATCAGCCCTCCCGAGAGAGTTTAGGGCTTGGCGGCGGCTCCGTATCGTAAAATGCGATGAATCTTTCTCTCTGAATTTTTTCTCCGCGAATGTGAATATATGGAGTTGGAGTTGACGTCAGTGGAGGTCCAGGGGGCCCACGAGGCAGGGGGCGCGCCCTGGGGGGCGCCCCCACCCTCGTGGACAGGGTGTGGGCCCCCTGGTGCTGATTCTTTTGCAGTATTTTTTATTAATTCCAAAAAGTCGCTCCGTGGATTTTCAGGTCATTCCGAGAACTTTTATTTCTGCACAAAAATAACATCATGGCAGTTCTGCTGAAAACAGCGTCAGTCCGGATTAGTTCCATTGAAATCATGCAAGTTAGAGTCCAAAACAAGGGCAAAAATGTTTGGAAAAGTAGATACGATGGAGACGTATCAGTCATCTTCTTTGTATCTTGACGGCCCATTAGTCTGGCCCATATCAAACAGATCGGACATCCGAGGACCCCTTAGTCCAGGACTCCCTCAACAGGTAGTACAGGTAAATTCTCTCTATAGATTTGATGAAGGTGATATTCCTTATACTAAATCTGCTAGTCAATGCTTGGATGAATTGGATAACTTCATTGTTAAACAAGAAAACATCAATGCATATGTTAGTAGACAATTGAAACAAAATGCTTATATGATTGAACACTTGAGTGACTTTATGTTTAGAACTGTTAATGATGTCAAGGGTGTGAGTAAACATGCATCCATGATAAAAACCCAAGTAGAACAGGTTCTCAAAGCACCAAATGATTTGCTTAATGAGATGAACAATAAGATGAATGATCATGTTGTTAGAGTTATGACTAGGTTTGGTAAAATGACTCAAGAACCTTTGTATCCTGAAGGCCATCCTAAAAGAATTGAACAAGACTCTCAAAGAATTAATACTGCTACACCTAGTCCTTCTAGTAATAAAAAGAAAAAGAATGATGATAGGACTTTGCATGCTTCTCGTGAACCTACTGTAGACACACCCGACAATCCAAATGATATTTCTATTTCTGATGCTGAAACACAATCAGGTGATGAACATGAACCTAGTAACAATGATAATTATAATGCTCATGTTGATGCTTAACCTAGTAATGATAATGATGTGGAGATAGAACCTGTTGTTGATCTTGATAACCCACAACCTAAGAATAAAAAATATGATAAGAGAGACTTCATTGCTAGGAAACATGGTAAAGAAAGAGAACCTTGGGTTCAGAAACCCATGCCTTTTCCTCCTAAAGATTCAAAGAACAAAGATGATGGAGAATTCAAGCGCTTTGTTGAAATGCTTAGATCTGTCTTTTTGCATTTGCGTTTGACTGATATTATGGAAAATGCCTCCTTATGCTAAGTATATGAAAGATATCATTACAAATAAAAGAAAGATACCATAAGCTGAAACTTCCACCATGCATGCTAATTATACATTTAAAGGTGGAATACCAAAGAAACTAGGAGATCCAGGAATACCAACTATAGCATCTCCATTAAAACAAACTATGTTAAAACTGCTTTATGTGATTTGGGAGCCGGTGTTAGTGTTATGCCTTTATCTTTATATCGAAGACTTGATTTGAATAAGTTGACACCAACTGAATTCTCTTTGCAAATGGCTGATAAATCAACTGCTATACCCATCGGTATTTGTGAGGATGTGCGTGTCGTAGTTGTGAATGTTACTATCTTAACGGACTTTGTTATTCTTGATATACCCGATGACGACAGTATGTCGATCATCCTTGGTAAACCCTTTTTGAACACTGCAGGGGCTGTTATCGATTGCACCAATGGCAATGTCACTTTTCATGTTAATGGTAATGAACACATGGTACACTTTTCGAAGAAACAACCTCAAGTGAATAGTATCAACTCTATTGGAAAATTTTCAACAATTACTATTGTAGGTTTTGAATTCCCTATTCCTAATATCAAAAAGAAATATGAAATTCTTATTGTTGGGGACATGCATATCCTCGTTGAGGTAACCTAGTGCTATATGAAGATTCTCCGATTTCATGTCATTCAGAAGAAGTTTGTTAATAAGACTTGATCAACCTTATTAATGGATTCCTTCTGGTGGGCATGTGGTCGATGAATTTAGTAAACACAACCTTTTGTACCCGCCTTTTACTTTCTATTATTTAGAATTAATAAAGTAGAAATGCCATGATTATGTTGTTTTCTGGATTTTCCGTGCAATATAAAATGACAAGAAAATAAAAGTTCTCCAAATGCCCTGAAAATTTAATATGATTTTTTCTGTAATATTTAAAAAATATTGGCACTGAACACACCCCAGGGGGTGCACCTGTGAGCCACAAGCTCATAAGGCGCGCCCACCCCCTGGCGTGCCTAGCAAGCTTGTGGGGCCCATGTAGGCCCCTCACTTATTTCGGCCTCCCAAGCACTTCTTATTCCTCGAGAAAAAATCGCTCCCTTGCTCAAACCCATGTTCTTGCTCATCTTGCTGCCATTTTCGATCTCCTTGCTTGGAACTCCGTTTCCGAAACTATTTTGGGGGATTGTTCATCGGTATGTGACTCCTCAGTTGGTCCATTTAGTTTTTTTCTAGTGGTTTATTATTTGCACATTTAGCAACTATAGGTGACCATGTTCTTGAGCTTGCATGTGAAATTGATATGGTTCCAACTAGTTTTGGTGCTTGATATAGCCTCTAGACACTTGTTAGAGTAGTAGCTATCAATTTTGTTGGGTTTTGTTCACTTTTATTTCGAGTCACTAAAAATTTCAGAAATTTTCAAAGAAAAGAAAAGCCATGAGGTGGTGGTTAAGGGGCTCATCAAGCCAGAATTTGGAGAAAAATCTGAAGGAAAGGCCCAAGTACCGTCTTCCACGTATGGCAGAAATTCGGCCGTGTGAGTGGACGTGTGATTTGTTCTTGAAGGAGGCAGAATTGATGAGGATTTCTATTATTTGGCGAATAATGCCAGCATCATCCCCTTCCTCTGAGATTAATGCGACCAATACCTCCTACTCACTAATACCTTTGTGCAAAGCTTTCACTTTTATCCTAGGAAGAACTACCCATGGTAGAATTTAACTTGTATGATGTGCCTGAGGAAATGACATTATATGATTTTTGCAATGTTTGCAAATTACCTTATGAGGGCAGTAACAGTGATCCACGTCCTAGAGACATGGAGGATTTCATTTCTAAAACTACTATGGGGGAAGAGAGAGGAGTGTCGAAAGCAAGGGTGGCTAGTTTACATTTTTCCCGTTTTACATTACTAGTCAGTATTTGCTGGGAGATGTTTGATCGGTCGGTGGGAGAGTGGATCTCTTAGTTCACCGGACCTTGCTAGTTTGCGTCATGCTTTATATGTTGATAAAACTTTTAGTCTGGGTTCCATGCTTGCTCGGCGGTTACACACAAACCATTCAAAGGGTATTATTTACGGTGGTGTCTATGCCTCCTGCCTCGCTGCACATTTTGAGATTCCTATTAGACATGAGGAGGAGGAGGAGGAGATGTTCCTACACACTAAATATTTAGATTATGCTAGTACGGTATCACATCATTTTATTGACAATGATAAGCAAAAACGAATTCTCTATAACTTAGTATTTAGTCAGGGTACTCGTGAGATTATTACTTTGCCTGCACCTGCGTTGTTCGATCTTTATCCAGGAAAGTACACTATTATGCCTGATGACATCTACACATACTGGGTTCTGATACAACCCCTAGTACCTGAGCCAACACTAGTACCTAAGCCATATCAGAAGCCTATTTATCAGTGAGAGCCACAGGAGCTCGCCAACCAGTGGAACCCTCAGGACCCTCTGCAGTATCCAGGAGAGGGTTACTTCGAGCCGTGGCCATAAACCAACTTAGGCCAAAAGCCTAAGCTTGGGGGAGAATGTATTTCTCACCGACATTATATTCATGCATCACACATTCATTCCAGTTGTCGGTGTTTATCCTTTTTCATTGTATAATCCATGTTAGTTTTTTTCTTGCTTTTTTCTTGTGTGTTTGAAAAACTTTGCTAAAAGCCCCAAAAATATTTATTGCTTCTTTTTAGTTTTTCTTTCTAGTTTAATTAGTTGTAGTATTAAAAAGAAAACCCAAAAAGATTTCTCGTTCTTCTTTTGCTTGTTGCGAGCTTTCCCATGTAAATAGTTTATCTTTCGTTTTTGTTTTTCTTTCATTGTGCTTTCTTTAGAAAAACAAAAATTTAAAAATATTTCAGTGTGTTTCTTTGAATTTCTTTTCTTTTCTTTGGGTCATAAGGAGAAGACCATGATGAAAATGTTGAGTGGCTCTCATATGCATTATTGTTGATCTAACAAAGAGCCCATATTACCTTCTCTTCTCCTTTGAATAAATGTTTGCATATTCCAGCTTAGTCCACGACACGTGCACTCTAATTATTATTCACATCGTTTGGTCGTGCAAGTGAAAGGCAGTAATGACGAAATTTGATGAAATGATTGAGATGGAGAAAAGCTGGTATGAACTCAACCGATCTTGTTTTTGTAAATATGTTTAGCTCATCGTTCCTGATTCGGCCTATTATGAATGAAACATGTTTGCAATGACAGTTAGAGATCATAGTTACTCATGCCATGCTTAAATAGCTAGGAGTGGATAATGGTTTGTCTTGTGTGCCAACATGCATTTAAAATGGTTATGATGTAGTATGATAGGATGGTATCCTCTTCTGAATGATTCGAGTGACTTGACTTGGCACATGTTCACGCATGTAGTTGAATCAAAACCAACATAGTCTCCACGATATTTACGTTCATGGTGTTTTATATCCTACTCATGCGTGCATTCAATGTTGATTAATCTCAAAGCATGATTATGACTGTTGTCGCTCTCTAGTTGGTCGCTCCTCAATCTATTTGGCAACTTTCACTTGTACTATGCGGGGAATACTACTTCTGCATCCACTTCCTTAAACCCAAAGTTGTTCCATATGAGTCCACCATACCTACCTAGCTATATGCGGTATTTACCTGCTGTTCCAAGTAAATTTGCATGTGCCAAACTCTAAACCTTCAAATAATAATATGTTTTGTATGCCCGAATCGATCATGTAGCAACAGGGGGTTGTCAGTATCTTCCATGCTAGGTGGGTTATTCTCACGATGAGTGTTTATTCGCTTGTCATTCATGAGAAAGTGACTAGTAATCGGGATGCCCGGTCCTATGATCAAAATAAAAAAATAATAATAATGAAACAAAGATCCCCCTGATTGTTGTTGGTATGGAGGGTACCCAAGGATTCTGCTAGCCATGGCTTGTGTTTATTGCTGGAGGGGGAGTAAAAGCTTTACCGTTCTGCTTAGGAACCACCTATAATATGTCTAGCATGAAAGATAGTGAGAACTCTCAGTTGTTACATTGACAATGAAAGCATACCTCTCAAAATTATATTCATCTCTATTTTAAAATCTTCGAGCTCTAGAACCTCTGCAAATCCCTGCTTCCCTTTGAGAAGGTCCTATCCATTTACTTTTATTGTTGAGTCATCATCCTCTTATTTAAGCACCAGCTGGAGAGCACTACTGTCATTTCTATGCTTTGTTTTTAGTTGTTGTAGAGTATGAGTGTGACTCGATCTTCTTCGCCATGAATTACAATGTCTAGTCAGTGCTTGAACTTCAGGGGTGCTCTGCATTTATGTTTTGCGGTCTCAGAAAGGGCTAGCGTGATACCATTATGTCACATTATATTATGACTGTTTTGAAGAAGTGTTGTCGTCCAAGATATCTTATTATTGTTCGCTAGTTAGTTATGCCATTGATATGAGTAAATGTGATATCTAAATGTTATTGTGAATATGGTTAGTTCATATTATTTGCTGAAAACCTGATCATTGGTTGCACATATTTGCAACAACAAGATCAAATAGAGTTTGCAAAAGTTTTCTTTGTCACTTTCGGTTTGTCAACTAAATTGCTTGAGGACAAGCAATGGGTTAAGCTTGGGGGAGTTGATAAGTCTCCATCGTATCTACTTCTCCAACCTCTTTGGCGTTTGTTTTGGACTCTAATTTGCATAATTTTAATGGAACTAACCCGGACTGATGATGTTTTCAGTAGAATTGCCATGGTGTTGTTTTTGTGTAGAAATCAAAATTCTCAGATATACCAGGAAATTTATGGAGAATATTTTTGGAATATATAAAAAATACTGGCGGAAAAAGATGCCAGAGGGGGCCACCTAGGAGCCACAAGCTCAGGGGGCGCACCCACACCCCAGGGCATGCCTCCCAGGCTTATCGCTGCCCTGGACCTCTGACAACTCTAACTCCAACTCCATATACCTATTCGCTAAGAAAAAAAATAGAGAGAAGGATTCATCGCGTTTTACGACACGGAGCCACCGCCACTTCCTGTCCTTCATCGGGGGAGGGCTGATCTGGAGTCCGTTCGGGGGGGGGGGGTGGAATCCGTCGCCATCGTCATCATCAACCTTCCTTCACCGCCAATTTCATGATGCTCACCACCGGGAGGAGTAATTCCTTTGTAGGCTTGCTGGACGGTGATGGGTTGGATGAGATTTACCATGTAATCGAGTTAGTTTTGTTAGGGTTTGATCTCTAGTATCCACCATGTTCTGAGATTGATGTTGCTATGAATTTGCTATGCTTAATGCTTATCACTAGGGCCCGAGTGCCATGATTTCAGATCTGAACCTATTATGTTCTCATGAATATATTTGTGCTCTCGATCCTATCTTTCAAGTTATACACACCTATTACGAGTTATGATCCACATACCCCCAAGATGAAAATAATTGGTATTCTTTCTGGTGATTATCGTAGTTTGAGGAGTTCATGTATTCACTAAGTGCTACTGCTTTGTTCTGGTTCTTTATTGAAAGGCCTTAATATCCCTTAGTTTCCTTATGGACCCCGCTGCCATGAGAGGGTAGGATAAAAGATGTCATGCAAGTTCTTTCCATAAGCATGTATGACTATATATGGAATACATGCCTACATTATATTAATGAATTGGATCTAGTTCTGTGTCGCCCTAGCTTATAACTGCTACATGATGAATATTATCCAACACAATTATCCATCGTTGATCCAATGCCTACGAGCTTTTCACATATTGATCTTTGCTATGTTACTTTCGTTGTTGCTGCTGTTATAATCACTACAAAACTGTTGTTGTTACTATTGCCACTGTTACCATTACTATCATACTACTTTACTACTGATCACTTTGCTGCAGATATTAAGTCTTTTAGGTGTGGTTGAATTGACAACTCAACTGCTAATACTTGCGAATATTCTTTGGCTTCCTTTGTGTTGAATCCATAAATTTGGGTTGAATACTCTACCCTTAAAAACTGTTGCGATCGTCTATCTCTACTCCTAATTCTAAGTTGATGAATAGCCTCCTTGGTTTATTTTCGTCCCATCAGTTTCAATCGTTTTTTCCGCTGGTTTTCTTTCGTCACATCCCCACACCAAGAAAAAATAACCTCTCGATCCCATCCCCGATCTCCAGCATATCGATCATTGTTGCCGCCGCCGTCCGAGGGTAGACCCCGCCGCCATTGAGGGGAGACTCCGCCACAGCCGAGGGGAGTCGCCGCCGCCTCCATCCGAGGTTGAGAAGTAGGGCAGAAGCCGCCGTCCGAGGGAAGACGACGCCGCCGCAGATCCAGGGCAGGGCGGCTTGAATCCCTGTCACCGGGATCGCCTCCGCCGATCTCCGGGAGACGCCGTCACCGCCGCCGTGTCTCCAGGGCAGGGTGGTTTCAATTCCGGCCGCCTGGATCGCCCTCGCCGAACCAGGTCTGCTATGTACAACTACATTCTGTCTAAATTCAGTCTACGTTCACTCTACACATGTTGCTCTATCATTCAAGGTGGATTCGGTGTTAGTAGGTTGGGACGAATCGACCGCTGTTGGATTTATTAACTTGCAGTTGCAAGTGTGCTAAACCTCTCGTCCTCTGGCAACGAACGTTGCCTCCCGCTAGGGTATGCGGGCGACGGTCGTTACTCAGCGCCAGTAGGTTGCCCCGTCCACCAATTGATGATGGCAGGATCCCTCTCGTTTGATTTTTTATTTGTTTTATTCAAACGGGTGCACTGTTGTTGACGACTCCCGTGCTGACCTTTGCAACGCCCTGATCTTTTTTCATCTCACTTGAACTCTGCAATTAGGATGCACCATGATGGGATTGGCGGAGGGCCTTCATAATCCATGGACAATGGTAGCACGTTTATGAAGCATGGTGTCAATAGGGCATGGTGTCACTGGTAGAGTGTGGGCTTCCATGGCCATAGTGCTGAACGAAGCAGTAGTGGGCCGTGCAGACTGTCTCACTACTATTGATGTCGGTCTTTCATGTAGGTTGCCTTCAAATATCACGGCAAGATATGTGATTTCTTATACTGTAGCAGACTGTACAAGTCCACTCTCATATACAAGGACCGTGAAATTGGATTGTGGCATTACTTCAACTATTTCATGAAGTCCACAGGTTTTTTCATCAATACCTAATAGGTATGTATGGATAGTGCAACCTGCGTATTCACAACTCTGAAGCAATAGAACTACAATCAGCTCACAACCCCCATCGAGTAGTACACCAGTGGTTCCATTCAGAGGTACTCATCTTGCTGATTCAGGTGAGATCTATTACCTATACCTTAGATCCTCTGAACTGAAGGAGCTCCGATGAGAAGGGTATCTTAAAATCTGGTGTTGTCTACATGTTTTGGCTGCTTGTATCTTCCAAGACAATGTCTTACTAGCTGACGAGCAAATCATATGAAAATAAGAACCGTATATGATCTTTGCTAATAGAAGTACAACACTCAACCTCTGCTATGTCAATTCGATGGCCACTACATATTCAGACGGGCTAATGAACCAAATATCTCTTTTAGCGGGCCAGAGAAGTAAACTATATACAACAGTGAAGTGGAGTTGAATTGTTCAGAGAAGTAAACTATACAACGGTAATCTGAAGTACACTTAGATCCCAAAGATGCTAGTGGAAATATGCCAACAAGTTATCTGCTAGAATCATCACCAGAGAAATAGT
Source organism: Triticum dicoccoides (assembly GCF_002162155.2). Classification (NCBI taxonomy): domain Eukaryota; kingdom Viridiplantae; phylum Streptophyta; class Magnoliopsida; order Poales; family Poaceae; genus Triticum; species Triticum dicoccoides. The sequence goes on along the minus strand of NC_041389.1, from coordinate 209,043,088 downwards.
AACCACAAAAACTGTAGTTCAAAGCTATCCGCTACATTATCCTTGAATCTCTTGTCGGTTCTCCTCAACAGTGACCTGCCGCAAACCTTACAAATAACGAGTATTGTGTATACCTACACATAAAAGAAGGGAATTGTTGCTGAACCTGGTTTCTGAGGCCAGGCACGAGTATTGTTTAATTTGATAATTTGAGAAGAGGTGTAAACTATTAAGAGGGATGTACCATGACGCCACAAGTTTTAGTCTGCCACCAAGTTTATTTTGTTCATCCCACAAAAAAAATGAACTCTAAATCAATGGCTGCATAGCGTCAGAACGCAAGAGGATTTTGAGTCCATCAAAATGTATTCATTTAAAGAAAAATTAACTACTGGATTGACTGTTATTCTACAGTTGCATTCCCTCTACTTATCTCTGACGAATCTACTATTCTTCAGTTGCATCCCCCTGTACTCATATCAGCTAATATTAGTGACAATGGTCTGACTCTTGGAATTTGTAATGCTCATCCAATCCTTCCCGTTTATACCTATTTAATAGTTTCAAGAGCTCTCCCGAATCATGGTTCAAAAGTTATTCATTTACTTGTGCTATGTTACGTAGATGTTTTTCTAGCTTTCAAAGGAAGCATGCCCAGGTGTTCCTAACATGCTCGAGGTCTGTAGGGCATTTAGAATATGTATATCGATCGGGCACCTTCGTTGTGTGAAATTCCTGACTTATTATGTCACTTATATCAGCTAACTATCAAGACCAAAGAACTGCATCATGTCAATGTAATCACTTTTTAGTTTATGTCGAGATTAATAGACTGCTCATGCACCCCACACCCTTGGTTAGATCTACAATCAAATGTAATGGTGAGATTTAATTTAAAAACAATTAATTGGTTTGCATGGCTACGCAAAATTAGACAATGATTACATTCATCAGTTAAACAGTTAAGCGCATATCAAACTTTGCAACCTTAAGAAGAGATTGTTAGCCTAAAATTAGCAAGACGATATATCTGTGTACTTCCAGGACTGGTAGTTTGTTACAGTTACCAGATACTACAACTGTGGTTCTAATTCATTCTTTCACATTATTGTTTTAGAATTCAATCTATGGTTGATTGTTACTTGATGTTTCTCTTGCTTCGATGATGTCCTAGGACTGGAATGTAGAAGCTTTTTGTTTGCCTTCTCACCGTATCGGTGTACAACTCTCAGTTCTGAAGTAGTTTGGAGAAAAGATGTGTGAGAAGTAGGTGTATAGATATGTTCCTTCCCTGTATTGGATCGAGGAATTTATCATATCTTTTATTTTGTTAATTTCAGGAGAGGAAGCGAATTTTAGCAGCACTTCAGATTTTAGTAATCGTTCATGATTTAGTTCACCATAATTGATCTATTTTTTTAATGACTGTAATCCTTTTCATGGTTTATTTTAGTTGCTGGAATGAAAGCACTGCTGGAAATTTAGGAATTGGGATGTGGTTTTGTATAGTTCAGTTAGGTATTCGTTATTTGCATTGTGCAATCATTATTCGGGGGACAATCATTTTTAGTTTTGTAGTATTTTGGATATGGGTCCTATGTTTCTAGCAGATCATCACATTTGATCGGATTTGGCTTATTAAACAACAAGCAAACAATAAGTTTTGTGAATATAATGTGACGTTTCCTGTTCTGACTTTTAGACTTTTGATTCTTTCTTTGAGTTGTCAACGGAAAACACTAAAGGCATGTAGTTGTATACATGTTTAAAAAATCAGAAGAGGTTAGTAACATTTTGCATCCTGATACTACAATCAGCATTACTAAGCTTGATGCATTCGTGATTCTTTAATACTAGGATTAACAATGATGTTACTGCTTGAGTTACTTTGCAGGTAACGATGTTATGCCAATGACATAGTTTATTCAGCTCTCATAAATGATTGCTTATCTTTCAGGAATCAGGACAACTACTTGTATTTCATATTCATACTAAAACTTCTATGAAGCTACCAAAATTCCTTGTTGTGAATTTTTTCTGAAGCTACTAAAATATCCCCTTATACTAAAATTGGATTTCTACTAAAACTTTGTCAAGATACTCATCTTTGTCGTACTAAAATTTACCTGCTTGCTTATGCATTAAACCACCTTGTTACTAAAATTTAATATGGAGGAGCTCAAGGGAGAAAATGATTCAAGGAGAAGGGAGCCAGAGAAGGAGAATTAAGATGTGCCTTACACTTACAATTTTTTACCACTACTTGAATCGTGATATCGTGTTAACATAGCTGCATAATTATGTGTTAGAAGTGCGGGTATGGGAGGTTTGGAGGATTGTGAGACGGAGATGGTGGAGGAAAATAAACAACACTGATTTAACGGTAAAAAACACTGATAGTGCTTTTTATGAAACATTTGGCTGATTGTGTGTTGCTACGAGGACACGTATTTTTGTAGTTCTATATCAATCATATTTAGCAGAGATCTGGATGTTCGGCATATGATGTGTAGTATACTATGCAGATCTTTGTTAAATATCATATACCCACTCCGTATACTACATATCATATACCCAGTTCCATGAACCATGTGGTTCTGGCATAAAATGTCTGTAGATGAATTTTTTCATGGTTCATGGGACCAACAACATTCGAAGAGCATTTCAGCTGTATGATCAGGCTTCTTGTATTCTGCCGTAACCTTCATGTTACATGGACGAACATGCTCTATCAGTTTTCCCAGGTTCATTTCAACTTATCGCAACGGTAATACTGCTTGCTTATTTTACTAATAACTTCTGCATGAGGAGCTTGCAAGTATGTTACACTTGCATGGGTTGGAGTTTTGGTTCATGGAGAAAAGTTGCATGATTAGCCAAGGTATTTTTGAACCAATCCTAACTAATCCCCCCCTCTACTATTAGGATACTAACACGAGCATGTAGGAATAGGATTATATATTTTTTGCTGAATTATTAGCATAGCTATGCAAATATGTTGTTGCAACCTACAAGGAACATGATCTTCTTGCCGCATAATGACAATGACATTCTCCGCCCAGGGGATATTTAATCGATACCTTTTTTATTAAAGCAGTAGGTCAATTTGAAACCATGAAGATTAGTAAAGAGCAACTATTCCCAGAATCCCCTTTTGGAGCATTGCCTTCTTTTTATATATCCATTTCTTTAGTTGACACATCCTTCTGTCATTCGAGCTTGTCACATTTGTACATTTTTCGCAAATGATTATATGGGTATGATTTATGTAGAAAACTAAGGCATTCAACATAGTGTTTGTAGCGTACGACGTTGGGATTGCCACATGATATTTTAGCATGATCATCTAAGAGACACTCCTTTATTCCTTTATAGCATCGTGCAGTTCATTCTCCTCTGGCGATGGAACTCATGGTACTATATGTGACTTTGGCAACCACTGGAGGAACATGCGACGACGGGGGCTCTCAAATTTGGTTATCATAATTAACTTCGATGATTCTTGGTGTTGTCTCTAGCTGGTGTAAATTTGGCAATGACCTATGTTGGAGATCTCAAGTTTGCTCTGTAGATTTTAGACTTTGATAACTGCAGATTGTGGTGTCTTCTCACATAAGATCTGTCCATGTTGTTTGGTTCGAAAATGGAACTTGGTATGTAATGCAGTGGATAGATCTTTTTATAGAGAGATATAGATCTATATTTCTATTGTTCAATGTTTTTGATATAGCTATTTCTGATTTGATAGATTTGAAGTCGTTCACACTTTCCAAAAACAAAGTTCGACCAATTAAACATGGGTTATATTTCATAAAAAAATATATCACTGGATTCGTATTTGCACGAAGTTTCCCATGGTGTAATTTTTACAACTTTTAACACACATAATACAAAACAAATGACTGAGGAAGTTGAATCATGCAAAACAAGGGTGGCATGTAAAAGGGAATAGAGCGATTATGTTTATATGACAATAGATTCAAGAAGTGTACTATGCATGACAAGAAGTAGCAACTGGGATATTGCATTTAAGGGGAGTTGCTAAACACTAATGCTACTTAAGCTTTGTATTCCATGTTTTAATTATTCCCCTCTCAACATGCAGAAAACTACAAGATCAGTTTGAGAATGATAATGGTTTGCATGTTTGGCACTTGTCTTGTTGTGAGTCTTTATTGGTGTACATGAACATTCATGCTTCTGTATAGTGAACCTATTCACGGTCAACATAGAAAATAATCCCGGCTAAAAAAATATCGAAAATCAATCTAAGCACCAACTCCAATGCGAAAATAACTGGATAAATAATTATAGTGATGGATGGTTTCTAATTTGGGGCAGGGGAATGTCCCTCTTTACTTCCTCGACACTTCAAACTATTATTGTATCAATAATCGTAAAGTGTATGCAGGGAATTGAACAAGATTGAAATTGCGGCTGCACAAAGCAGAAAAGAGAACCGAGGGCTTAGGTTCCTGAAAGAATATGTCGCATACTAGAGATGTTGAACCATTGAAATACGTTAATGCTAGAAATCTGACGTCAGATTTTTAAGCATGGCAAATCGAACATTTTTATGAAGTTAGTTGGTGTGAGGATGGCACTCTGAGTTTACGAGCACGGAAATTTTCTGAATAAAATAAACTAAAGCGGATGTGCCATGCTTGCCATCCTCGGCAAACACAAATTTCCATAAAAAATGTTCGATTTACCGTGGTCAAAAAATTGATGTCAGATTTATGCTGGAGTCCTTGAAATATTTATGTCTCTCTTGGAACATCTATACGCTCTGGGGGGAGGGGGGCGATTATATTACTTAAGCTGGATCATTGTTTTTACAAAGTCCAACAACATCATCCGTACATTCTTTATCGAAAACACATTGCAAGTGGAGTGCATTTCAATTATTTTTTGTTTGATAATGCCCATATTTTCTTTATATGTGAAATTTGATATGCATTATATTTATACATGGAACTGGTACAAATTTTAAAAAGCCCGTGCGAACGCACGGGCGTCCTACTAGTACTTGTGGGTTATCAATAATCCCTAGAAGCATCGGTTAGTCCATTATAAAAGATATCAAGTATTTCATTTTTCTTAAGAGGATGATCAGGCAAAACGTTAAGTAACTGGAGAGGCCTCCCCCAACCTTGAGGGAGATTCTTTTCTTCAATTTTCACAAAGTTAAATATTTCCTGTAAGACAACTTGTTTCTTATGAGCAGGAAAATATTTTTCAGAGAAGTAATATATCATATCTTGGGGACAAATACACAACTAGGAGCAAGAGTATTAAATCATATCTTAGCGTCACCTTTTAACGAGAAAGGAAACAAATTAAGAATATAGTGGTGGCGAATTTTTTCCTCATGAGCAAATAGGGTGGCTATATCATTCAATTTAGTAAGATGTGCCACAATAGTTTAAGATTCATAACCATGAAAAGGATCGGATTCAACCAAAGTAATTAACTCAGGATCGATAGAGAATTTGTAATCCTTATCAGTAACAAAAATAGAGAAGTAGCAAACCTAGGATCATATTTCATTCTTACATTCAAAGAATTTTTTCAGCTTACATAGTTGTTTCTTAACATCCTCTATATCATTACAAGCAAGAAATTCTCTAGTTATCTCCTCACCCACAACATAACCCTCGGCTATCTTAGGCATTTCAGTTCTAGGAGAGCTAGGTCTAATAGGTGAAACATAAATTTCATCAGTTTCTGCATTTTCAAATTCTTTAGCTTTAGCAAGTTATTCATCAAGAAATTCACCTAGTGGCACAGTTTCATTAAGCAGAGTACTAGCTTCATCAATAGCACCATTCATTGCAAAAGTAGCACCATCAATTACTTGTGACATATCAGAATTAATAGTAGGTCGTGGTGTCGCAAACCTACTCAAAACAGAAGGTGGATCAAGTGCAGAGCTAGATGGCAGTTCCTTACCTCCCCTTGTCTGATCTTGGTTCTATCATCCTTCGGATTCTTCATAGTGATCAACAGATAAAAATCCCAAGTGATTCAAAGCTATGCTCCCCAGCAACGGCGCCAGAAAAAGGTCTTGATAACCCACAAGTATAGGGGATTGCAACAGATTTAGGGTAGAGTATTCAACCCAAATTTATTGATTCGGCACAAGGGGAGCCAAAGAATATTCGCGAGTATTACTAGTTGAGTTGTCAATTCAACCACACCTAGAGAACTAAATATCTGCGATAAAGTGATCAGTAGCACAATGATATGTCTCCAACGTATCTACAATTTATGAAGTATTCATGCCATGTTTACAACAACTTTATATGATATTGGTACGATTTGATTAGAACTAACCCGGAATAACGTTGTTTTCAGCAAAACTACCGTGGTGTTGTTTTTTCTGCAGAAATAAAAGTTCTCGGAATGGGCTGAAAATTTACGGTGATTTTTTATGGACCAAAAGAGACCCCCGAAGCACCGGCGCTGGGCCAGGAAGTGACCAAGGAGGCCACAAGCCTAGGGGGCGCCCCCCCGGCTTGTTGACCCCTCGTGCACCCTCCTGACGTGAGACCGGCGCCAAAAATTCTTATAAATACCAAAACCCCCTGAAAAGAACCCTAGATCGGAAGTTCCGCCGCCGCAAGCCTTTGTAGCCATGAAAAACCAATCGGGAGCCCGTTTCGACACCCTGCTGGAGGGGGAAATCATCACCGGAGGCCATCTTCATCATCCCAGTGGCCACCATGATGAGGAGGGAGTAGTTCACCCTCGGGGCTGAGGGTATGTACTAGTAGCTCTATGTTTTATCTCTCTCTCTCTCTCATGTTCTTGATTTGGCACGATCTTGATGTACCCTGAGCTTTGTTAATATATTTGGATCTTATGGTGTTCTTCCCTCTCTACCTTCTTTTGATGAATTGAGTCTTGCTCTTTGAGGTTTTGTTATGTTGGATTGAGTATTGGATTTGAGAATACTTGATGTATGTCTTACGATGGGATATATGTGGTGACAATGGGATGTTCTATTGATTCACTTGATGTATGTTTTGGCACTCAACTCGCGTTTTCCCAAGGTGACATTGGGGTAGTCTATGCATAGGGGTTGATGCACGTTTTCGTCCTACGTTCTCCGATAGAAACTTTGGAGTGATTCTTTGTTGCACATTGAGGTATTGTTATATGATCCAATTATGTTTTCATTATTGAGAGATTTTGCACTAGTGAAAGTATGAACGCTAGGCCTTGTTTGCAAACATTGCAATACCGTTTTTGCTCAGTTTTACTACTTGCTACCTTGCTGTTTTTATATTTTCAGATTACAAAAACCTATATCTACTATCCATATTACATTCGTATCACCATATCTCTTCGCCAAACTAGTGCACCTATACAATTTACCATTGTATTGGGTGTGTTGGGGACACAAGAGACTCTTTGTTATTTGGTTGCATGGGCTGTTTGAGAGAGACCATCTTCATCCTACACCTCCAACGGATTGATAAACCTTAGGTCATCCACTTGAGGGGAAATTGCTACTGTCCTACAAAACTCTGTGCTTGGAGGCCCAACACGAGTCTACAAGAATAAAGGTTGCATAGTAGACATCAAGCTCTTTTCTGGCGCCGTTGCAGGGAGGTGAGTGCTTGAAGGTATATCTTTAGATCTTGCAATCGAATCTTTTAGTTTCTTGTTTTATCACTAGTTTAGTTTATAAAAGAAAAATACAAAAAAATTGGAATTGAGGTTACCTCATATTATTCATCTTTATAGTGTCTTCCTTGAAAATGATGGATCAGAAAATTGTGCCAAAGTGTTAGAAGAAGAAGTCAATAAAATGTTTGGCACTAAACCTTTGAATGATGAGCATGATTCCAATGTTGTTGGTATAAATTCTTTGAATATCCATGATGCTAATGAGATGCAAAGCCATAAGCTTGGGGATGCTATGTTTGATGAAGATGATATTATTAGTCCCCCCAAGTTTTGATGTGCAAATTTGTTATCATGATTGCATGCCTCCTATTTATGATGATTATTGTGATGACACTTATGAAATAAAGAATAATGATAACCATGGAACTTGTCATCATAATTTTAATTCTCAATATGATTATGCCAATCAAGTATCACATGATAGTTATTTTGTTGAGTTTGCTCCCACTACTATGAATGAGGATAAATTTGCATATGTGGAGAGTAATAAAAAATTTATGCTTGTGGATCATGAAAAGAATGCTTTATGTGATAGTTATATTGTTGAATTTATTCAGGATGCTACTGAAAATTATTATGAGAGAGGAACATTTCCTTTCACACATCTCAGTAATATCAAGTTTCCTCTCTATGTGTTGAAAATCTTCAAGTCATGCTTGTTTTACCATCCTATGCTAGTCGATTCTTGCTACCATAAATTGTTTGCTCACAATTTACCTATGCATAGGATGTGTGTTAGGATTAAATGTGCTAGTCATAAGCTTCCTGATGCTCCCGTTATGTTTCAATTCTTATCTCTCATGTGAGCATCATTGAAATCATCATGCCTAGCTAAAAAGGCATCAATGAAAAGCGCTTGTTGGGAGACAACCCAACATTTACCGCTACTGTTTTTGTGTGTCCACATAATTAAGCTAATGTATTAATCATGTTTATAGCTTTTATTTCAGTAAAGTACCAAGTAAAGCCTTTGGGATAGTGTGGATGATTGTTGATTTAATTCTGTGAGAAAACAGAAACTTTTGCGCCAAGTAACAGAATTGATCTGATCTTCTGGAGCAAATAAATTTTTAGATTTTTTCCACTTTATTGATATAAAAATTGTCTATGTTTTCCTAATTTTTCACAATTTTTTAGTAACAGGAGTATGGTTGTTGTTCGGATGCTATGTGTTATCCTTGGAATACAATTTTTCACAATTTTTTAGTAACAGGAGTATAGGTTGAGCCTAAGTTTTTGCTTCTTCACATGCTATGTGTTATCCTTGGAATATAATTTTATTTTGTTTTGCTTGTTGTTTGAATAAAATACTTAAGATCTGAAATTCCTAAATGAGAGAGAGAGAGTCTTCACATAGCTACTTAATTATTTGACTACTCGCTGATCTTCACTTATATCTTTTTGGAGTAGTTTGTCATTTACTCTTGTGCTTCACTTATATCCAATGAGTAAATGATTGAATGAATTGAACATCATAAATCTGAAAATATATATGTTTCATATGCTTATCCCATGGGGAGTAATGACTTCACATATAAGAAGTATATGTGGTAAAAGTTATTGAAAGTTAGCAAGCAGAACATTGGTCACTTGAACAATTCATGAAGGAATAATGAAGAAAGAGAGATTTCACATATAAATATACTATCTTGAACATCACCTATGATTGTGAGCCCCATTAATTATTTTCAAACTTGAGCAAATTAGTTGAAGTTGTACAAGGAAGACAACATAATGAGTTATGATTGGGTATATTTGTATAGAAGTTATATTGTTATGGATCCTCCAACATGTGGTGCTTGCTTAGGATCTTTTGCTAGCCAAAAATGTGTACTAAGCGGGAATACTTCTTGTGCATCTACTTCCTTAAACCCAAAGTTATTCCATATTAGTGCACCATACCTACCTATATCCGGTATTTACCTGTCGTTCCAAGTAAATTTTCATGTGCCAAACTCTAAATCTTCAAATAATAATCTATTTTGTATGCCCAAAGCACTCATGAAGTGACAGGGGGCGGTCAGTATCTTCCATGCTAGGTGGGTTATTCTCATGATGAGTGCTTATTCGTTTGTCATTCACGAGAAAGTGGCTGGTAATTGGGATGCCCAGTCCTATGATCAAAATCAAGAGATAATAATGAAACAAAACTCCCCGGGATTTTTGTTGGTATGGAGGGCACCCGAGGATTTGGCTAGCCATGGCTTGTGTTTGTTGCTGGAGGGGGAGTAAAACTTCACCTTTCTGTTTGGGAACCGGCTATAATGTGTCTAGCATGGAAGATATTGGGGACCCTCGGTCGTTACGTTGACAATGAAAGCATACCTCTCGAAATTATATTCATCCATGTGTTAAAAGCTTCGAGCTTTGGCACCTCTACAAATCCCTCCTTCCCTCTGCGAAGGTTCTATCTTTTACTTTTATGCAGGTGTCAGTAGTATTCCTTCTCATTTCAACCCCAATTATTCTCTAGTTGGCAAGTACCATGTGGTGGGGAAAGATCCAAGCATATATGCCCATTCAAATATATTTGATCATGAATTATTATTGTTGACAATTATCTATATGATAAGTGAGTTGAGAGGCGAAACATTAAGCCCCTATCTTTCTCTGTGCTCAATGGATGCTATTTGTTCTAAAAATATGCTTTGAGTGGTAGAAATCATGGAAGACTATATGATAGTTGAGTGTGTGGAATTTTTTAAACCAAAGCTCTTACATACACTGGTACGCGTCGGAGCTATACAAACGGTTTTTAACCCCTTTCCGCGATGACGTTCGGAACCGTAGCCAAGTGAGTGACTGCGATAGGGGGGGTCCTTCCCACACGACCTAGACACCGTCGGGGATATGCCCTCCTGGCACAAACGCTCGGCAAAATGAGGTCGTGTGCGATCGGCGAGCGCTCAAATACGGTTATACATACAGTAGTGCTAAAAAATACAATTATACAGGTGAAATTGTTTCCGGTCGTAAGTACATCCCACACAATCAGTCCCCACTAAACATTTATGTTCGTATGTACATTCCACACAGTCCATCCAAGGAATACGTTTCCATTAGTATGTACATCCCACACAGTTAATCCAAGAAGTACTAAACGTTTGTGATGCGCACAACATCACAAACAGTCCATAATTTCAAAGCTTGTGTGATAAGGTGACTATCACAAACATTTAATAAGAAAGAACTGTGTGCGATGCTGTTATTAGTCGCACATATTTTTTCTTGGCTGATCGTGTGTGGAGTGGAGATTGATCGCACACGTTTTTTCTTGGCTGATTGTGTGTGCAGTGGAGATTGATCGCACACGTAGAGGATCCTAGAAATGTGTCTGATCTCCACGTCTATCACAGACGTTTCACTTTCCCCAACCGTGTGCAATGTAATCCCTAAATAATCCTTACTAATCCCTAATTTAAAAATCATATGTTTTGAGTTTGATAGTAGGCAATCACTTATTTCATATCCAACCATGTTTATTACAAATATAGGTTCAACCACGAATGCATAATTTGATGCACAGGTACGTATACATGTAAGCACCAAGTAAAGAATCATGAACCACAATTGTACTAAAGACTATAAAGAGAGAGGCGAAAGACATTCTAGTTGTTGGAGAAGGTGAAGCGGAATGCCCATATTGTGCCCTCCTCCATGTGTAATGCACGCACGACTCTAGGCCAACCCCTTGTGATGGCTGCCCGTCCATCCTTTACTGTCTTCATTGCGACTTCTCGATGCTCACTGTAGTCTGGATGAAATACTTTAACCTTCATTGTGTGTCCACCAATCATGTACTTTGCAAGGTAATCTTGAGTGAACTGCTTCAGGAACCACTGCGAACGAAAAAGATTTAGACATTATTGTCTAACAACTCATTATGGGCAGTAAAAAGAGAAGGTTGCAGAGTTTGTAGTTACCATCCTACAGCTCACTGTTATGTTGGATAGAGCATAAACAAATAATTTTCTTGCCACCATTCATATCTTTTTGCTAATAATCCTTATCAGTTTCCTCACTTGATGCTTGTTCATGAATATCTCATTGCCCGATACAGAAAAAGGGTCGATGCGAGGATCCTTGCCAAGGGCATATGTACCTACAAGCAACAAGTCAATATTAGAAGCTAACAAGTGTCCAGGCCTGGATCTATATGCACTACATTATGCAACGACAGGGGGAGTACAAGCCAAGGGATGAAGCTAACCTCGGCGAAAAATGGTGGCCACTCCCATTGATGTCCTGCGTAAGTAATGGAAAGACATGATAAGTACAACAATCTTAACATCAAACGAATATAGCAAAGGTAAACAACATCATCTCCAAATGATAGCTTGAATGTGTTGGTTTCAGCATTTTGTTAAAGCATATATAAAATGGAAGGCAATGTTACCGACAGCAGGCTTAACAACCATCAAATATTGCAATTCAAACTGGTATTGTTGAAAATGAATAGAACATAGGTAATGCTTAAATATGGCAATGGATAAGTGTGTAAAACTGAAATAAAGGGCATGTGTTAACTACAGCAGGCATAACTGGAACCAAGTATAGCCGTTCAAACTGGTATTTATGCAGTCGAGCGGCACAGTTCTGACTTGCACATAATGAGCAACACATTGTGAATGATTGAAATAAACAAGGCATAAATGATCAGTATAACAACCAAATATAGCCATTGAAAACTAGACAGAGTCTCACTGCAACCAAACTAACAAGCAAATATAGATAAACAGGGCATATGCTTGAAAACTGGACAAGTGCTCACTGCAACCAACCTAACAAGCAAATAGAGATAAACAAGGCATCTGCTTGAAAACTAGACTAATGCTAAAAAAGCAACCTAACAACAAAATACAGATAAACAAGGCATCTACTTGCTAACTGGACAAATGCTCACTGCAACCAAACTAAGAACCAAATACATATAAACAAGGCATCGGCTCGATAACTGGAAAAATGCTCACTGCAACCAACCTAACAACAAAACACAGATAAACAAGGCATCTACTCACTATAAACAACCAAATATAGCCATTCATGAAACTGAAGTGGACAATTCATACTTAAACATCACATAGCCCTATTGAACAATACATTTTTGCATAACTGAAATAATTAAACACGGCGCAGTTATAGCACCACACGCCAAATGCTACTACAACAAAGGGTATGGGTTGGCAAGCTAGAAAAGGTAAGATTTGCTGATAGGATGTTGCCTCACATTTCATGGACGGGATCCTTCCTGTTGGAAGAGCACAGACCCATGGTGCGCTCTCAGATGTCACAGATGGGTTGTTTCACCTTGGAAGAACCTTTGTGGGTACCCTCCTCGTGGTCGTGGTTGTGGTCGATGAGATCTGACTTGGCAATTGAGGATCCCAAGCCGCCGCCGTAGAATGTGTCCTTTAGAAATGACAAAATGGGCTCGATGGCGTATAAGGATCGCAAATCCTTGACCGCTTGGCAGAGGAGATCAGCGGCAGGGCCACCGAAGAGATCGACGGCAGTTGAACCAGAGGGGTTGGTGATGGACCACGTAACCTATGACATGGCCCACGTGAAGCCGTCGCGGTCGACGAGCTTGATGTCGTAGCTAGCTTTCCCGAGATACAGTAACACGCAAGCCCGTTGACATGAAGCCTTCGGCATGCAATGTAGTCAACGTCTTCGCCGGCTTCCGCAGCGACGTGTTGCTCCGGGATCGACAGGTCGAGGCGAACGGCGGCCACCTTGCCAATGTCAGCCAGAGAGGCCATGATAAACCCCTTCTTGGCCGAACGCTCATCGGGCTCCCCGGGATACGTGGTCGAGATTAGGCCGCGACATTCTGGAGCAGGGGATGTGGATCTAGCGGGGAGGGACACCACAGGCCTCATCTAAAATCTCAGGGGAGTGGGGCGACGGTATGGGAATCTGTGGGTAACCTGAACTTATTATCTAAGCTAGAAGGAACGGGCAGACCGACATGGGTTGGTGGCGGCGCCGGTGGCGGCCGCGAGCTAGGGTTCGAGGGGGGGAGGGGGCTAGGTGGGGGACTGTGGAGGGGGGGGGTGGTGTTTGAGAATACATCGCGACTACTAAATTTTTTAGTAATGGTGGGTGGAGATGGTGGTGGACGAGAGAGGGCGACGGTTCAAATGCCTTGGCTACTGCAATTTTACTATAAGGTCGGTGCTGGAGGAGTGTGGGCGACGGCTGAAGTACGGTGGCTACTAAAATTTGGGTAAAGGAATTGATGCGGCGCGGGAGTGCCCAAGATCGCGCACGGTCCAATAAAAATATGTGTGTATGATAATAAGGAAAAGTGACGGAACCGCCGATTTTTGCAACGCTCAAGGAGGGTAGTTTGTTTTTATATTTCTAGCTAGCTGGTCTATCGCACACGGTTCATCCTAATTTCTAAGTAAACTTACCCGCCTTTAGCTTGCGCAGTCGTGGTGATTTTATAACGCACTTGCATCGCACACAGTTAAGCCAGTACCTCGCGCTTGTGTAGTCATGGTGATTTTACAGCGCACTTGCATAACACACGGTTAAGCCAGTACCTCCACCATTTGCTCGCGCTTGCGCCGTCGTGGTGATTTTACATGCACTTGCATCGCACACGATTAAGCCAGGACCTCCACCATTTGCTCGCGCTTGTGCAGTCGTGGTGACTTTATAGCAAAAAATAACCTATAAAAACATTGTCTACAAATTAGCAAAACAAGGATCCCAAGGTTTATATAATCATCATGTCAGGTCACTATAGAGATATTTATCTCTTTATCTCTATAATGACCGTGTCATGGCGATAAAATGAATCTTGACATATGCAACTTCCCACCGGGTCACCCATCCTTGGACTACTCCAGGCCGAGCACGCTTAACTTCTGCGTTCTATTCGACTAGGATAGCGGATGGGAAGCGACACCTTGCTGATAGGAATTGCCTCCTTGCCTTTAAGGTGTTTCACGCTGGTCACCCTATGGGACCTACTCCCTCCTATCACGCACATTTGTGCTTTTAGAAATTGTGTGCAATATTTACATGGCTCGTGTGTCGCCGCCTAGACTTCAATAAGCACTCACACTGGTAGCGGGAAACCGATGGGCGAAGAGGCGGGAAACCGATGAGAGGAGTGGCGGGAAACAATAGCCTGTTTAGAAAACCTAGAAGAGAAGGAAGTGTGAGCTAGCACGACGCATGCGCATAGTGCTTACCCATGTATTGCATGTGTTGTCGAAAGGGTTGAAGGTTGCCGTGTGATCTAGGAGCATCCAACGGTGCAGACATATGATCCGTGGGGTTTGGGTTCTGGCCAATCAGAACACACGACTCAGATCGCACTTGCAGCAGGGGGGAGGGGGGCATCAGCCATGGTTTGGTAGGCACACGACTTTCGCGAGTGAACCGTGTGCTATCTGACAACATTTTGTGTGAAGAATCTCGATTTTTAAATCCTTGTAAATCCAAAACACACCCAAAAATCGTGAAACTTGGCATGGTGTCACGACATGGCACATATATGTCGAGGAATTTTTTTCGTCCATTTTGGCGCAAGTTTTATTACAAGCCTCTTACAAACTGGAGCTTCTCTCAAAGAAGCCTCATGGTTCCGATAGGTAAACGTGTCCCCCTTGTGGCGGAAATCACTGCTTCTTTTCGCCTTGTATTTTCTTCTACCGGCAACATGGAACGACAAGATATCCGTGCTAAAACTTAAACTGATTCAGGGTTTGTTTGGCCTTTTTATACACTAATTGAGTTTCCTAGTCATTTAATGTCCATAATTTAATTCTGAACCTCAAATACATGCTCTAGTTCACCAAAACGGCTAGAAAGTTATACATGCATGTGTCCTTGGGTGCATGTTTAGGTCCCATGGCAGGAATGGGAATGAATTACAACCGTACCGGCATCCTGACTCGTCCTCAAACATTTGGAATATCGGTTTTTAAATTTCCAAAAATCCTAAACTCACCAGAAAGTCATGAAAGTAGGCATGGTGTCACGTCCGCACATATATGTCATGGTAAAAACATTGTCCAATTTGGTCCAAGCTTTATTACAAACCTCTTACAAACCGGAGCCTCTCTCAAAGAAGCCTCGTGGTTTCGATAGGGAAATGCGTTCCCCTTGTTGTCGAAACATAATCACTACCTCTTTTCGCCTTGCATTTTCTTCTACAGGCAACATTGAACGACAGGATATCCGTGTTGAAATTTAAACTTATTCCTTTTGGCCTTTTTATACACTAATTGAGTTTCATAGGCGTTTAATGTCCATAATTCAAATTTGAACTTCAAATACATGCTCCAATTCAACAAAATGGCTACAAAAATTATACATGTATCCTTGGGTGCATGTTTAGGTCCCATGCCAGGAATGGGAATGAATTACAACCGTACCGGCGTCCTGGCTCGTCCTTAAACATTTAGAAATCTCGGATTTTAAATCCCCATAAATCCAAAACTCACCAGAAAGTCATTAAAGTTGGCATGGTGTCACGTCATGGCGGATATATGTTGTGGTAAAAACATTGTCTAATTTGGGCCAAGCTTTATTACAAACCTCTTACAAACCGGATCTCAAAAAAGCCTCGTGGTTCCAATAGGGAAACGTGTTCCCCTTGTGGCAAAACGTAATGACTGCCTCTTTTCGCCATGTATTTTCTTCTACGGGCAACATGGAACGACATGATATCCATGCTGAAAGTTAAACTTATTCAAGGTTCATTTGGCCTTTTTATACACTAATTGAGTTTCCTAGGCATTTAATGTCCATTAAATCTGAACTACAAATACATGCTCCAGTTCACCAAAATGGCTAGAAAATATATACATTTGTCCTTGGGTGCATGTTTAGGTCCCATGCCAGGAATGGGAACGAATTACAACCGTACCTGCGTCCTGCTCGTCCTCAAACATTTGGAATCTCGGTTTTTAGATCCCCATAAATCCAAAACTCACCAGAAAGTCATCAAAGGTGGTATGGTATCACGTCATTCCACATATATGTCGTGGTAAAAACATTGCCAATTTGGGCCAAGCTTTATTACAAACCTCTTACAAACCGGAGCTTCTCTCAAAGAAGCCCAGTGGTTTCGATAGGGAAACATGTTCCCCTTATGGCGAAACGTAATCACTGCCTCTTTTCACCTTGTATTTCTTGCTACGGGCAACATGGAACGACAGGATATCCATGCTGAAATTTAAACTTATTCAGCGTTCGTTTGGCCTTTTTATACACTAATTGAGTTTCCTATGCATTTAATGTCCATAATTCAAATCTGAACTACAAATACATGCTCAAGTTCACCAAAATGGCTAGAAAAATTGTACATGTGTCCTTGGGTGTATGTTTAGGTCCCATGCCAGGAATGTGAACGAATTACAACCGTACCGGCATCCTGGCTCGTCCTCACACATTTGGAATCTCGGTTTTTAAATCCCCATAAATCCAAAACTCACCAAAAAGCCATTAAAGGTGCCATGGTGTCACGTCATGGCACATATATGTCATGGTAAAAACACTGCCAATTTGGGCCAAGCTTTATTACAAACCTCTTACAAACTAGAGCTTCTCTCAAAGAAGCCTCGTGGTTCCGAAAGGGAAATGTGTTCCCCTTGTGACGAAACGTAATCGCTCCCTCTTTTCGGCTTGTATTTTATTCTACGGGCAACATGGAACGATGTCATATCCATGCTGAAATTTAAACCTATTCAGGGTTTGTTTGGCCTTTTATACACAAATTGAGTTTTCTAGGCATTTAATGTCCATAATTCAAATCTGAACTACAAATAAATGCTCAAGTTTACCAAAATGGCTATAAAAATTATACATGTGTCCTTGGGTGCATGTTTAGGTCCCATGACTGGAATGGGAACGAATTACAACCTTACCGGCATCCTGGCTTGTCCTCAAACATTTGGAATCTTGGTTTTTAGATCCCCATAGATCCAAAACTCACCAGAAAGTCATCAAAGGTGCCATGGTGTCATGTCATGGCACATATATGTCGTGGTAAAAACATTGCCAGTTTGGGTCAAAGCTTTATTACTAGCCTCTTACGAACCGGAGCCTATCGCAGGAACCCTCATGGTTTCGATAGGGAAACGTGTCCCCTTGTGGGCCAAACAATAATCGCTCCCTCTTCTAGCCTCGTATTTTTCTACATGCAACACGGAACAACAGGAGATTCGCTCTAAACTTTGAAATTATTCAGGGTTCCTTTGACCCTTTTTATTTATTAATTGAGTTTTCTAGGCATTTAATGTCCATATTTCAAATCCAAACTACAAATACATGCTCCAGTGCACCAAAATGGCTAGAAAAAATGTACATGTGTCCTTGGGGTGCACGTTTAGGTCCCATGGAACGAATGGGAATGAATTCAACCATCTCCCCATCCTGCCTCGGCCACAAACATTGCAAATCTCGGTTTTTAAATCTCTGTAAATCGAAAACTCACCAGGAAATCATGAAACTTGGCAAGGTGTCACTACATGGTACATATAATTGTTCAATTTGGGCGAAACTATATTACAAGCCTCTTACAAACCGAAGCTTCTTGCAACCCTCGTGGTGTTGGTGGGCGAAATGATAATCGATGCCTCTTCTCGGTTTGAACTTTGTTTTCTACATGCAACATAGAATAACAGGAGTGCCGTGCTGAAATTTGAAACTATTCAGGGTTCGTTTGGCCATTGTATATACTACTAATTAAGTTTTCAATGCATTTAATGTAGTCCATAATTCAAATTTGAACTACAAACCACTACAAGGGAAAAGCCTATACACAGAATCTTATCTGCAGCGCACTTTAAAATAAGGCCCTGCTGCTAATTAGTAGTAGCGTGCTCAAGAGTAACTCGCTGCTGAAACAAATATAGCAGTAGCGCGCCTGCTCAAAGACGCTCTACTGCAATAATTCCCACGAGGCCGCCGCGAGGCTAGTTATAGCAGCAACGCATTATGACGACGGGCGCTACTGCTACGTAGCATAGTAGCAGCGCATTTCGCCAATAAGCGCTACTGCTAAGTTTACTACAAAAATTTAGTCCCACCTTGCTCCGTGAAGAGAGTTTCTACCACCTTAAATATGGTACTTCTCAAACATTGACAAGCACTTGGTCTTCATTGAACTCTATGTGTAGAATTTGTGGCTGCAATATGAGTCTTCACCTGTTCCTAAACCGGTGAGGACTCATATTGACAAATCAGATTGTACACAAAAAGATCGTTGATGATCAATGTATTTTTGATACATTGAACAAAGTCTATTTTTACATGCTGACACATAGCAGTAGCGCTTTTTTGTGAAAGGCGCTGGTGCTAGGTAGCTTAGCAGTAGCGTCTTTCTCTATAGCGCGCTACTGCTAAGCCATTCCATCTCCCACCCCCCATCTCCTCTATCCGATCCACTCACAGTCACACACTCACTGGATCCCCTCTCAATCCCCCGCGTCGGTCCACCCCCGTCGCCCCTCCTCCCTCTGCGCCGCCGTCACCTCCTCCTTCTTGCTGGACTCGGTACCGGCCTCCTCCTCCGTCCTCCCTCTCCACTCGCTGATGGCCGGCCCCTCCTCGCTCTGCCATCCTCCTCCGTCCTCCCTCCACTGGCCGCCGGCTGGCCCCTCCTCGCTCCGCCTTCCTCCTCCGTCCTACTCTCTTCTCCCTCCTCGAGTCGCCCCTCCTTCTCCCTCCTGCCTGCTACATTTTGATTTAGTAGGCTAGTTCATATGCAACATTTTGATTTAGTTGATATGATTTAGTTGATTTAGTAGGCTAGTTGATTTAGTTGATTTAGAACATTTTGATTTAGTTGATTTAGTAGGCTAGTTCATTTAGTTGATTTAGAACGTTTTGATTTAGTTGATTTAGTAGGCTAGTTCATTTAGTCAATTTAGAACATTTTGATTTAGTTGATTTAGTAGGCTAGTTCATTTAGTTGATTTAGAACATTTTGACTTAGTTGATTTAGTAGGCTAGTTGATTTAGTTGATTTGGAATATTTTGATTTAGTTGATTTAGCAGGCTAGTTCATTTAGTTGATTTAGAACATTTTGATTTAGTTGATTTAGTAGGCTAGTTCATTTAGTTGATTTAGTACGCACCATTTTATTGTTTTTTTTCTGTACATGGATAGGTACGTAGTTGCTTTTGTTTTTTTAATAAGTTACTTTTTGGCAAAATGTAGGTGGTACCTTGTCATCTAATATGTTACTAAATCTTAGGATTATAATTGTCCATCAAATTGCTTCTCACGGAAGAACCAAAAATATCACATGCTGCTGTTTTTCTTTCCTGTGAAGTGGATCGTTAATCCTTTGCTCATATTGCTTTAGGAAATATGGCGCCACCACCACCACCACTATGTCAACTGTGCAAGTCAAGATGCGCCAGCAGCCTTGCAACTGGCAAGCTGTTCGGCATCTACTTCCAGCCGAGTTTTCGTCATGCGGCGGTAAGAAATTAGATGAAATGTAATAACTATTTTATTTTTAGTGTTGGCATTACTACATTGTGTCATTTTGCTTATTTTACACAGATCATCCCATGTAATGTGAGGTTGAAATTCAACAAGCTGACAGGAGACACTGTGACATTTGAGGCTCCTTGGGGCCGTACACTATGGAGGTCGAGAAAGGACGCAATATGTCGCAGATTGGAGGAGATTGGAGGAGATGGATGGAAAGGACGCAATATGTCGCAGACAATATGACGCAATATGTCTTACTGGTGGTGAGTTGACCAGCTTCTCCTTCCGAGCAGACAGACCCAAGTTGGCTGTCATTTATCTCAACCTGGTGGAAGATGATGAAGATGACGAAGATGATGAAGATGATGAAGATAATGAGGACCCACTCGATGAAGATGATGAGGACCCACTTCATGAAGCCATCGTATCTCAAAGAACAAGGCTGAGCGAGGAGGAGGTGTCCAACCTGTGGGACATAATTCCGCCACATGATGACTTTGTCGGGGTGCCATTCATGACCCGCCTGACAAATACCATGGTTGATCGACATGATATGGTATGTTACACTTACAAATGCAAATTATCCGATGAAATACTTAGTGTACAGTCCAATGATATGGTATGTTGTGTGGAATCTAGTCGATGATATGTTTTAGTGTAGAGTTCGATCACATGCTTATTAGTGTAGAATCTAAGGAAACTATTAATAGTGTAGTTAATCCATATGTACTTATTTGCGAGGCTATTTATTAATTGATATGTTTTTCTTATTCAAAAATTGGCAAAGAGCATATCTGTGAGTTATGGTATCGAGCCTGATGAAGAAGGCTCAGCTGGACTACACCTTACTGCAAGGGGATCCGTCACAACCTGTACTTACCACGTGGACACGGACGGTCTCACACACTTAAACTCGGTTGGGTGGAAGAAATTCCTTGATGGCAAGAATCTTCGTGTTGGACAGGCCATCCTAATTACTATCAGGAACACCAACCGCCCATGCTTGAGGATGATGATTGTCTTCGATATCATCTAGAACTACATATGTGTGTGTGGCTATATCATCTAGAACTACATATATGTGTGTGGCTATATCATCTAGAACTACATATGATGATCGTCGTCGATATCATCTAGAACTACATATGATGATCGCCGTTGATATGACCTTGTACTGCTTGAGGATGCATGTTGACTATGCATGAAATTGTTATATAGTACTCCCTTCGTTCCAAATTACTCGTCGTGGTTTGAACTAAAACCACGACGAGTAATTTGGAACGAAGGGAGTACTACCTAGTAATGGTTTATGAATTTGATATCTACTAGCAGTACCTAGTATCTAGTATCTAAAAGGGAAACTGGAAGGGAAAGGGGTACAGGAAAATGATGAAAGATATAGCAGTAGCAAGGGACTGCGAAATCGCTACAGCTAGGTAATAGTAGCGCGTTCATAAAAAGCGTTGCTGATATCGTCCACAGTAGTAGCGCAGGTAAGGGCCGCGCTAGTACTATAAGTTAGCTGTAGCGCCTTATTAGTAGCGCGGCCACCCGCGCTGCTGCTAGCCTCAAAACCCGTGCTACTACTAGGGTTTTCCCTAGTAGTGAACACATGCTCCAGTGAAGCAAAATGGGTGGGAAATCGTACATGTGTTGTTGGGTGCATGTTTAGGATTCATTTAAGGAATGGGAATGAATTACAAACTTGTCGTCGTCCTGAAACATTGAGAATGTCGGTTTTTAAATCCCAGTAAATCAAAAACTCACCCAAAAAATATGAAACTTGGCATGGTTTCATGACATGGCACATATATGTCGTGGTAAAAAAGATCGTCCAGTTTGAGAAGAGGCGCACACATTAGTAGTCAACGAAGTCCTTTTTGAAACAAAAAGCTGACATGTTAATATCGTAAATGGGTGTATTATATGAACCGTGTCAATATTTAGCCATACTAGATGGCGTGTGTGCAGCTGTTTGATTAGACGGGACGAGCGCAAGAAGTCTGCCGTGCAGGCTCGACGGGACGCGTGTGAGCAGTCCGCTGCGCAGGCTCGACAGACGCGTGCATCCTGTCCACCTCACACGCTCTACGAGACACGTGTGAGCAGCAAGGCCGCCCATGCTCACCGGGAAGAGAGCTCTTTGACCTCCATGCACGAGCCGCTGCCCGCCTAGCTCACAATTTCTCCATTAATGGGTTAATTAAAGTGCCTGGACGAAGGTTTTTTTTTGAGGGGTGGATGGAGGGTGTTTTCTTGTGATTCCATGGCAGCATTTGCTTTGTTCGTGTTTTCAACTCGTATTCCAGCCTAATTTAAATTGCCACATAGGGCAACGGATAATATGACGACAAATAAAATGGCAACGGATAGTATGATGACAAATTTACAATGGCACCGATAATAATTGTCTTACATATTTTGGATAATTTAGAATGCCACATGCGGCAAAGCCCGGAAGACATGGGGGCAAGAGAAGAAGGAAGACAACGATCTGGATCGCTACTGTATCTACTCTTCGATGGATCACCGGGCGATGACATTCTCCAGCTCCTTCTTCAATTCCTCATGACTTTGCTTGAAAGCAGCCATGCATTCCTCCACCTCCTCCTCGCGCTCGATCAGGAGCTTCCTCAAGTCACCCATCAGTTCCTCGATGACCGCTGTCAGCATCATCCCCGAGGCACTGCTCTGCTCATGCAGCATCTTCCAGCCGGCAGCCTCCTCCTCCTTCTCGGACAGCGCCTGGAGGAGCTTCGCATTGTCACCCATGAGTTGCTCGACGAGTCCAGTCGCCTTGTCAACCGAGGCATCACTGATCTCGAGCAGCTTCATCAAGCCATCGACCAGCTCCTGCAGCTTAATGAGGCCAGCGAGAATGTCGTCGTCGTCGGCCAAGGACTTCAGCAACACCAGCTCAACGCGATCGTCGACGCGGCGAGTGCGCTTGTGAGAGCCCTCGCGTGCCCGTGAGAGCTCGTTCGAGGGATCCGCGGCGCGCCGAGACATCTCTGCTGTGGATGCCGCTTTGCGGCGGGACCTCTCTAGTGCTTCCACGGCCTTGGCCTTTGCTGCCTGGTTATATGTCCACCCAAAACTCCTCCTACCGGTCATGGCGGAACGACTTGACAGGAAAGACCAGTTTTGTGGGTGATGAGGAGAGGGACTATGAAGTAATTTTTGAGTGGTTAGTTTTTATAGCCCAGTGCTAAGTGTGAACCGATACGTCCATTTTGCATTATGCTTTTATATCAATATTTATTACATTATGGTATGTTATTACACGTTATGTCACAATACTTATGCCTTTTCTCTCTTATTTTATAAGGTTTACATGAAGAGGGAGAATGCCGACAGCTGGAATTCTGTACTGGAAAAGGAGCAAATATTATAGACCTATTGTGCATAACTCCAAAATCCTAAAACTCCACAGAAATCAGTTTCGGAATATATTAAAAATATTGGCGAAGAAAGCATCAGAGGGGCCCCCCAGCCAGCCACGAGGGTGGAGGGCGCGCTCTACCCCCCTAGGCGCGCCCCCTGCCTTGTGGGCCCTTGGCAGGCCCCTGACATCCATCTTCTACTATATGGTGTCTTTTGCCCTGGAAAAAATCATAAGGAAGCTTTCGGACGAAGCACCGCCGTCTCGAGGCGGAACCTGGGCAAGACCAATCTAGGGCTCCAGCGGAGCTGTTCTGCCGGGGAAACATCCCTCCGGGAGGGGGAAATCACCGACATCGTCATCACCATCGATCCTCTCATCGAGAGGGGGTCAATCTCCATCAACATCTTCACCAGCACCATCTCCTCTTAAACCCTAGTTCATCTCTTTTATCTGATCTTTATATCAAAACCTCAGATTGGTACTTGTGGGTTGCTAGTAGTGTTGATTACTCCTTGTAGTTGATGCTAGTTGGTTTATTCCGTGGAAGTTCGTATGTTCAGATCCTTAATGCTATTCAATACCCCTCTGATTATGAACATGAATATGATTTGTGAGTAGTTACGTTTTTTCCTGAGGACATGGGAGAGGTCTTGTTATAAGTAATCATGTGAATTTGGTATTCATTCGATATTTTGATGAGATGTATGTTGTCTCTCCTCTAGTGGTGTTATGTGAACGTTGACTACATGACACTTCACCATGATTTGGGCCTAGGGGAAGGCATTGGAAGTAATAAGTAGATGATGGGTTGCTAGAGTGATAGAAACTTAAACCCTAGTTTATGTGTTGCTTCGTAAGGGGCTGATTTGGATCCACATGTTTCATGCTATGGTTAGGTTTACCTTAATTCTTCTTTCATAGTTGCGGATGCTTGCGAGAGGGGTTAATAAAAAGTGGGATGCCTGTCCAAGGAAGGGCAATACCCAAGCACCGGTCCACCCATATATCAAATTATCAAAGTAACGAACGCGAATCATATGAGCGTGATGAAAACTAGCTTGACGATAATTCCCATGTGTCCTCGGGAGCGCTTTGCTTTATATGAGAGTTCGTCCAGGCTTGTCCTTTTCTATAAAAAGGATTTGGACACCTTGCTGCACCTTGCGACTTTTGTTACTTGTCACTCATTACAAATTACCTTATCACAAAACTATCTGTTACTGATAATTTCAGTGCTTGTAGAGAATATCTTACTGAAAACCGCTTCTCATTTCCTTCTGCTCCTCGCTGGGTTTGACACTCTTACTTGTCGAAAGGACTACGATAGACCCCATATACTTGTGGGCCATCAAGACTCTTTTCTAGCGCCGTTCCCGGGGAGTGAGGCGCCTTTGGTAAGGAAACATTTATATAGTGAGCTGAAATTTACTGTCACTTGTTAGTATGGAAAATAATCCTTTAAGGGGCTTGTACGGGGTATCTTCACCCTGACCAGAAGAACAAAGAGTTGCTCCTCAACCTACTGAACCTAATGAAAATATTTACTTTGAAATTCCTTTGGGTATGATAGAGAAACTGCTAGCTAATCCCAATACAGGAGATGGAACATTACATCCCGATATGCACCTAATCTATGTAGATGAAGTTTGTGGATTATTTAAGATTGCAGGTATGCCCGAGGATGTTATCGAGAAGAAGGTCTTCCCTTTATCTTTGAAGGGAAAGTCATTGACATGGTATAGGCTATGTGATGATATTGGATCATGGAACTACAACCGATTGAAATTGGAATTTCATCGGAAGTTTTATCCTATGCGTCTGGTTCATCGTGATCATAATTATATATACGATTTTTGGCCTCGTGAAGGAGAAAGTATCGCTCAAGTTTGGTGGAGGCTTAAGTCAATGTTATATTCATGCCCCAATCATGATCTCTCAAGAGAAATTATTATTCAAAACTTTTATGCTCAGCTTTCTCATAATGATCGCCCCATGGTCGATACTTCTTGCACTAGTTCTTTTATGTTGAAGACTATTCAATTCAAATGGGATTTATTGGAAAAAATTAAACGCAACTCTAAAGACTGGGAACTCGATGAAGGTAAGGAGTCAAGTATAACCCTTAAGTTTGATTGTGTCAAATCTTTTATGGATGCCGATGCTTTTCATGAATTTAGCACTAAATATGGACTTGACTCTGAGATAGTAGCTTCTTTTTGTGAATCATTTGCTACTCATGTTGATCTCCCTAAGGAGAAGTGGTTTAAATATCATCCTCCCATTGAAGTAAAGGTAGTAGAACCTATTAAAGTTGAAGAAAAAACTATTACTTATAATGTTTATCCTATTGTTCCTACTACTTATATTGAGAAACCACCTTTTCCTGTTAGAATAAAGGATCATGCTAAAGCTTCAACTGTGGTTCGTAAGAGTAATGCTAGAACACCTATACCCCCCGAGCAAATTAAAGTTGAACCTAGTATTGCTATGGTTAAAGATCACTTGGTCGATAATATTGAAGGGCATGTTATTTATTCCTGTGATGAAGCTGCTAGAACTGCTAAACCCGATACTAAAAATAAACATAGAACTGTTGTTGGCATGCCTGTTGTTTCTGTTAAAATAGGAGATCATTGCTATCATGGCTTATGTGATATGGGTGTTAGTGTGAGTGCAATACATCATTCTTTATACAAAGAAATTATGCATGATATTGCACCTGGTGAGATAGAAGATATTGATGTTACTATTAAGATTGACAATAGAGATACTATTTCACCAATTGGGATTCTTAGAGATGTCGAAGTCTTGTGTGGAAAAATTAAATACCCTACTGATTTTCTAGTTCTTGGTTCCCCACAAGATGACTTTTGTCCCATTATATTTGGTAGACCCTTCTTGAATACTGTTAATGCTAACATAGACTGCAAAAAGGATATTGTTACTGTTGGTTTAGGGGATATGTCTCACGATTTTAATTTTGCTAAATTTCATAGACAACCCCATGATAAAGAGTTTCCTAGTAAAGATGAAATTATTGGTCTTGCTTCTATTGCCGTGCCTCCTAATGATCCTTTAGAACAATATTTGCTTGACCATGAAAATGATATGTTTATGAATGAAAGAAGGGAAATAGATGAAGTATTCTTTAAGCAAGGACCTATTTTGAAACACAACTTGCCTATTGAAATCCTTGGGGATCCTCCTCCACCCAAGGGTGATCCCGTGTTTGAGCTTAAACAATTACCTGATACTCTTAAATATGCTTATCTTGATGAAAAGAAGATATATCCTATTATTTTTAGTGCTAACCTTTTAGAGCATGAAGAAGAAAAAATATTGAAAACTCTGAAGAAGCACCGTGCTGCTATTGGATATACTCTTGATGATCTTACACTACTAGGAAAAGGGCTATAGATAATATGGACATTAATGGCGCACCATGTGTTGGTGCGCCATTAAACTCTAAATACTAATGGCGCACTACATCCACGGTGCGCCACTACTAACATTTTTTTTTCAAAATTAGTAATGGCGCACCAGGGGATAGTGCGCCATTATTAGTTAAACTAGTAATTAACTAGTAATGGCGCATCACACCCTCGGTGAGCCACTACTAATGTTTTTTAAAAAAAATCAATTTTTTTCAAAACTAGTAATGGCCCACCATGGGTGTGGTGCGCCATTACTAGTTTAATTAGTAATGGCGCACCGTGGGTGTGGTGCGCCATTACTAGTCCCACGGTGCACCATTACTAACTTTGACCAAAACTTCCACCGAATGCACCCCCCTTGGACCGCCTTTTCAGTTTTTTAAAAGAAAATGATGGAAATGTCAAAAAAATAAAAGAAAATAAGTTTCCCATGTGGTATGTGGTCTACTTGTTGGGAAAATTTACAAATATGAATTTTGACTTTATTTGCAAAATCTCTGTGGAATTTGTAAAATGGGCATAACTTTTGCACACGAACTCGGATTAAAATTTTTTTTATATGAAAAATCAT